>NW_004524599.1:3844145-3930588 GCF_000260255.1 Octodon degus
TTTTTCATAGTTCTGGGGGTTGATTACCTATGATATAATCCCTCTCTTCTTTGAAATAAATTCACTTTAGTTAGTTCAATTGAGGCTGCAGTGTCCCAGAGAGTTCTCATCCATGAACCCCTAGAGGATGGGGGTGGGGTGCCTGTGGCTGTGTGACCCTTGCTGGAATGAGACTTGCTGGCTGCTCTGCAGCTAACAACATTTGCAGTTTCCATTAAAACCTGGCATTCCCAATATAAATTGTCCCAGATGCACACTTTGGAGTACGGAGCTTATTCTTGTTTTATTTTATTTTTTAAACATAGACTGAATATTAAGTTGCTTGGCTTGGATTTTCCCCTTAGGTTTTCTTTTGAGAGCTTCACCTGTGTAAAGCCATAGTAGGGTGCCGTACATTTCATCATCTTTCTAGACACCCAAAGCGATTGCTTTACTTGGGGCATCTTGCTGGGGCAAAGAAGAGAGCACATCAGAGGGGAGGCCATTTGTTGCCCACCCAATGGCCTCTGCTGAGTGTGTTCGTGCCGTTCAGCTAATGGGTATCTAACTTCTACTTTCCTGGAGGAGGACCCATTTTCTCTGACAGGTTGTGGGTACTCCCCCGACCTTTATAACCATAACTGCTTTAAAATTGATATCTTTTTGCTATTAAAGCACATCACCCTCATTCTATTTCATTCCTTTTTTCCTTGTCCTATAAAATTAATTCATCTTTTTTTTTTTTTTTTTTTTGCAGAACCAGGGATTGAATTCAGGCCCTTGCACTTGCCAAGGAAGCGCTTATTCCACTGAGCCATCTCCCTGGTCCCTGATAAAATTAATTTGAACATATTCAAGCTGCTAACCCTCAAGGTTAAAGTTTCTTAGGCCCAACATTTTCTACATCATGTAAAAATTTTTCTCTTAGAGGGGGTGTGAGAGTATTTATTTTTATTTTTCATCTCTTTTGGCACAACAGTTGTCCCAATTCAGCTCCACATATGGAGGCTGTTTTAAGTTTAGTATTTTTATTATCTCTCTCCTCTCATTTAAAATATCAGTCTAAGTTATGCTCAGAGTCTTTTGTCTTCTAGCTTGGCATTTTTTTGGGAATCTATTGATGTGTTCACCCCACTTTAGCTGTTTTTCTAATTCTCATTTCATGGTTCATAAACAAGAAAAAATTTCAGAGTGTCACACTGCTGGTAACTCTTACTGGTGAATGTTTTGAAGTCAAATGACTGCTTCCAGTAGACTTCTGGGCTATTTGCAAACAGCGAGTCAAATTTTTGTCCTCATCCAGAAAATAAAAATTGAGTGTCAGATTCTCTGTTGGAGATACTGAAGCTTGAAGTATGCTGTTAAATTTCCTGTGGCTTTTGGCATTCCTGTCAGTCTGCAGAATGGGTTTCTTAAGAAGTCATTAAGGATTATGCCTACCACAACTCCCAAACCACCACCAATTTTAGGTGGTTTGTTTCTGGCTTTCTGCAGTTGAGAACCATCTGAAGGGAAAAGCCCATATGATAGTGTGATTATTTAGGGCTTGAACAGGGTGACTGACAGTTGCCTCAACCACATGGGATTAGGACCTGGACTCTCTTGGGGTTGAAAGGAATGTAAGCTAGCAAGACCATTCTCATTTAATAATTGACCCTTTCTAGGTAATAAGCTTCTTCTCGTACTTAGAACAATTTCATGAATGATTTCCAACTTTGTTGGGATTTAAATACCCCTTTTTGAGGATGCCCAAACCAAATTCTATACAGCATAGTCGATGAAGCTATCCTGCTGACCTCTCCTTGTGGGAGGTTGGGGGGTGTGTGCTTATTTATATGGAAAATCTTTAAGCTATATGATATGCAGACACAAGAAAGTTACATGATTTGGGGCCAAGATGGACAAAAAGGGACCTGTACAATGGAAGAAATGGCAAGGATTTTAAGGTCCTGAGTCTAGGCATAAGGGCTTACTGAACAAAAGAAATAATTGCTTTACATAGTAGCATAGATTGTATTGGTGAACTGCTGTGGATCTTTCTAAGGAATGGAGGAAGAGCTGAAGCGAAGAAACCACATTTCTGGGTTTTTCTTGGAGCTGGGAAGTGGCAAAGAGGGCAGTTGCCCTTTGATGACTTGTGTTTCACGGGACAGTTGGTGGTTTCCCAGCCATCTAGCTTGGTGGTAAACAGTAAGGAGGGAGGCCATGAGCCTGAGACCTGACCAGTGGAATATGGGTATAAGTAAGAGAACCATTCCCAAGCCTGACCCCTATGTGACTCTACATGTGTTAGCTAATGTCACTTTTCAGGGAAGAGCCAGCCTCTGTCAGCTGCCCACAACTGGTTGTGCAAATTGAATTTTCCTTCCTCCATTTCCCTCCCTCCTACCTTCTATCATTGCTGTGTGCAAAATTAAATGATTCTGCTTCAAGGAGGACTAAATTTTAGGTTCTGAAAGGGGAGCAAGTTAATACAGGACACATAGTTTACTGAATTATTTTCTAGTAATCATCCAAAGAATCATACACAAAGAGAGTACAGAAAGTCTGTCTATACACTAAAGACCAAAGAGCTAGATGAAGGCTAGATTCTCAAAAATGTCCTGTCTGTGTTCAGCTGAAGAGCAAGAGCCCATAATAATGCTCCCACAAGGCCGTCTGGAGGCCTGGAGCCCACGGCAATGTCTCATGGAGCCCTGTTTCATGGAGCTGTCTGTGCTGGGAAGGCCCACAGATCAGAGGTGTAAGCTAGAAACTCTGTACCAGCAAGATGAAGGATCTGTGCTGGCAGGCTGAGGGGTCTGAATGGGAGCTAGGAAGCAACACTTAGAGTAAAAACCAGAGCTCTCCTGAAAAGTACCACAGCCACCCTCAGCAATGCCGAGGTCCCGAGGTCCTCCAAAGATGAGGACAGCTGAGTTTCCATCAGGAAAGCCAATGTGACAAGCTTCTTCAGGAACCTGAATTGTGCACCATCTTCCCCTCCAGAGCCAGAAATGGATGCTCAAAATGAGGATCAGAGCTCCCCCAAAACGAAGTGTAGCCATCTTGAATGACAGCAAAGTTCTGAGCTCCTCTTTTCATCAGAACAGACTAGTTCACTAGGAAAGCTAGCATGACAATGTTCCCCAGAAGAATAGCCCAAGAGAACCCGCAGCTTCCAACAGCTCCCCAGAAGCTTCTACCAGCTCCCAACTGCCTCCACCAGCTCTTCTCCAGTTCTGCCTCAAATGCTGCTGGCAGCAATCCTCAGGTAGGCCTACCATACCCAACACCACACTAATTGAGTTCAGTTGGGTGGAACAATTTAACCACTATCACAAAGCTGCTAATAACTTGGAATATACTAGTTATGATAGACAGCAGTAGGTTAACTAATACCCATATGTCATGGGCTGCTGGCCATGGCCTCCATCTTGGGCACATTTCCAAAGGTACTGTGGGGAGACACAGAGCAGCCACACTTGCTGAAATCTCCCCTTAGTCTGGGCTGTTCTTTCCTTTCAGATGTGGTAAGCTTCTGAAGAGAAATGATCACTATCCTAGAGTTTCTTTTCTACTTTCTTCTGAAGTGAGCCCTCCTTTTTCCTACTCTGGACCTCAAATGAAAATGTTTTGATTATTGGCTATTCTTTGTGTAAGTAAAATTAATCAATTGTTATTTTGCAATATGAGGGTATTGAACTTAAGGCCTCCCATATGCTAGGCAAACACTCTTCCACTGAGCTACATTCTCAGCCCATTTTATTTGTTTCTGAGAAAAGGTCTCTAAATTGTCCATTCTGTCCTTTAATGCTCCATCTCCTTCCTCACCCTCCCAGGTAGCCAGTATTACTGGTGTACATCATTATGCTTGGATGGAATGGGGATTTATTAAGTGTCTGTTATTGGGTGAGACTGAGCTAGGAGGCTGGGGTGGAGACAAGAAAGCACATAATCTCTCTTCACAAAGATTTTACAAGTTAAGTAGGGAAGCAAGCAACATCAACTCAAGGACGGCAATACCATGGGTGAAAAGATTCTGTAGGAATTCAGCAAAGGGAAGATTCCTGTGGACTGGCTGGGTCACAGAAGCTATCAGGACATCTAAACTTCTTGATGGTCTTTGTCTGAGCACCATAGAACACTGAGTAGAGTGGAGCCTGATGTGAAACTTGCTAGGTCCCTGCTTACACAAAATAACTTAGCTGGGTATGGTGACACATGCCTGTAATCTCAGCATTCTGGGAGGCTGAGGCAGGAAGCTCAAGAGCTTGCGCTTAGTCTGGGCAACCTAGTGAGACCTTGTAGACCCAGATTCAATTAGAAGTCGGGGAGAGAAAGAGGAACTGAAGGAAGGGTCTGGGAGAGAGAAGGAATGAACGACCACGTGTCATCTCTTGGAGCAATGGAATTAGGTTTGGCCCAGTAAGGAGGCTGGGACTTGCAAGTGACTGAAGAGGCCTGAGGGTAGAAAGAGCAACTGTAATCTGAAACTGCCACTGTATCTCGTAGGAGAAAGTAGGGTTCTCCGAGGAGGGGGAGAATTCAGGACTATGGGTCGGTTGTCCTTGTTCTAGCCTTTGGAGGGAAGCTTACTCACCGGGGGACCTTTGCCACAGCCAATCCCTTCCAGTCTGTGACAGACTAGAACCAGCTCATTTTCACTTAGCAAAGTCAATTGACAAATTTTCAGGAATTCTGTAATGAATTGTTAAATGCACCTATTATTATAAATTAAACTTTGTAAGTCTTATATGAGCTTACTGCCTGCTATAATGTGGACAAGTATCTCCCAAAGGCCCATAGGATAAAGGCTTGGCCCCCAGTGTGGTGCTGTGGGGAGGTAGAGACCCCTTAAGAGGTGGGGCCTGGTGGGAGGTCCTGAGGTCATGGGAGGGGGAGTGTTTTCCAAGAGGATTGTGAGACCTCAGGCTTTTCCTCTCCCTCTTTGCTTCCCAGCCATGTGGTGAAATGTACGGCTCTGCCATGTGCCCCTGCCCTTGTGTGGTACCTCATCATAGACTCGGAACAGTGATCTTAGACAGGAACCTCCAACACTGTAAGCCAAAGTAAACCTCTTTACTTTATAAGTTCATTGTTACAGGTGCTTTGTTACAGTATAGATATACGCATAGAATGATAAATAATTATACTTATGTAATTATAACTGTATATAGTTATGATATAGTTGGTTAATAAAACATTAAATAAGTAGGATTAAAATAATAGATACTAGGGGCTGGGGAGATGGCTCAGTAGAATAAGTGCTTCCCTGGCAAGCACAAGGTCCTGAGTTCAATTCCTGGTTCTGCCAAAAAACAACAACAACAAAATAATAGATACTTGAAAGTCATTAGATCTTGAATGTTTTGCTCAATTTTTGTATTATTTTTGCTCTAGAAGTTTTTTTCTTTTACTTTTTTTTCCCTAGAAGTTATTTATCAACTACTAGAGCCAATAAATTGCCTTAGGGATTGAGTTGTGCCCTTCCTATGACAAATTCGAATTTGAAGTCATAACCTCTGTACCTCAGAATGTGACCTCATTGGGAAACAGGATTGTTGCAGACGTAATTCGTTCAGATGAGGTCATTAGGGTGGGCTCCTAACCCAGCACTTCTGGCTATAAACAGGAGAAGTCTGGGGGCAGAGAGAGACACACAGAGGTAAGCACTGGTGAGGACAACAGCCAGGACCAGGATGGTTGGCAGCCCTGAGAGCCACTGCATGTCACCCGCTGACCACCAAAAGCTTGGCAACAGGCACAGGATGCGCTTGCCCACAGCTTGTGGCGTTTCGGGACGACAGCCCCACGAAGTCCATCTAGGTGGAAAGACTGTATTGTCCCATGGGCTAGGGTACATCTCAGCCTCTCACTCATGGTCAAGTGATTTATCGCTGATGGCTTGAAATAGCTACGGTGGCTGATGTGTAAACAAATGCTATACATCAGGACTTGATTTATTGTTTTGTTGATTGTCTAGACAAGAAGCTGGTAGACTATCACTTGTGATCCAAATCTGGGCTCCTGCCTATTTTCATAAAAGTTTTATTGGAACACAGCTACAACACTCTTTCATTTAAGTGACGTCTGGGGCTGATTTCACACTGCAGAGGCAAAGTTGAGCACTTGCGACAGAGACTACAATAGCTCACACGGTTAACAGTGTTCCCTCTCTCCTTAGAGTTCAACCTTATTCTTGGTCCAAGAAAACAACGCAAAAAATGTGAAAAATAGAGATAAAATATGAAAGTGTGCCTGGCTGTAGCCACTGCCTTGCAAATACCACAAAAATAGGAGCGAATAAATCTCCCGGCGTTTGAAAACTGGTCTCTAATTCTGCAAAGGATTTCCCTCTGCCATCGAAGTAAGTGAAGTTTTGATATAGATCTTTGTTGTTTTGCTTTCCTCTTGTTTACATACATGAAAGCATCAATCAACAGCCATATCAAAACTACACTTGTTTATCAGTCGCCGCCATAGGTTGGCTACAGATAGAGTTTGACAGAAATCAATAGCAGTGTATATGAGAGTCAGTTGGCTATATGGAATTTACCAGATTGTGTTTATGGCAGAACAGTAAAGTGTACAATAAACCTGTGTCTATATACATATGTGCACATTTTTGTCCGTGAGAGCCAGTTGTTAAATATTTACCAGCACACCACTTCCCCGTCCATGTAGCACCCGTAGCTGGGCAGAGGGCGCCTGGTTCCTGCATCTGTTGCAATATGACTTTGGCCTTGGCTTGGTTTCACCAGTGTGTGGGTTTTGCTTTTCTGAGACAGCAAAGCTGGTACAGTAGAAAAGCTCAGGGGCACGAAGGAGCTGGACAGGCTGAGCTCTTCCCTGGGTGAGCCCTGGCTGCGGAGGGCCGTAAGTGCACATGCAGTTTGGATTCGATCCTGCCAGCCCTAGGGTCCCTTAGGCAAGGCAGTAACAGGGTGAAAACCCTGATTTCAGAAGATGAATTTGGAAACCATGTGAAGGACAGATTAGACAGGGACAACCAGCTTGGGGCTGTTGCAATCTGTGCTTTAGAAAACAGAGCTCAGAAAGTCAATGGCTCTGCCCTAGGCGCGCCGCCTGGCATTTGCAAGGAAGACTTGCGAAATGTTAAGAAACAGGATCCTTGCTTGATTGTAGGAATCTCAGGGCAGACTCAGAGCCTGCAAAACAGCAAAATAGAAAAGCAGCTCTGAGAGGCTTTGCCAAATGGCTCTCACGTGGCTTCCTACCACCCCTCTGTTGCTTTCTAGATGCCTCTCAGAAATGAAGAAGCAGTTTTCAAAGAGGATTTTCTTAACAACAGGCAGGTACAGGAGGAGGCCTCGCTGGGTAACAGAGAGGGATGGCCCATTTGCAGTGAGTCAGGAGGCTCTTTGGCTTCATGGGCCTGTGTTGGGGTGGGCCTCCTCGCACCTGGGCTCACTCCTAATAGAGCACTGAAGCCACTGCCCGCCTCCAGGAAGATGCCAGGACTGCCCCCACCATGTGGCAGAAGCCCAGTGACATTGCTGATCCCCCACTGTGCAGCACAGCAGTGTCCTTCCTCCACATCTTCTCAGACTTGCCCTCGGGAGCTCTGGCCATGGCTGCCTTCTCTCCCAGGTACATGTGACTGTGGGCAGGTAGGATTTAGGGGACTCTGATGCTCTGCTATGCAGCCCAGGCCTACCTGTGGCACTGGCTGCTGGAATGCTGCCTTTCCTCAATGCAGAGTTGCATGGCTTTGTCCCTGGGATGCCTGTAGACCACTAAGAACTGTATGCAGTCTTGTGCATACCAGTCCTCCCATGCCTTCATAAAGGGACCCTTGCTTGTAGCTCCTAGTCTACTCTGTGCTTGTAACCTGCAGACAGATGCCGGAATGACAGCCTCGCTGCCAGTCTCCCCACTGCGCCCAGAGGGCCTGTCGTTCAATTTCCATTTCCTTCACTCTGTATTGACTTCAGGTATGCAGTGGAAAAGACATGACCTTTGAAATCAGCCAGATTAGGTTCACCTCCATGGTTCGCTATGCAGTCTTGGGCAAATTATTTTGCCTCTGTGAGTCACAGATTTAAAAAAATCTGTTGTGGTCTGGATATTAAATGTTCTCTGAAGGCCCACAAGCTTAAGGGCTCGTGGTGTTATGGGAGATGGTAGACCCCTTAGAAAGCAGGGCCCAGCAGGAGGAAACTAGGTCACTGGAGGAGGTGGTTTTGGAGGGGACTTTGGCACCCCAGCCTCTTCCTTTTTTATTTCCTGGCAAACATGAGGTGAACAGCGTCCTCTGCCATACTCTCCCAGCGTGGTGGATTCTGTTGTCACAGACCAAAAGCACCTGGACCAGTTTGCCACGGGTTGAAACCTCTAAAACTATGTACTGGACTAAACTTTTCATCTTTTGACTTTTCAAGGAATTTTGTTGTCGCATTGGAAATCCCACTACCTTCTATCAAAAGAAGATCCAAAAGCCTATGTAGGTTACCTTGCAGATTAAAGGAGATGACATAGGCAACTTGACCCTCTAATGTGCAGTGCTTGTCTGCTATCCACTAGACATTTTAGATAATATCCAGGTATCAGGTCATCTTGGTGACATAGCTCTAAATCATCACCCAAGATGTCATTCAAATGTGTATTATGGGTCCATCCCTCAGGCTAGGGCTGAGATGCTGCTCAAGTGACCCTGATGCTGGATCTCCAACCATGCTTTAACCAGGACACTGACGGTGGCTCCTGCCCATGTTTCTTCAGCCTCCAGCACCTGCCTCATCCCAGAGAGGGGACTGGCTTTGGACAGGGAGCCCTGGTGCTCCTTCTGCCCCTCCACCCACCCTTGTCAAGACTTGCATTCCCCGATGCTTCCATAATACAGGAAAACAAAAGCCACAGGAGGAAGGAGGAAAATGTGGGTAAGGGTGGCAGGGAATTTAAAATTAGAACATGTAACTGGCTAAGCCAGTTCTAGGTATTCAGCAGGAGCAAGCAAGTGTAATTTCATTGCTTCATAATAGCTTAAGAACTTTAATGCTTCCTTTTTTTTTTTTTTTAAGTTTATGATGAAGGAACCCCAGAGAAGTGGGGTGGGGGAAATATTGGTAGAGAGAAGGCTCTGACCCTGAGGTGATGTGAAGTATGGAAAAGTGCAAGAGGGAAAGCAAAACCCAACATAGATGCTTGCATGTATCTGTGACTGTTTTAGTTACTTCATTGTTGCTGGGACAAAATACCTACTACCCACAAATTAAAGGAGGAGAGATTTAGTTTAGCTTACAGATTGTAGAGGTTTCACTCTGCAGTCAGTTGGCTCCGAGGCAGGACAGCATGGCAGAGGAGCAGCAGTCCGTAGCATGGCAAGCAGGAAGCAACGGGACTTCCTTCTTTCCCATTTTATTCCGTCCAGGCTACAAGCCTTTTGGAAGAGTGAATGTATTTAGTGAGATCCTGTCTCAAAGTCAGTCCATCATCCACACCTAAAACTGTGCTAAACTGATCAATGGAGTAATTTACTGTCACACAGCCATGATCCAATCGCTCCCAAAGTGTTTGGGAGGATTCTGTGGGGGAACATCTGGATATAAGCCATAACAGTGTCTGATTTCTGTCTGTCTGTCTGTCCATCAGTCTGTCCAACCGTCCATCCCTCCCTTCCTCCCTCCCTCCTTCTCTCCCTTCCTCCCTCCCTCCATGTGTGTGCAAGGCTAACGGTAGAGCCCAGGGCCTCATGCATCCTAGCAAGCACTCTACCGTTAACCTAACCCACAGCCCTCTAAGTGGCCTTCGTTCCTGGAAATGCACAATTTATTCTTTCTATTTCTGTCCCTGGAGGTCTTAGTGTGGCATGTCCTTCCTTCATCCAGATGTGCCAGTTTGCCTCCTCCTTCAAAGCCAAGTTCAAATCCCTGTTCTTCTTGCAACTTTAAGTGGACCCATCAGCTAAAGCGTAACACTGGGTGTTTCTACACCATCCCAATCAGAGTGGGACAAGTCATCCCAGGGACAGGAGCTATGGTGGCTCTTTAACTCTTCCACTGGTTCTGTGGCTGGAACTCTCTTCCCACGGCTCCTCTCTCTGCTTGGAGGACTAAGGAACAAGTGGGTGTCCACTGCAGTCTGTAAGTAACTGTGGTGAAAGTGGAGACATAACCACTGCAACCCATAGGAGAACTAGCGCAGTTGGCCTGGCTGCTGTGGCTGGCATCTGGTCTGCTGGAGGAGTCCCTGCAACAAGGAACTAGGAGGCTCTTACTGCTCTCGTTCTACTCCATTGAACTCTGGGTTAGGATGGGTGGGTGAAGGGAGATCACAAGTCTATCTTTCCTCATTCTAGGCCATGCCCTGCCTGAACACAATGACAGAGCTGTCACTTGACCTGGACTTTAATTCACCTTTCCATTCCTAGGAGGCGGGTAGAGGTGCAGGCTGGGGACAGTGTACCTTTCATCCTTTTAAGGGAGAGGACACTGTTTCATTGTCAGAGGTTCTTCATAAAGGGACTGGAGCTCAGTGTGCAAGTAGACATTTCCATTTGTGCTCTTCATGAGGGCTTCTTGGTGGCTCCTGCATATAAACCAACTTTCCTATCCCTTTACAGGTGGTCCTGGCTCAGGCTACCCAGAGGAATTTCCCTGAGAGAAGCTTCCACCCTCTCTTTGTACATATTCAGTACAGATGCATTTTCCCTGCAATGTTTTCTCTACATGGTATATTGGCTCCACGGATAAGAAGCCAATGCCTCTGGAGGATCAGTTATGTTCAGTGGGTGGAAGAGAGAGATCATGCTTTTAAGACACACTGGCATTAAGGCCGACTCACTGAGACCTGGGATTGCTTTTCATGTCCTGTCTTTATCTTACCGCACCTACCACTTACTCTCGAACCTTCCCGTGTAGCTGTGATGGGCAGGTCTGCCATTTGCCATTCCGCACAGATCCCAGGTACAAATGCCACCAGGTCATTTCAGAGTCAGAAGTCACATAGTTTCATATCTGGAAATGCAGGAGATTTTTCCCTCAAGCTCTAAGACTAGAAACTCAAGCTGCAGTGCCCAAAAGGTGTTTTAACATTCTTTAAACATTATGATGCATAGTCTTTGTTTTTTTCACCTTAGAAATAATTCCCTCTAGTTGCTAAGAAGCGCTGGGTAAGAACCTGGCAGGCCCACAGGCCTGGGGTTTGTTCTGCTCCTGCCCATCCACAGCAGCAGTAGCCAAGGGCCAACAGGGCTCTAAGTGTGGACCTGTGTTACAGCAGTTATAAAATAACTGTAAAAGAACAGGTGGAGAGAAGACAGCGTGGATCTTGGGCCCTAAATGCATACACCTCTTTAATTCACTGCTTTCTCCTCTTCCTGGCATACAGTGTCCTCACCGCAACTGGTTTAAATGTGGTCTAACTGGTGATGCTCTGGTTGCGGCATGACCGTAAATCACAGGGGACCCGGTGCAGCAGCTGAGACTTAATGGGCTTACTCTGTGTTGTGACCCCTGCCAAGCACACTGGTCAGGGAGAAGCCTCTGTGTCCAGTGACAGGGGCACTGAAATTGTTCTACACTCTGTCAGCTGGAAAGGTTTCGTATCACATTATGGCTTTTGTGTTGTGTTAGTGACTCAGGCACTCTTAATTCAGGGCAGTTGACTGACCTTCTGAGGGAGGGAGTGGTCTCTTCGGCCTGTCTTCTCTTTCTCCTCCCATCCAGCCTTGCTTTTGTGGGGCTTGGGCAGATCTAATTTCAGCCTTGTTCACATCTTGTGACCTTTCTATAGCTGGGCTCTGGAAGTCATCTCCCCCTTTTGTTCTTCGCAGACCCTCATTTTATTTATTTTTTAGGGTTTGCTGTGTGGTCCAGGCTGGCCTTGAAATTGCTACTCAGCCCACTAGGCTGGCCGCATACTCATGATCCTCCTGCCTCAGCCTCAGCCTCCAGAGGGCTGGGATTACAAGGAGATGCCACCACAAAGAGTAAAGCAACTTTTTTTGTTTTTGTAATCTCTTGTGATACCCCGGGGTAATGGAGCCCAGGGCCTTGCATGTGCTAGGCAATTGCTCTGCCATGAGCCCTATCCTGAGCCCAGTCTCTTATTTTAAATACATCTATGTTTCTCCTTCTGCGCAACACTGCCTGGTCACCTTCTGCTACAAGGTAGCACATCTACAAGGTTGGCTGCTTCTTAAACCTGCCATATTCAAGAGTTAATGAACGTGTCTTCAAGGACGTGGAAAGGAAAAGAATTTTTCTTTTTAGCCTCTCTCAGTTTGATGGCTAATTCTTGGTTAAGCAGCCAATTTTACTAAGCTCAAAAATCATATTGGTTTTGTGAGGAGTAGAGAAGCAGAGGAGGTTTGCCAGCAGCACCTGGAGAGAGGTACTTCTGGGACCTTGCAGTCACCTCAGGATTCGTGGTTACCACAGGAGGCACATTATTGATTTTTATTTCTAATGCTGAAGTTCTATAATCATCTTATTTTACAGTCTGGGGACTGGGTAATGAGATTCCTCTTGCTATTTTACCTGTTTAAAGGCCAGTGTTGTCCAGGCACCTACTATGAGTGGTGTTCCCCATCCTGAGAAGGTGAAGGCGCATGCTTCTCCTGAATGTTCCTGAAGCTTAGGGACAGAGCCGGTGGCGTGGACTGTGGGTTGTCATGAAATATGCTAAGTGCGATGGGAATCTGTTTGTGACATGATTATTTCCAGGCCTTGCCAGCCAGTGGGTGCAGTTGAGGTCACACACATTGTCTCAACTCAGTGCCTGGCAGCCTGGGCCTCTGGGAGTCCTTGGGGTCCTTCGAGCTTGTGCCTTAGCCCCTGGGATGTCTTGTCCCCAGAGCCACTCTTGGATCTTTCCTTTCTCTTCCCTGGAAGGACCCAGGGGCTTCTTCCAAAGGCTTGCCCGTTGGCACGCCCCAGGCCCGCAGGGGCTTCAGTCTTCACCAACCTCCTTGAGCTGGCCACCCTCTGCCCTGGGTGGGCAAGGGAGAATGTCATGGACCTCTAGGGCCACATTTCATCATCTGGGCACAGACAGTGTGACTTGCATTCTGAGTCCCACTTAGTCCAGAGAAAACAATTTCTGTGGCTTCTGCCTAAAGCTCCTCTTTCTGCAGAACTAGGACAGGAGTCCACGGGGCCATCCCGGGTCCAGAGTCCCGCACTTCCAGCAGCAAGAGCAACCTCCTGGCTGGCCTCCCTCCTACTGAGTAGCTGAGCATCTGCAGGCATCTTCCTCTCACTGCCTTTCTGCCCAGCACTTCCTCCATGGACAGATGCCTGCTCTGCAGATGTGTGCAGACTTAATGCCTCTGTCTTCTCTTCCTCCTGTTCTCTCCACTTGATGCCAGGCCTTCGTGACCTCAGCCTGAGCAACGTCAATGCTTCCTAATTGGCTCCGCTGCTTCAGGTCTCGGTTCCCTTCCGCTCTGTGCTCAGTGTTGGTTCAATAAGTGACCATCCTCAGGTGGAGTCTGGCCTTCGTCTGCTTGCACAGAATTCCTTTTGCTAGTTACAACATGGGGGAGGGGCATCACAGAGGAGAAACAGCCTGATGTAGGCAGGAGGCAGCAAAGTAGCGAAGAACCATCAAGGAGCAAGTGGACAGCGGCCTTCTTTCTGTCCCTTATACTCTGTCCAGGGTAGGCCTTTTGGAATAGTTTGAAACTATCCCAAACCAATCAGTGGACTAATTCAGTAATCACACACCCTTAATCCCAGCATCACACATGTAATCCAGGCATCATACATCCTAGATCCATCCACCTATGTAAAGCCCCACCTTTGACTGCATGAGGCTTCACGGGGGTGGGGGACAACTAGACACAAGCCATAACAAGGCATGATCAAAAATATGGGAATACTTGAATTTTTTAAAACTGTATTACAGTAAAAGCCACGTTGCCATTAACCCCACTCAGAGTATTTCCCACCCAGTTATCACGCACTTAATCTCATCATTCTTGTCACCCTCTGAAACAGATGTAGAAATCCTTTCCTGAGTATCTTTAGTTACATTTTTGTGGTTGCCTTGATATACGGAAATGATTCAAAACGGTTATGCTTCCTGGTTGTTTTGTCTCGGTGGAAGAGCCAGAAGTCATGTGGTGTCACCTCCAGTGAATTAGCTGGATGGAGACATCATACTGTGATGTTCTTAGGAACCCATCTCAGATGACACTTGCGGGCAAATCAGATATTTTTGATCACTTTTTATAAGGATGTGAAAGAGGACTTCCAGAACTGCTTCAGAAAGTGGCAAGAATGACAGGATAAACATGTTCCAAGAAAGAAGGAGTATTTTGGGGCGATTGACAGCAATGTATCTTTTACTGTAATAAAATTTAATTTAAAAATCCACTGTATATTTTGATCACAGCTCATAAATTATGAGCAATACATAATACTTGGTAATGATGCTAAATGGCTGTGTCGTTGGTTTGTGTACTTGCTATACTTTTCTTCTCTGGTCACTGGATTGAGGCCAGTCATAGCCACGGCACATTCGCATGCGCATTCGGGCCTGCACCTGATGTGCGTTCTCCGGAGCGGGCTCTCCTGCCCTGTACATCAGTCTTCTGTACCGATGGGGACCGCCGAGCAGGCAGAGCCGTCTGCGGGTTCTGAGAAGCCAGGGTATTGATCAGGCGGCCGTGAACGAAGCAGAGTATGGGGCTTGTGAAAGGCAAGATTGTGAGAATCCCTGGAAGGGGTTGGCTCTTAGAATTGACCAGGGTAAAACATTTACAAAAATAATTACTTTTTTTTTTTTCTTTTTTAAGTTTTGCTAAAACCAAGAAGAATCACAAGGATTTTCTATGTGTTAAATTAACAATTCGGAAATAATTTTCCTTAATGAATACAGTTTATAGTTTTCTTTTGGTTGAACTCAGGCCCTTAAACTTGCCAGGGAAGCACTTATTCCACTGAGCCATCTTCCCAGCCCCTTCTTTCATTCTGAAGGGAAGAATGAATAAACCCACCATCTCTTTGCTCAGTGTAGCTTTTACTAGGTGTGAAGATTCGGGTCCTGGGAGATGTTGGAGGCTGAGGTGTAGGGGTGGTGCGGGGACACAGCCAGGAACCCTTGTTCATCCAAATGCTGAGGATATTGTTTAAAGAGAGGAAGACTAGGACTTTAGTTTATCAAACAAAGTTTCATCATTTTATCCTTCTAGTGCTTCGTGGTAAGGTAAAGACTGCATAAAGAGATCCCAGTGGGCTGGATTAGATGAGGAAATCTGCTTTGGAAAAGGAAATTGCTCTTGTCTGTAACCCCTGGACAGGATTTAGGCAGCCAGAGGCAAGCATATTGTCAGGAGGGAAGAAATGGAGGTGGGAAGAGGAATGATTGATGCCCGAGACAGGAGGTCAGGGGCCTTGCTATTGAAACAGTGGAGACGGAAGTTACTAGACAGAATAGGGCTTTATTATAGAGGTCATGAAAATCAGGAAAAGATGGCTAGATTTAGCCCAGCAGGAAGCTGGAGGCCATGGAAAATTTTTCAGCAGAGCAGCGATAGTCAGATAGATTTGGAGAGGAAAAGTCCAGATTGTCTGGGCTGGAGGATGTTGTGATTTATGATATGAAGGGGAGCCCAGGTAAATGTGAGAACATCAAGACAGACTGTGTGCAAATGGCAATTTCTGGGAGAAGGAAGTTGGCCATGGAGATGGTTTTGTTTTTGGAAGGGAAAGAGTGATGTTGAAGATGCCATCAGGATGGGTGACTAAAGACGAGAGGAGCAGCTGGCCTGCAGAAAGAGCTGTGAGTTTTGTTTTGGACATTAAGAAGATGTTACAAAACCCAAGAGGAATTGTTAAACATGGGGTTTCCCCTGAAAGCCCTAACGATCTGGTTGGAGATGGTGACCTAGAGGAACCATGAGCCTGAACGTACATCCTCTTGGAGAGAGTGAAGAAGTAGAGCAGGAGCCCAGGGCTGGGCCTCACGCTGCAAACGGGTGAGGAAGCGGGTCTTCCGAAAGGCCCGTTTAGCGTTCCAAAGGTCCCTCCTCTGCTAGGATGCCTGGTGCCTTGTGCCGGGGCCCAGCCAGCTTCCGGTCCCAGTTGGACAGCTCCAGCTCTGACCTCCTGCCCGGCCGTGCTACTTGCACGACTCGCTGCATTTTGTGGCCTCCTTGCTTGGGGTCTAATTTAGGGCTCAGTTCAAGCATAATACTTTCTGCCAGACTCAGTATCCATGTCCCTTACGCTGGTGCTCTAGAAGGGCTTTGTCATTAGGGGGGACAGATTTAGCAACTGAAAGTATACAATGCTCAGTTAAATCTGATCAGATAAACATAGTAGAAAAAATGTTCAAATATTGCATGTTATGCACATACTTTTACTAAAAACATTATTGGTCCTCTGAAATTCAAATTTAACAGGGTGTTTTGAATTTTATCTGGCGATCCTGTCCTCTAACGAGTCCTCTGACTATAGCACAGGGGTCCACGGTTATGTCTTTTCTTGGCTAAGCCACATTTTGTTCTCCTTTTTTCTTCTCTCTTGGACTCAGATGATGTTATTTAGAAGCAACAAACAATTGTTCCATACCTACTATATGCCTGACAGGGCACAAGGCATTTCACACATCCAGTATCAATGGTTTACAACTTGTTTAGGGGATACAACACTCAGAAATAAGGTGCTTTTGGCAGAATGTCATGAATTTGAAATAATTTTACCAGCAGCATAAACAATATGATGGTATTTGCAGGAAGGCAAAAAACCCAAAACGTTATGATAGAAAAGCTCCTATACCCAAAGTAGACCCATTATTTATTTTTAGTCATTCTATGGATATGTTTGAGAGAAAAGTTCTGAGTATTTTTATTCTCTCTGCTATCCTTTCACCTCCTCCATTCTGAGAAAGCAAGCCTTTGTGTTTCAAGGACAAAGAATGATTTGTTGGTGCAAAGAAAACCAGGCCACTGGATGATTTGTGTTGAAGGCCCCTTGAGTGGGAAGACCCGGGGTCCAGAAGTGGAAGGGAATGAAAGAAAATGTTTGTGGTGGAGAAGCTGAACTGACTTGGTGTTGGTGGGTAAGGAACAAGCAGTTCCCCAGAATTAAGAGGAGTGACTGGACCTAAGGTTTCCAAGCAGGGCAGGGCTCTGATGGGCACTGGAATAAACCACATTGACATAAATAATTCCTGCCTAAAAGCAGAGGCTCTTCTGAGAACTCAATTGACATAAATTCCCTCCCTCAAAGCAATTCTAATCTCTCTAGAGATTAGAAATCAGCACCACACCCAAACAGAGATTGTCACAAAACTCATGTAAGTATCTCCTGAGGGCAGATTTATCTTGCTAAAAGGTCTTTTACCTTTTCATAAATGCCCCTCTCTTCCTCCCCTTCTTAGAAGTCACTTTTTCTCCCAGATGTGCCCTTTTGTCCCTTCCCATCCCTCTTTTGGATGATATTTAAGTCATCAATTCTAACTGCCTCTCTGGGCTACACTTCTCTGTGAATTCCAGTATATATTTGAATATGTTCCTTCCTACTTCTCCAGGCTAAATTAGCTTTTTAATTCTCTCCCCCCCCCCCACCCAGTGAAGGAACCTAAGTGGACAGTAGTAAAATTTTTTCCTCCCTGGAAACCTCTTTGTGCTTAGTGTCTCCTGAATGTTGTGCCAGGTTGCAGAGTGCAGATCAGTGTCCCAGGGGTAGGCCTGACACATGGTGGCTTCAGAGATAATGGTCCAGCTCTCACCAGGGAACCAATGGTCAGCAGCAGCAGGAACAGAAGGAGCACTGGGCCTCAGGGTGGCGCCCACAGCTCCATCTCTTGGCATCTTATTTCTGTTCCTCTTGCCCACATTCTAGAATCATATTGCTCTTATAACCCCTCTGAGCTGGGAAAAAGGCCTCAATAATGACTGAGAATGAGCTTCCCATCAGCCAGAAAGGTAGGGAACCAAGGCAGAACAATTTTAATTCAGAAAAACAAAAAAATTTCCATTCTTCCCTCTTCATGTTACAGACTAACACTTCTTCCCAACTTGTTTTTCTTTCTTTCTTTCTTTTTTTTTTTTTTTTGTTTAGAACATTCTCTTAGGCTAAGAGGTGTCAGGGTTGGAAAAAGGCTTCCCAAGTGCTTTGATCTGAAGGAGACTGGGAGGGCCACAGAAACAAGAAGGGCTCTCTAGCCTTCCCTTGCCTTTCTGTCTTGGAGTGGTCATAGAGAAATGCTCTGGCCTGCCTTGCCTGAAAGTAGGGCCTTAGAGTTCTTGTTACTACCTTGCTACACAGAGAGAAGAATCTTCACAGATAGGCCTTGTCCAGTTGCTCTCCGCCCATTGCTCCGAGATCATGGCCTTGTATCCTATCAATTTCCACACTGCTGCGCATGATCCCTAGAAACTAAGCATGAACTTGACAATTTTTCCTGAGTCTTTAGGCCACATTTCTTAAGGATTTAATGTCACATACAACTTTGGTTAAATAAACTAGCTTTGCTTTTCTCTTGTTCTCTAACTCAGGCCCTTGCGTTCGCCAGGCAAGCACTTATTCCACTGAGCCATCTCCCCGGCCCTTCTCTTGTTAACTGGTCTTGTGTTAGAAGAGTGAGGCAGGAGGTAAGGGCATGGAAACCTGGCTGGGCAAGTGGGTACAACTTGCCAATCACAGGAACACAGGACACATGCACGGAAGACCATTCCCAAGCCCTGTGCTTGGGATCAGTCACAAAATGTTATCTTTAGTTTTTCTGGTGTGAGGTCAAGCAGGTTTTTGATGGGACAACCTAGATCTAACATCAGCCTGAGGAATAGAAAATATAAAAGTTGTTAGCCATTGGTCTTCTTGCTGTTGCAAGCTCTTTCGGTGACTTATTCTACACTCTGCCTGGTGTACTTTTCCTACTTTTGATTGGCCTGCATTCATTTGCAAAGCATATTTGCCTACCTATCTTTAATACATGTAAAACCTGGCTTCATTTTCTGTCCAGTTTTTTGTTTGGAACAATAAGAACCTAAAAAGAATCTATAGAAGGATCTCATGGCCCCTTAAAGCCCTGGTAAGAAGTGTCGGCTGTGGCCCTTATGATGGGTTGGGTGGAGATATTACTCCTTTCTGTTGCTACAGAGATCATAAGGCCTGTAAGTTTAAAGGGAATACACAGAAGAAAACCTGAAGTTAAAATTTTACTAAGTTCTGCCTCCCCACCCCACCTCTAGGGCTAGGAAAGTATCAGCATTTATACATTGTTGAACAGCTGACAAACTGCGTTCAGTGCCCCAGGAATGCTGTCAGAAGGCTGGGTGTTATCCTGTAGGCTGTGTTATCCTGTAGGCTGCATTTATAAACCCCATGTCCTGTATAACACAGTAACTCTATTTAAAGACCAACAAGAATCTCGGACAAATGTGATGCATAAGGAAAAACAAAAAGAAGGAAGGGGCGAGTCATGGAAATCTGAGGCAGAACTGAGGAGGAAGCCACCTGGCAGAAGGTCTTGTAGGGCTCCTGTATTTAGCAGAAAGACGACATGACTCATGCTGCTTCGTGCCCTTGCCCTGTGATCTTGCTTATTTCCTTCATCGTTTTTCTACCCCTAATTTGTGTCATAAAACTTCACTGCATGTCAGAGAATGACTGTGCTCTTTTTCTCATATCTGTGTATATATAATATCTGTATTTTTGAAAAGCATGAAATAGTTGTGTTTTTGAGTACCTACATCTGGTCAATGCTTCTCCAGATTGAGCATGCCTTGGAGGCTGGGTGCTATGAAATGGAAGGGCACCCATAGGCAGTGTTATAGTCAGGGTTTACAGGAGAAAAAATTTAATATAGGACACACAATTTATAGGATTATTTTATAATGTTCACCCAGAGTCAAATGCAAAAGAGTGTGGGAGACCTGTCCCCATGCTAGAGACTCAAAGAATCTTGCTGAGGGCCTAGATCCTATGGCGACGTCTTTCATGAGTCCAGCTAAAGACCTAGAACCCTTGGCAGTGTCCTTCCTGAGTTCAACTGAGGCCTAGGGCCCAGGACAATGTGTCAGACAAATTGTATCAATGTTCTGCACTGGGAAGGCCCAAAGTCAATGCGAGAAGCTAGAAAGTCTGCACCAGTGCGATGAAGGGTCTGAGCTAACAGGCTGAGTGATCTGCGCTGGAGCCAGGAAGCGATACTCAAGGTAAGGACCAGAGCTCCTCCAAAGAGAACCATAACCATTCTCAGCAATAGCAAGATTGTGATCAGAGTCTGTCAGGTCATCTGATGATGAGAACAGCCAAGCTCATGTCAGGAAAGCCAGCATGACACACTTCTCCAAGAGAACCAACAGCACACACCATCTTCCAGTTCTCTTTTTATGCTGTTGGCAACAATCCTCAGGTGGGCCTTCCACACCCAGAACCATACTGATCTAGTTCAGCTGGGTGTTACAAGTTGCCCATTAGTTAACCCACAACAGGCAGGGTGGTTGGCAGGACCTCTTAATGCGCCTTGGGAAACCTAGATTCAGGGCAGAACACTTGGCCTCCAAGATTCAACAAAAGGATGAGTCTCCTTATGATACTGTATGTATGTGAGGAAGGTGCCAATGTGTGCAGTGTGTGTGTGTGCATGTGTTTGTGTGTGTGCTGAGAGAGCACCCTTCACAACATAATAGGGAGATAATCAGACACATCCCTTTTAATTTCATTTTCTGTCCTTTTCCTAATTGCCACTTACAGGGATTCTCCCTTTCCTAGATGGGCCTCCATTTCTTGCTCACCATAAGCCATTTATGATTTAAAAATTGAAGCGAGACATCATGGCTCCCCCATTTCCTACTAATGGGATGGCGGTGGTGATCAATAGAGGGAGGTAGGAATGTTATCAAATGTGTGGTCCTGTTGAAAGGCATGGAATTAAGTGATGTGTGTTCAAGGTGAGTGATGAGATCATTTGGAAATAAATTTCCTTTTGCTTTTTAACTCTGTGGTCATTATCATCTGCATTTAGAAAACCAGTTTTAACAATAATCCATCTGAACTAGACTTTTTTCCCCCCAACAAATGAACCTTCCAGACCCATAACAATAAAGCTTGGAATTTGCTTCTAAAAAAAAAATAGAAGGAAGACATAGTATGTCTGCTAAATATATGGACACTGCAGTAACAACAAACCCCCACTCTTCACCTGGCCTGTCCCAAGTTGTTATGTTTTCTCCTTTTGTTCCACTTGGATGTTTATCAGCAGTGGACCAAGAGCTGGCCCAAGGGTGATTCTTGTGGACTGCTGGTTAGAAATGTTTGACTGTTGCAAGTTCTGGGAAAAGACCAGGTGACCAGAGAAAAAAAATTTGCCTGAGTTTAAGGGGTTTTCCTGGGAGGTGATATATTTTGTGGCCCAACACTTCATTACTTAGCCTGTAGATCTGGTTTCTTTTGAAAACAAACCTGATGTCTGGAACTTTCCATGCTAAGAGTCAATCTCAGTTTCAAGCAGGCCTCCTATGACATAGCTGAGTAAAAACAATACTTAATATGAATGATTTCTATGGTTCTTTCTGACTGGGAAGTCTGTGGCTATCAAGAATCCAGTGAACTTTTTATACAGCAGTGGTGTTTCTCTGCATCTTAGCTTTTCATCAGAATGACTGTGACGGATGAGGGGGTGACCAGCTTTTGTGGAAAACATTGGTAGCACCGTAATTGGTCTCCAGTCATCTCAGACGTCTTTGCACAATTTCCCGTAGCCGTGTGAGAGGACATAAATGCTGTGAATGCTTCTCTTGGGCTGGCATAAATAAGCAGACCACCTCAGCAGTTTCCAACAAGCTCGAATTAGTGTCACTGAATGTGGTGGCTGGCTGTACTTTCACCGACCCGTGTTGGTCCCCACCGAAAGAATGTGCCTCAGACAGATGGAGGGATGCAGAGTCTAGGTGCAACTGAAGAAGTGAATCCTTCAAAGATGAGTTTGGAATGACACCCTGCATACATCCTTTTGTTCTCAGAGTTGTAGGCCCAGCTGGAAAAAGTCCCACAGTTCCACCGCCTTGGTTTTCCAGCTTAAGTGTGGTGAGTAGCAGCGAAAGAAAGGCCCAGGGATTTTGGCCCAGTGATTTCAAAGCAAAGAGAAAACCTTGGTGGCAAGAAGGAAGTTTCTTCCCTCCCTTGACCGTCCTTGGTGCTTTAGCTGTGAGACTCCCTGGAGTTTTACATCAGTAGTTGGTTCAACCCTGAAAAGAAGTTGCATCACATGAGGCAACTTTGCCTGCTTTGTTTGTATTCTCTGTGGTGAAGGAAGTATTAATAAATGCTTCCCCGGGGATGTTTGTGCAACCCATAGCAGAAAACAAATTGATATGCAAAAATCTTGGAGTGGTGTAGACCAGGTACCTTCTTTACCGGTGGGTATGTACATTGCTTCCCAAGGTTTCATTGGAAAATGAAAGAAAATGTGTGGCTAGCATAATTCCTCATCTTTCCTTCACCTATGTATACTCTCCATTAAAATAGCTACTAAAATCATAGTTAGCTACATCAGTGAGTACATTATCATCTTACTACGACACACAAGGAACTCAGGAAAATAATAAATTGTGCGTACTGTGTACGCAATGGGGAGTAAGAAAATTGTCACTCAAGTCATTTCCTATGCTTTCAGTCATGGCTATGGAAGACCAGAATGTGCCACCACACACGAAATATGCATGATCCAGGAGCTGGAGATAACTGAGAAGGTGAAGATGAAGGAAGAAAGCCCTCTGCCCTCCTGGTAGTTGCCAGAAACCAGAAGATATCCTGCACCCTCCTGCCAGGGAACAAAAAATGTTAATTGTTGAAGATAACTTTGGATCTTATTGGCTAGGAGGTGATACCTGGGAAATCTGCATTAACCGGCTTTACTGATTAGCCTCTAGCTGCCTTTTATTTGCCTTTGCCAAAGTTGCCTTTTCCTTTATCTTGTTCCTTCTCTAAAAATTCCTGTTCTTTGTTGAAGGTGCCAGGTACACTGGAACTCAAGGCCTCTTCTTTGAGAACTTCTCATTCACCGGGTGACTCACATATATGTGAAATACACATCCTAATAAAAGTCTGTTTGATTTCTTTTTGTTGAGAGGATCTGGTATAACTAACAATGAATGGGTGTGTTCTTCTCCTGTGTTGCCTGTCACCTCCCACTAAGCTGCCACCTTTGAGCTGTTGAGATGGCAACTTTTCCTAGATGCCTGACTTCAGGACAGACACAGCCAGAGTCCTGGGGTTACAGCCTGTGTCTGGTTCACTTACACAGAGTGTCTAAAAGACAAAAAGGAATCTTAAAAGTTAAGAAATACTTTAAGAAAGTTTTTGTGTAACTTTTCTCTTTGCTTTTTTTTCCCCCCTTGAATATATGGAATATTTTGAGAACCTCACTTGAAAGAAAGCTCCCTCTCTAAGCAGTGAAGAACTGCTTGTAGAGGAGAAAAAAAGTCAAGATCTGCTGTGTTTTATTAATTTACACCTGGTCTTGTTCCAAAATTGTTGTTAGATGCACACATAATGAACTGGGGCTCTGATGGCTGCGGTAGTTAGTCCAAGTTTTGAAAATTACAGTTTCTTTGATGATTTTGACATGTTGAAAGATTAATGAAGACTGACACAAATCCTTACCACTAAGCAACAAGCCTCCAAACAAGTGATAGTGAGGTGGAAAGTTATCTTCATAGGAAAGGAGGTGTTGTTGCATTTAAAGGGATAGCATATGAGCCAGTACTGTATTTCATAACCTTAGGTTTCAGGGTACACTACCTCAAACTATGAAAACTTGGCATCTCAAAAAGCTGCAAGAACAGGAAGATCATTTTTACTTTTCCCTATCCTTATCTCCTGAAGCAAGTTACAAAACCTAGGAAGGATTTTTCTCACCTCATCCTGAAGCCGATCAAATACCCTCATTTGAGAGATGTTCCTGCTATACTCAAATTGGAAGAAGCTCCTTATTTCTGACCATAAAAGGACACAGGAAAGGGTTTAAACAAGAAGGCCTTGTTAGCTTGCCCCTCACCATTTATTACCATTAGGTCATACCCCCTCCCCATGACTATGCACACTTTCACCAAACCTAATCATAAAAAGTATACAGGCAGGCTTTCTTCTTTCTTTGGTCTTTATTTCTTTTTAAAATCTCCTGTGTCACATAAACTTATATTAAATAAATTGGTATGCTATTTATCTTATTAACCTTTTTTGCTATAGGAGCCTTAGCTTGAATCTACAGTGAGGAAAGAAATCATTTCTCTCTTCTAGTAACAGTAACCCTCACCTCCCTGTACTCTAAAGATGCAGGAATTTCTTGCTATGGTATTTGTTGACGAATGGTGAAGAACTAGAGGTCACCCAGAAAAAGGAATGTTGGGAAGCCAGCGACATGGCCAGTCACTTGGCCAACTGGAGTTGGCCAACCTCAAGCCATTACTGGACTTGGGTAATGGTAGAAAGGGGTGGATAATTCTGGGGCTGAACCCATCTGCCCATGGGGTCTAATGGACAGTGTGTTGAGGGCGACCCTTATCCTGACTGTACTACAGGATTCTATACTTCATGGTCAGCTTTTGAGTACCCAGAAGACTCCTGCAACCCATGTCAAGGAAGAGTAAGGTGATTTGTCCCTCTGTTGACTCAACTTCCCTTTTTTCTAAATTCTGATTTCATATTCTGTCCGTAATTTATCCAATCTCTGTATCAAAAATTGCTTTTGGTTGCAGTGGAAGAGAATTTTGGCATTTTCTTGACCTTTCTTCTCTTTCTCTTTGATCATTTGCACCTAATGTGTGAGATTTTTTTCCTTTCAAGAGTATGGAGAGGAGAAACAGTAACTAGTCAAGGGGAAGTATCTCTGAAAGACCAAGATCCCCAAAAAGGTTTGAGGTTTTCTTTTTCTCCTGTCAACCTCTCCACCAAAAGGAATGTTCCCACAGAGCTACAGGAACATTAATCGGCAGACAGCTGATATAGTTTCTTAGCAGCTTCTTTCATTGGACAGCCTTGGTGTTCATTATATTACTCTCTCCAGGATACTTGACTCATTTACCGATCTCATTGCTGGTGACGTGCACACAGAAAAAGGCAGCCAAGTGTTAGGACCAGGTGGGCTGACAGGCCAGCTCCCTGCCTGTGGCATTTATTTATAGTACAGGGACAACACTGAACCTTCACGAACAAGGGCCGAAAGCTCCCAGGAAGGAGCCAGTTGACAGATGGCAAAATAGACTCAAGCCTCCCTTTTTCTACAGGGGTCTCCAAATAGCCAGAGGAGCTGTGCGCAGGGCGTTATAAACACATCACCTCACATTATATCCACCCTTGTCTACCCAGCGGTAACTGTGTCTTTTCCCTGGCATTTGCAGGGAAGCAGCTCAATTCTGAGAAAACTATGAAAAGTACCATTACCATCAGCTTCAGCCAGCTTCTTGCTTTTTCTTGATTCTCTCTGTTCTTGCCCACATCCCTACGTCTCAGGCTTGAATCTAGGCTGTGAATATATTTTGCAGAAGATCATATGTATCTAGGATACAGCCTGTCTTTCATCATTGCCCACCCTGCCTTTCATCATTCTACACTTTTTCTTTCGTCTCTTTCATCTGCGTAGGGAGTCTCTGCTGACAAGGTGGATTCCTCAAGTGAGAAGTTGCATTTCCCCTTCTCCTGTTAGGTGTGTAGAAGTCTGGACTCCCATGATTAATTAGACTACAGAGGAAGTGATGGGTAAAAGTTCCCCACATTTCTCTTTCTTGATAGTGTAGGGGAAGAAAAATATTTTTTTGTTTAACTCTTCTAAGTTCTTAGTTGGAATGGACCCTTGCAACGAAAGGCAAGTTATTGAGAGAAAACAGACAGGAATTTATTGGCATGTATAATTCAAATATATATTGCAGACACCCAGGAAGTGAGTAGTTCTTCAAAAGATGGATTTCAATTCTAGATAATGTAGAATTTTTAGTAAAGAACAGTACCTTTTGAGAGAAGCGATGAGACAGTACAAAGGATTTAGGATTCCTTGGGCAGCAACCTGTGACAGGCAAATGACAGCTAAAGGCTTCCAGTAATGTTACAATAGATTCCTTTGCTAGTATCTCCAGGATGATCAGGGATCCAGAGTGATCCTCAGTGGTCCAGCTATGTTTCCCCTTGGAGGAGGAGGTGCAGGATACCTTTTGATTTCAGGCAAATAGATGGAGGGAAAAGAATTTTCCTCTATCTTCTTCTTTGCCTCCAGCTCAATAATCCAGCATATTTTGGGGTGACAGAGTGTAATCTCTCATAATATGGATCTTCAGAATATTTTGAGATAGGGGAGGCAGGCTTGTTATGGTTTTGAGTGATATTTATACATGTGTAACCAAGAACATATTTTGCTGACTATTTTTTACTCTGAGAGCAGGTGGCCGTGCTGAGGGGGCACTTCCTTGAGTCTTTAATTGTTGGTTACATCTGACAATGTCTGCCTCGTAGACAGAGACCATACTTGTAAAGATGGGACAGCGGGAGAGATCTGAGAAGATCTAGATGTAAAAGAGTCTCACCCTTACTCACCTTCCCAAATTGGGAAGGGCCAGAAGCCATACCAGGCAGTTTAGGTGTTTATCTTAAAGGTTAAAGGGGAATCCCTGACTGATGGATCAGAGCATATAAATATTTAAGAAAGTAATGAAGTTGGTGGGGGATGAAGGGCTGTGAGGGGCAGAGATGGTGGGCAAGGGTCAAAGGAGGAGGGGAATGAACTAGTCCCCAGGAGAAATGAAGAGCATCTGAATCAGGTATGTTAGGAGGTTGAGTGTTAAAGATATCAAGAAAGTAGAATAGGTGGTCCTGGTTTATGTCTTGCCTTACTGGTAGCGGTGTCTCTCTTTTGGAATGGACTTCTTGTATGATTGAGGGCCCACCTAAAAGTTGGTTTTGGGGACTTCTTTCCCTTCAAGGGGAGCTAACAAGATATGAGCCAAAGGACGGGCTGTGTTCTAGAAGAGGCTGACTCAGCTAAGGTGCCTGAGATACCTCTTCTTTTGCCTCTTATGTCCAGACTTTGGCACAACCACCTGCAACCATGATGCCCTCTAAGCAGAGAGGCCTTGTGAAAAGCATGGTGAGAGAAGCAAGACAGAAGTCCAGGGTCTGGTGATGGTATGGACCAAATGGACCAAGTCTGGACATTTACCCCTGACCCTCACACTATATGAGGAAAAATACACATTTTTCTTGTTGAACTGTCATTGCTAATGAGCTGCCAAGCTCAATTATTAACAGATACATGTGGGCAGGTTGGATGTAGGGAGTGAATAGAAGGTTTGAGGATGAACTCTCATGTATTCTTTGGCTGGTGGGTAAGTGATAGCACTGGTTGCAAGACAAGGAATGGGTAGTGGATTTAGGAACCAGAGGATGCATTTTGTTTTGTACATGTTGAGTTTGAGGAATCTCTATGAGGTCCACTGTATGTCCAGGAAATAATGGGATGCAGCTCAGGACTAGAGATACCCATCTGGAAACCGTCTCCTTACAGATGTTGAAGTGGTGGGAGTGTATAGGGACACCCAGGAAGTGTCTGAGGAAGGGTCGAGGACAGAACCCAAGGAGGCCAGAACTTGACACTGAGGTGCTACAAGCAGGACAATGAAGGATCACCAAGATCAGGCCCTCATGGAAATCAAGAGCATTCAGGGGACAGAGGGTCACTAATGCCACTGTTAGGAAGGATGAAGAAAACAGAGGAGAGGAGACCTCAGAGAATTCTGAGAAGAGAGATGGTCAGAGAATTCCTTCTTTCTACAAAAAGGCTGTTCTCAGAGTAATCTTCCCACTGGAGGGCCACAGGTGCAGTTTGTGCCATGACACCAGCATCACTGTGGTTATTCTGGGATCTTGAAAGAAGCACCCCTTGTTTCATATTTTTAATCATCTTTTCCCCTCCCAATACATCTATCTCCTCAAATGTGTCAATTGGTAGATTTTATTTACATTCACAGGAAGTTGTCATGATTTAAAAATTAATTCTAAGTGTTTTTAAAATTAAAAAAAAATTTTTTTTCAGCACTGAGGATTGAACCCAGGGCCTTTTTACTGAGTACATTTCCAGGCCATTTAAAATTATTTTCTTATTTTAAGGTAAAGTCTTACTAAGTTACTAAATTGCCAAGGCTGGGCTCAAACTTGGATTCTCCTGCCGCAGGCTCCCAGAAAGCCTGGGATTACTGCCTGCACCACCAGGCTTTAAATGATTTCTTTTAAATGAGTTTTTGAGGATCCCTGTAGCACATGGAGCTGGAACACAACTGTGGTCGGATCTGTGCTCCATTAGCTGAACGTATCATTGGCGAGTCTCTATGAAGAACTGTGATATAACAGGATGAAAGGCTTTTGAAGAAGGTCGGGAAACAGAAAACAGAAAAGACAAAGCAGAAGACAAGTGTGCTTTGGTTTGCCATGTGTGCTTTTGGCAGAAGTTCTAACAGAATGCACTTCTCCCCCTGAGGTGGAGTCCTGGGTGTGTATACTCCGCCTTGGCTGGACGCTGAGCTGAACTACTCTGGGCTGCATCTCTCCTTTGCCTCTGGAACCAAGTACAGGGATGTTTAGGGTTGTTCTCTGAAACTTTTAATTTATTTTCTTGAACTACGCAGCGAGAGTGTGTCTCCCGGGAATGTGCTGGGATTGCGTCAGCCAGGCGCTCTGAGGACCAGCTCTTTCCCTCGGCCAGGTCTCTCAAGGGTGCTTGGAGAAACCCTTCTGGCTCTGGGCAGCTTCCTGCTGGGAATGATGAAAATAATTGTTTTCCCATTTAAAGGGCAGTTGAGCAGAAGCTGTTAGGTGAAAGCACTGCTTTCAGTTCTGAAGCAGTCGGGGCTCTCCCTGGGGAAGAGGCCATGATCCTCATTTGGGACATTTTAATTGGGAACAGATTAGCTCCTGCTATCCCTAAGAAGGACCCAGACACCACTTCGATAAAGAAATGCCCTGTCACTCAGGAGCATGGCTGCTCCTTGGCCCATTAGGCAGCTCTGGGAGACTCAGCAGCGAGGGGTGTGTGACACGATAGAGACTTACTGAGAGTGTGTTTATCTCCAGTGTACACACAGTGATAAACTGAAGACATGACCCCTCCCCACTGAGTAGCTGAAGACATGACCCCTCCCCACTGAGTAGCTGAAGCCATGACCCCTCCCCACTGAGTAGCTGAAACTCTCTCCTAAACTTCTCTGGTTGAAGAGCAGAGAAGAAATAAGAACATATTCTTGTTTGGAGATTTCACTTGGAGGCTACGAACTCCTAAGCGTGTGTAGATACAGATGAACACACAACTTATCACCTGCACGGCAATGCCACAAAACTTCAATCACCTGGTCCGCAGTCACTAATTTGGCCAGCTTGGCTAGAGGGGAGAAAAGCTGAGGTTTCGGAGTAGACACCTTTGGTGTTTTCAAGAGTTATGGCTCTGAAGCTCATGTATTTTGCTTGTATTGTCCCTAATGCATGTTCCCTTATTGTAGATATATTCTAGAAAGTTTTCTAGAGCAAACCAGATTAGAATTATAGAGACAGCCATCTTGGGCAATGTCCACAGACCACCTACAAGGAGAAGTAAGTTTTTAGGACATGACATTAAAGCAATGGTTCCTAAACTTTTATATGATATACATTAGCATTGCCTGGGCATCCAATATCTGTGTAGGCATCTGTTGGTCTCTCAGTGTATCCCGGGGGAGAAACAGTAGCAGGAATGAGGAAAAGATGGCAAGAAGACAAGAGTTGGGTCTGTAGTGGCCCATGCTTGATTGGCACAGGATCCCAGAACAATAGTAGGGACATTTATTTATACTCTTACAAAGTGAGTGTCAGGAGACACAAGGTTGCCTAGCGACTAATAGCTGAAATTGACCAGGCAGGATGTTTTTCTCCAGACTGAGGTAGCTTGGTTGCTTTAGGCACTTTGGCCTTGATCTGCCCTCCCCCATGTGATCAATTTCCAGCTTCAGGGGCTCCCAACATATCTGAACACCGCCCGTCTGTTCCCCAAATGGATGTGATTGTGCTCTCTGGGCATGAGCACAAAGCTGCTCACATGATTCGGTGAGCAGACACTGGGGGCCTCTGAGTTTGGGAAGAGCAGGTGGGTGGATGTGTAGTGGGTGCTACTCTGGGGTGTTTTGTGTAGGGGTGATTACCTTCACCATTTTGAAAAATCTCTATCTTCCCCGAGGTACATGAAGGTGAGCCACCACACAAGGAGGATGTCCATATCTTCAGGAGTTCATAGCCTCCCAGTAAAGTCTCCAAACACGAATATGTTCCCATTTCTTCTTTACTCTTCAACCAAACTGAGAGTTTAAATTACACAAGGAGGATTCCCTGCCTGGTAACTGGGAATCTTAGGAGGCATCACCACATTACAAACATAAGCCAACTGAACAGTTCCCTTCCTGTCTTTGGAGAGTTTGAACCCAAGAGAGTAAGGGAAGCGGAAAAGATAAGACCTTGTGAATCTTCAGGATGGCGTGTGTTATAGACCTCGGTGCTGGTGCTGTGGACTTCACAGGGGTGTACTTGTCACCTAGTCCAATGTGATCTGTAAGTGGTTATTCCCACTTTCTTTCTATGATTGGAGGAGAGAACCCTTCCACACTAGTCATAAGACATTTCACATCAATATCTCCTTTGTTGAACATTTATTTTCTCTACCCACAACCCCTCTGTGGTTATTTTTTCGTATTTCAATGTCCATATCTTCTATTTCCAGCCCCTGTTTTCTCAGACTACAAATCCTCTATGTAGAAATAAGGATATTTTAGTCCCTTAATCCATTCTTGAATCCTAGGCGTTTCACAGCCTCTAGCCCTTGTAGTGTCTGCCACATTTCTGCTCTTTCAAGCTCTTGCTTTCACAGCAAAGGATGATGTGAGCCCCATCTCAGACTGCCCAGGAGGGAGATAGAGAAGTGGGGACACAACAGAGGCTCAGGATTCCTCTGCTATTGTGGGACATCTCAGAAGGATGGGGGATGCCTGGGGAGAGAAAAGGAGTCTTAGGGCTTTTTTTTTCAAAGGATGCTTACTGGATATATTATAATATTAACTTGTAAAAGAGCAAGACATGAACTTTTATGTTGAATATATAGCATTATTATTAGGGTAAAATGAACTATTTATAAGCCTGAGAAGAGATACACAAATGTTAGCGATGGGTGCTTTGTAGTTGTGACCTTGAGGGACTGAACATTTTCCCTCTAGCTTTTCATAGGTATGTATGGTTTTCTAATGAAAACATGGAAATATTCTTTTATTTTGTTAATTTATTTCTCAAAGTAATCATAATCTCAAGATTTCATTATCTTCAAGATAAAACAGAAGAGGTTTGGCATTGGGTCATGCGACCTTATCTCTCCCTTCTTTCCCTCGCTTCCTCCCTCCCTTCCTTCCTTCTTTCCAGTGCCAGTCTCTTAAATCAGCCAGCACCCTTCTAGATCTAGTGGTGAGCTCAGTGCACATAGGTAGCAGCTCAATCTTCTTGGTGCTTTTAGCTTTTTCTGGAAAATCAGCTTAGGCTTCCCACAATTGCTTCTTTGCTTCCTGTTGAAAAGACCCCTTCCCTGGGCACACAGAGGACCCTGCCCTTCTTGTACTGTGTCATCTGGTGGAGTTGCTGTTTAGAACATTTCTTCCCAAGAACATGGCTGGCTTTAGGAATGTCCACTGTGTTTGCAGAAGTGCCATTGGCCTGGAAAAGCAAAGCACCTTGTTCAAAGCAATGACCCTGACTTGACATAAATGTATTTTCTTCACACATTTCAGATTCTGCTCACTCTTCACTCCTAAGAAGGCAGAGGATAATCTACTTTAGCAAGATCTGAGGAAAAGGGCAATGGGAACAGTTTGGATATAAACTTTCCAACCCCTAAAGGAGGCTCTTGAACCATGCAAGGAATGCTTTCTGTTTATTTATTTTCAGTTATGTGAAATCAGACATGTAATACAGTGTCTGGTATGTAACAAGTAAATGCTCAATAAATATTGGTCAATTGAAAGAATTAAATAATAACACTTAGAGGCAGAGCATTGGTTATCTAGAAAAATCTGCTTACATCTTTAAGTAATGATGACAAATGAAGTGATTTTGAGGAAAAAAAAGATTAATATGGGCCAAGTCCATAGCCAAAGGCCACTTGATGGGGGCCATGTGTTAGGTTCACAGTCAGAAAACAAAGAGAGGCTCCACAGATTGGGTGTGAGGTCAGTATGGTTTTGATGAAATCAAATCTGTGGAAAGGAATGAAGATGTTCCTGGCCCTTGAATTAACTCATGCCAAGATCCGATGTCTAAAGAATGGTGAGCCAGTCGGGTGGTGGTGTGGCTGGCAGGAGCAGATGATGCAGTCTGCGGGGACATCCTCATTTGCCACTCTCATCCAGCTTTCCATGCAGTCTTGGAGGAGGGGGTTATTATAGGATCAACATGACTGAGAAACCTGCCTAGCATTTTAAAGAGGAGGAATGGCTACCATCACACACAAGAAAGAGAAGAGGAAGACTTCTGCTCATCTTGTGGTTAACTGAGACATTCTCCTTCAAGTTAAGGTCTTGATCTGCCTCCCATTCATGGGGATTGAACCCAGGGTCTTCACACTGAGCTACATCACCAGTCCATTTACATTTTGTATTTTTTATTTCGAGACAGTATCTCACAGGGTCACGAAGTTGCTGAGGCTGGGTTCAAATTTCCTATCCTCTTGTTGACCTATTTTTTATTCTGGATACTTGTTCTCTCTATGGGTCCTCTGCACTGTCCCTGTTCTCTAAGCTGTGCCATTGATTTCTCAGCAGACTGCTTTGATAGTATCCCATAGCTTTCCCTTCAGTTCTCACCAGTAATGGCTGAGTCTGTCTGCTGGATGCATCTGCTAGAATGTAGGTCTAGAATGCCCTCCAAGGGCCCTTGAGTTAAAGGGTTGATCCTTAGCTGGTGCTATTACAAGGTGGTGGAAGCCTTAGGAGGCTGGATTTAGTGGGAAGTTTGGGGCTACTGAACATATGCTCTTGAAAGGAACTGTGGGACTGTAGTCTGTCTCTCTGTCACCAGGCTGCCCGGAAGTGAGAAGCTTGGTTGGCCATGTGTCCCTTGCCATGGTACATTGATTGCCCCAGGGTCAGCCTGCCATAGCTGAAACCATCAAAACTGTGAACCAAAATAAACCTGCCCTCTCACTGAGTTGATATTTGTTACAGTAACAGAAAACTGATACAATAGCCTACTAGACATCTTTCAGACAACTTTAACACAACATACTGCAAGCCAAATTAATTTTCTTTTCTCCCCACATCTGCTCATCCTTTGCTTGTAGTCTTGCTTAAGGCCCCACCATTAAGCAGAGCATCTGTTTGTCCCGACTGCTTCTCATCCACCTCTGAGGCTGCTCAGTCAGTGTGTTTTGACCATTTCACATGTGTGTTGATGTCTTCACTTTTCATTACCTCTGTGCCAATTTCCTCCCTTACCCTCTTCCTGTTGGATCAGCATGTTCACTCTTTACTGTTAGGCCTTTCTGCCAGAAATCACAATTCCCTTTTTCTCCTCCACCCATTTCCCTATTTGCTGCCAAAAATGATAGATTTTACACAAAACTGAATCATGTCAATTTTGTTGACAAAGCATAAGAACTTCCCCCTTGCATGGGGACCAGGCTTCTCAGTGTCATCTTCCATCTCAGTGTCTTCCCTCACTTCCTATGAAGGTCCACAAAGAAGCATCTTCCAAGCCCAGCAAGACCAGGATCTGGTTTCCACTTTCACAACTGCTGTTCTTCAGCCCTTGCCTTCTCCTCCTCCCAGCCCACAGCTCCCTCTGCAAAATAACCTACAACGGAGTCCACTGTCTGATCACCCTTCCCAGCACTGCTCAAGAGCCTTTTTGCCAAGCCTTTTTGGTTCCTTTCTTTCATGCTTCAATTACAGTCTGTGCAAGGGTGGTTTATTTATGTAGTTATCTCTCTTCTATAGTGTCAGCTCCTCTGAAGGCACGTTCAGAGTTCTGTGTCTGTAGAAACTGACCAAAGAGCAGAGACTGTCATAAAGCAAATTCTCAATCACCTCTTTGTTGAATGAAGGAGTATATTCTTCCTTCTTACATTGAAAATTTTTGTTCCCTCCAGAAAGATCCCATTTTCTTTATAATTTTGTCCTTCGGGGTTAAACAATTAGTGGACTATTAATAGCCCCATCTCCTTTATGTCTGCATAGAGTAGTGAGAATTTCCTGACCTAGGGAGTGAAAGGTGTGTGGGGAACACTCCTGGCCTTGCCACCTGGATGGCCCCTTGGCCAGTGCTCCCTGGTGGCTGCTCTGGCTGGGTGGGCCCTGTGGTCAGGCCCTTCAGTACTTCCTCTGGCAAGGCTGATCTTAGGAAGTCACTTTCTCCCTAGACCCTCTATGGAGTGACCACTGACTCCAAGATGAATCCACTTGCCCAGTCCTGCTGTGACTGGGTTGTAATTTAATAATGAATTTCTTGGTAGTGGGGCAGATAACTAGAAAATCCATCTGTTTCCAGGTCTAAGCCTTGGATGCCAATCGGCTTTACTCCGAAATAGAGCGGATATTTTGCTCTCCATCTGTCTGACTCTGATTCTCTTAATCAGTCTCAACTTAAAGCTAGATGTGGGTGTGGGGGGAGGACGGAGAGAGAATTGGGACAGGAATTATTTTTTGGTCTGTTCTTCAAAACCACTAATAATGATTTTTTTATTCCACAATTAAGATACTAGTAGTTACTCAAGTCCAGTCATTTGAAGGAATCTCTCTCTCTCTTTTTTTTTATCTGAAGGAATCTTAAGTCACATTAGAATTATGGAGAAAGTTTCTTTGCTTATAGGGCAAATACTGCCAGGACCAAGCCCTGTATATATTAAATGACTTGGACTGCTTAAGTGAAAGAATAAAGGTGCCTGTAGGTAGTAAGATATAGTATAAACCCAAGGATGCCAAGGTAAGAGAAAAACAGACTTTCCATCTTTATCTATCATATGGGCAAAGACAAAAAGTTTAATAATCTACATTGAAGAGGGTGTGGGAAAATCAGCAATCTTACACATTGTGAGTAGGAGTGTACTTTGTTAAAAATAACCTATGTGGGACAGTTTGGGAGGATCTATTTAAAGATACATATGTACTTGGCCTTTGACCTGACAATTCTGTTGGTAGGAATTTATATCTTGGAGAGAGATGAGCAGGTGCAAGATGATGCTATGTGCAAGGATACTCACTGGTATACTCTTTACAGTGGCACACATTTGGTCTAATTGTCCAACAGTTAGAGGACTTTATTCAAGAAATACTGGTAGAGTCTTAATGGATAATTTTGACTGTGAAGAAAGAGGAGTATGTTTATTTTATATCAATAAGAAATGATTTCCAGATACATTGGTAAGTGAAAACAATCAAAGTGTAGGACTCTCAACATTTTGTGCTGATATTTTAAAAAAGAGAGAAAACACTCTTGCTTGTAACACTTTTATCTGAAAATATACAATGGAAGCTATAACACTCTTTGCCTCTGGGAAGGAGAACTAGATGGTTGGAGGAACAAGGTTAAGTGAGGACTTTGTGGTGGTATGTATTATTTATACCTTTTGAATTGTAAACAATGTGAATGTTTAATTAAATTAGAAGGTATACATACTTCCTCTTTCTAGTGAACACAAACATTTTTATTTGTTGGGAGAAAATGTGGTGTTCATTGCCTGGGCAGCACTCTCAGGAGAACTGGTAGGCATGAATTATCAAGAGGTAGGCTAAGAGGAGTTTGTTGATTGATATAACTCAGTGGTCAGGGCACTGGATGAGGTCAAAGTGTGTAGATTTGCATTCAGCTCTGATATTTTCTGTATTGAGTGTGGCCAAGCTACCCTTTTAAGTTTCAGTTTTCTTTTTACATGAATAACAAGAAGAGTATATACCTGACTCCTGGGATTTCTGTGAAGATAAAACAAAGGAATGCATGTATGACCAGGATGGAGCAGCATCCCCATGTGGTTCTGTCTTATTTAGAGTTGCATTCAAAAAATGTTCACAAAGAAGCTTTGTGGAAATCAATTCAAAAGTTTGCTGTAGGCTCTTAAGAAAATGCTGTGGCGGTAGTACAAGCATCGGAAATGGCTACATTTTTAAAACTTTGGCCTTAGGAGTAGGGGCATGGATCAGTGTAAATACCTACCATGTGTGAGGCCCAGATACCTGGGAAGCAAAGCAAAACACTTCCTCTGAACATAGATGCAAAAATCCTCAATAAGATGAGGCAAGCAGAAGGCAGCAAGTCATTAAGCAGGCTATATACCATGACCAACTAGGATTCATCCCAGAGATGGTTCAACATATATGAATCAATAAATATAATATACCACATTAACAGAACCAAAGATAAAGATCACATGATCATCTCAATAGATGCAGAAAAACTATCTGACAAAGTCCAATGCCCATTCATGATAAAAACCCTATGGAAGATAAGAATAGAAGGTCTTTGTTTCTGTCTGATAAAAGCCATCTATGATAAATCAACAACCAACATCATACTAAATGGTCAAAGCTGAAAACTTTCATTCTAAAATCAGGAACAAGACAAGGATGCCCACTACCACCACTCCTGTTCAGTATAGTTCTAGAAACATTAGCCAGAGTAATTAGATAAGAGAAATAAAGGAATAAGGAAAGGAAATTAAATGATTATTATTTTTTGATGACGTGATACTCTACACAGAAGACCCCAAAAACTTCACTAAAAGATTTCTAGAATTAAGAACCCAATTTCGTGGCATAGCAAGATACAAAGTCTACATGCAAAAATCCATAGCATTCCTGTATATAAATAACCAACTCACTGAGAGACAAATTAGGGAAATAACACGTTTCACAATAGCATCACGAAAAATGAAATGAAATATATAGGAATCAATTTAACAATGGAAATGAAAGACCTATACACTGAAATCTACAGTATTCTGAGAAAATAGATGGAAGAGGATATAAAAAATTGCAAAAATAATTCCCTATTCTTGGATAGGCAGAACTGATCTAGTAAAAATGGCCATACTTCCAAAACTGTTACACAGATTTAATGCAACCCCAATAAAAATGCCAAAAGCATACCTCACAGAATGAGAGAAAATCCTAAAATTCGTGTGGAACCAGAGGAGAGCTAGAATAACAAAAGCAATTCTGGGCAACAAGGGCAAAACACTTTTTGCTGACCCACCCCTCACTCTTAACAGAGAATAGCAGTCCGTAGTAAGCTCTCTTGGCTATTTGTTCCTCTCAACAAAATTTTGCCCTGTTTATCTGCTGTGCTTTCTTGGAGTTAATCTTTTATCCTACCAGGATTCCCTCCATTGCAAATCCAAATCTCTTTGCCTCAGGCTTACAGTATTTTCCCGTGGTCTGTGGATTAAGGCCTACGGGCAGAGGCCTCGGGCAAATACCAAGTGAACCAGGCCAGGCTTCTGCTTGTGGAAGTTGGGGGCAGACACATGTAGGAAGTGATGGAAACCAGGCCATACAATATTGTCATAATAATTTTTAGCACCTCTTCTACATCTAAGGAAGCTATAACATTGTCCAATGTGTTATAAACAGTCAATAGATTTTAATTATTAATATTTATAATAGCACATTCCTATAACCTGATAGGAATAGTAGTGAGCTCACACTTACTGAGAGCCTACTATGTGTCAAGTGTGGGTCTAGTATTTTGTATAGATTAGTCCTGTAAGCTTCACATTACTACCCTGTTGTTGGTTCTTTCATTCACAAATAAAGAAACAGAAAGAGATTTAGTAATTTGGTGGGATTACAAAGGCATATGAGGGGGAGCCTGGATACAAAGGCAAGCAGTCTGACTCTCTTTCTTCTCTAAAGACCTCCATTTGTTTGTTTGATTTTTGTTTTTTGTGCGAACCGGGGATTGAACTCAGGACCTTGTGCTTGCCAGGCAGGTGCTTATGCCACTGAGCTATATCCTCGGCCCCTCTCTGAGCCTCCATTTCTATTGCTTACATTTGTGTTGGCCTCTTCATCTGGCTAATTTAATCCTTTTGTTCTGGAAGTTTTGTGAACATTTTCTTCTGCTAGTATCCACATCCCTTGTTGGTCTCACGCAAAAGACAGAAAGGGACAACAGGAAGGACGATGGTCACCTTCAGTGTCCCAGGATTTTTGCTAGAGGATTGTTGTTGCCCTAGTTTCTTGGTTGCCAAAGGCTTATGAGTGGGTACCAGATACAGACTCCTGTCAATAAATGCTCAGGGAATGCATTTGATGATTCTCGCCAATTGTTCATGTACTAAGGAAAATAATACTGAGCAGATAAATTAAATGCCCTGAAATTAGCTTATGCTGGTGATGGACCAGAATATTTGCTTCATGGTTGCTGGTATAACAGGTACCATGTTCTTAACATATCAGTACGTTTGTATACCTTGATGTCAGGTCGTCTGACACAATCCATCAATTCAAGGGAGAGGCCACCCAGAATAGTCTGGATTTTACCTTGGATTTCATGTGAGAATTACTATGTGTAAAAGAAGCGTCCTCAGATCCACACCTTTCTAGAAAGAAAAGCACACTCCAGATTCTAAAAAGCCTCCATCATATATGACAGGTGGATCTTAGAAGTCTGAGCATAAGCCTGGTGTGGTGGTGCTTGCCTGCAGTCCCAGCACAGGAGGCTGATGCAGGAAGGTCGCAAGTTTGAGGCCAATCTGAGCACTCCAGAACCAAGAGCCAGGTAAACCTTTACTCTCTTTTACTCACCTCAGGTATTTTTTGATAGCAACAGTGAAAGGAATTCTGAGAGATTTTAGGAGGAGGTGAGGTGAGCTTGCTGGGTCATCAGCAGGGGAGGCAGAGAATCTTCCCACGAGGAGGGTGGAAGGCAGCTGCCAGCACTGGGCATCGGTAGGGAGCTGCAGGCCACCCTTGAAGCACCCACAGGGCCTGGGAGAACAATGTGAGCTGTGACCAGGGTGTGATCATAGCCAGGAGCCCCCCTGGCCTTGGCACTATAGCTAGAGTGGCAGTGAGGACAGAGGCCATGCTGGGACTCAGGAAAGACGTGCCGCAGCCCACTGCCATGAGACCAAGTGAGCCTTTACTGGGAGTCACTGGCTTCCTCCAGAGAGACTTTTATTTCCCTGTACTGAGGATGGAACCTGAGGGCTTGTGTGGGCTATGCAAGTACTCTTCTGCTAAGCCACTCCTGCAGTCCTTTTAAAAAGTTTCGGACAAGGTCTCACCAAGTTGCCAGGCTGGCTTCAAACTCATGATTCTTCTGCCTCATTCTCCTGAGTATTTGGAGTTACAGGCATGAGCCAGTACACTTGGCACTAGAGAGACAGTTCCGAGTCACAAGAAACTGAGTCCTTTCCTCCCCAGCTCTTGACACCAAAATGAGAATTGGAATTTCTGAGAAAAATATGAAGAAGCATCAAGTGTATGTTTGTGAGTGTGTGTTTGTGCACAGGCATGTGTGCACTCATTCGTGCAAATGCTGACTTTGGAGATTCTGGTGCAAAATATGTGTTGTGGGCTGAATTGTGTCCTATCTGCCCCCAAATCCCGTGTGGAAGCCCTGATACTCAGCGCCTCAGAACACAACTGTATTTGGGGATGGAGCCTCTAAAGAGGGAGCAAAGGTAACATGAGGTTATACGGTTGGGCGTTGGTCCAGCCTGACTGGAGTCCTTGTAAGAAGAGGAAATCTGCTTAGACACACAGAGGGAAGACCACACAAAGACACAGGGAGAAAGTGGCCACCTGCGAGCCTCGGCGAGAGGCCTCAGGAGAAACCAACCCTGCAGGTGCCTTGATCTTGAACTTGGAGCCTCCAGAGCCGTGGGAGAATGAGTGTCTGTTGTTCCGGCCACCCAGTCTGAGGTATTTTGTTATGAGAGTCTGAATGAATGACTATAACAAGCAAAGCTTCTCTGAATCATTACATAGTGGGAGGAAGCCAACAGGCACAGAGTTTCAGAAGTAAGCCATTGATGTGATGTAGGTTACTAGTGCTGAGTTGGTATTGCTGTAATGTAGATAAGAAAGAGGAAGCAACATGCTCAGATGGAGAGACCTAAGCCACTGAACCAACTCAAAATAGGTAGTGCCTTATTTAATGAACTTGGGACCTCTTTTTCACGAAGAGGACCCATGCATATATTTGCCAAGAAGGCAGCCAGAATATCAATCAGCCCTTTCTTTCACTACTTGCCTTGGGACCTTTGGAGAGTCATCATTCATGCTGGGCAAAAACAGAGTTGTGTTGATTTTCTGAGTGATGCTCTATGTGTCCCTGTCCAGGAGGAGGTGATGGATGGTGCTGGTGTTTGTTTGGGGAAAGGAGATCTGAGGATGCTGGAGGACGACCGGTGACAACTGCCTCCCCATCCCAACATCGTGGTGTCTGGGATCATTTCCTCCAGCTTTCAGTAAACCATTTACTCTAAAATCTCTTTATAAACCGTCTTGTTTTTATCTGTTCCTTAGACTCCAGTGACTCTGGTCTCTTAGCACTGTGACAGACACGACTTGACTAAAAACACAATGTGATTTATGATATCCATAAATCACAGAGCCAAATGATATGATTAAATCTGGTGCTTACAGCTAAGACGTCAAAGGGGCTCAGTAATCATTTTAAATGTAGGATTGTAGTTTTCATGGCAAAAAATGCATGATTCTGTGCAATCTGAAGTCAGTGTGAACACACCAGTACACTGTGTCCATAGGTCTCCCAGCAAGGCTCCCCTGTGCCATGTCCCTCCTCTTACGGGGCTTGGAAGGTGTTCCTTTCACCTTAGCATTTTTCTTCACCATTTCCCTTCTTGTTGGGGGCCATCTGGATGAGGGTAGCATTGTGTTTGTGCAGTGCATATGGCCGTGGGTCACTTACCAGCCATGAGGTCATCTTCACTTTGTTCCAGGAGAAGCGACACATCAAGACAACATTAATTGCAATTTCATCTGTTTTGTGACAGTTCACTCCCACCCACCTCCATTTCCCTCCCCCTCCCTGGCATATCAGCATTAGTTAAATGATGTTTTGCAGTTGTGGTGCTGCTCTAATTAATTGCTCCTCACATCTACAGAGACCTTTGACTAGTGGGGCATATTAAAAAAATTAAAGAAAGACTCCAAATGCAAGCATTCCATCTGTCCCTGGTGCACTGGGAGTTCTTTTGGTGGCACTTCTTTTCCCTCTTCATGGGAAGATGGTGGATAGACTGACAAGTTCTGAAAATGAAGCTTTTTGTCTTTGAATAGCTACAGCCTATATTTTTCTTTTTAAGTACTGGGACCTGAATGTGACACTTCAGAGTCAAGCACTATTCTACTGCCAGTTCTAAACTGTAGGTCTTACTAGTAGAGTTTGGTCAGCCAGTGGACAGTGTTTGATAGCCAGTGTGAGAACAAACATGTTTGCATTAGGTGTGTTTAGAAGGATCACGAACCACTCACCATGTACTTTATCTCCCCAGGTGTTCAAGTAAATCAGGGAGTATTTATCAACTGGTGCTGAGCCAGAGAGCAAGATGGAATCAAAAGAAGAGTTGAGAGTGTTCCTGCCTGCCTAGGGAAATAAATCTGACTCTGAATACTGGTTTTTGAAACAAGGTATTCAATAATTCAGGGTAGGTTGTATGGTCCACAGATTTGTGACCATGAGGCTTTGGAGAAAGGGAAGTCCTAGGGCCCAACCACGTTGGCAAGGGGAGATTTAGTTATCAAATGAACTTGGTAATCAAGTATAAAATGTGCACATGAGGACGAATATTCTGACGTATTTTTCCAAAGTCTGAACTATTTGGAAAGGTCCATATTTCCTTCTGAACTGGTCAACTGAATTGGTCTTTTGGCTAAATGGCAGCAGGACAAAATCAATATACAATGACACAATTTAATTTCTAGTTCTGAGGAAAAGATCGCAATGGTTGGATCTAATGAGTACTGCCTGCCAATGTTTTTATATAACACTTAATGATTAATTCTCTTTACTCTCTTCTATGTAGAAGAGTACATACTATCCCATTTTATAGCTAGAAGTGTACTCGCAGGAGGTGACTCCACCTCACCGAGGTTCTTTGTAGAGTAGTGAAGTTCAGATGGTCTTAGAAGGAATATGCTGAACTAGGAAGAAGTCATGTTGGTTTTCCAAAGGCAAGAGAATACAGAATAGTATGATTAGTATTGCAAGACAAGACTCATTTTTCCCTTTATTATAGAAATTAGTTCTTTGTAGAAAAATTTGACAGCTAACAAATATTTAAAGAATATAAGAACCACTTATCCTTTCACAATCAAGATCTCTGTTTAGTTTATTATTTATTTTAGTAGGTTTCCTCCATTTGTGTGTACACATGTAAATGTTTCTTGTATATTTCTTTGAGAGCTTGGGTTGCCAGCTGATGGTATGGAGAAAGCCTTCCCACACAGTGCTTGCTGTCTGATCTCACTTGGGATATGCAATATCTACAAGAGACATCCTTTTGTTGTGCTAAGCTACTAAGTTTGAAGTTATTAAGGTAACATAACCTAGCCCAGTGACAGTGAACCTTTTAGACCTTTCAGTGACATAAACAGAACATTGCAGCATACATACCATAGGTCTGCCACCACTGACCCATCCTATTCCAATGAATACAAGCATTCTTTTCTTAGGAGTACTCAGTATTCTTTTGAAAAACTGAATTCCAAGGACAACAATTATGTGTCCTTCTGTGTATATTGTGATAGTATAAATAAATGAATCTGAAGGCCCACGTGTTGAAGCCTTGGTCCTAACCAGGGGCACCACTGGAAAGTGCTGGAACTTCTAGAAGGCGGAGCCTTGGGGGAGGAAGTTAGACCATTAGTAACATGTCCTTGAAGGGGGTAGTGGGATCCCTATCCCTTCCTCTTCTTTGTTTCCCAGCCGCCATGATGTGAGCTGGTTCTTCTGCCTTGGCATCCTACCATATAGAGACTCAAAAACAGTAAGCCAACCAGAATCTCTAACTATGAGCTGGAATTAACTTTTACTCCTTCTAAGTTCTAAGTTGATTGTTTTCTTAAGCTATAGTAACAGAAAGCTGACAAAAATATATATTCTAAGTTTTATTCAGTCTGTTTCTCTGTTGTCAGGTATTTATTGATGTCACACTGTTTCTCTACTGTCAGGTATTTATTTCACACTTTAAAAAAAAATTAGTTTAGTAATGAAAAACCTTGAGCATCTATTTGGTTATTTTCAGGAGAAATTTTTTCAAATAGAATTGTTAAGACAGGAAGTATGAATGTTTTCAAGGCTTTGAATATGAGTGCAAACTGCCAAAGTTCCAGAGAAATTATTCAAGAGCGCACTTCTTGTGGTAACACATGGCATACAAGAACTCATTTCAATGGAGTTGTAAAAAGTAGTTCTGCAAAATTTCCATTTTGGGGGGCTGTCTTAAAGGAAAAATAATCACCATAGATTTCAATAGTAATGATTGTCTTTTTGTCTAATTTGTGTGTCTTATAAATTACACGGAATATGGTCTGACCTATTAGGGTATTTTTTTCCTTTTGGTTTGTTTTTCATACTGATTCATAAGTATTTTGATATCTTAATATTTAAGAGCTTTGTTGACTTAAATGGTTTGACCTTTTCTTTCTGTAGTGCTGAGGATTGAACCCATGATCTTGTATCTACTAGACAAGTGCTCTACCACTGATCTACATCCTTGCAAAATATTTTGATTTTGGACATGGATTTAAAGAGAAAAATGGAACAGATATTTATGGGATGGATGTTCCACAGTGAGAGTCAATTTCATCCTTCAGAATGAGTGGAGAGGGAGAATGTAAGCAGCAATGTGAGTTGAGGCCCTCCTTCTATTATGCTATCAAAAGGCCACCCTGTGTAGGGATGGAAGCAGCCTTCATGTGCTCCTCAGTGGTCTGGTGACACCAGGAGAGAGTAGGTCATACAGTCGAGGCTCACAGCCAAGGTTTCACATCCATGGACCCTATTCTGGTTTGATATGAATCCCAGCATGTGATAAGGGTCTAGGATCTGTGGGGAAGTTTAGACTTTCCTGCTGAAGGTTTGATAATTGATTCTGCTGAAATGAACAGGTGACAGATGAACAAGAGCAAACTCATACAAGTTTATTATGTGCATTGTGCATTGGAACCTCATGAAATGTGAAACTCAAAGAATAGCCAGATGGTGGAGGCTTAAACAGCCTTCTTATAGGGAGAGGGAAATTGAGAGGGGTTGTAGGCACTTGTGGAGGGGAATTAAATAACTTAGGGAAATGAGAGGGTCTGAAAAGTGCACAATCTCTGTCACAAAGCTCCTCTGGGCTTGTGGTGTAATGTTTGACTTCCAGTTTTTCCCCCTTCATGTGAGTTTAATCTTCCTTAGTTAATCTTAGTCAGCTTTCTCACCACTGTAACACCACTCTCGATACCCACAATTTAAAGGAGCAGATATATGTATTTGGTTTACAGTTTCAGAGGGCTCAGTCTGGGGTTGGCTGGCTTCAAGGCAGAAGTACCATGGCAGAACTGTGAGGCAGAGTGCTGCTGCTCACTCTGTGGTGGCTGAGAAGCACAGTGAGTTGGAAAGAGCTCCAGGGAACAAGGAGCCAGCATCAGATATAGTACCTAAGGTCACAGCCCCAAGAACCACCTACATATACTCAGGAGTGTGCTTTCCTAACCCCCTTGGTGGCTCACAAGCCAATCAAATTGGCAGTCCACTTAACTGTCACAGTTAAGAACACTTAACTCAGAAGAATGAAGGGCATTGTGTTCTTTTTTGGTGGATCCAGTTTTTAGACAGATAGAAGGACTCATAGAAAGCCTTTCCCTGTGTTTAGGGTGGGGCAGAAGACATGAGAGAAGGCCATAGAGATGTTTTGATTCTAAGGTAGTACCTAAGGTTTTCAATTTCTTTGAATCCAAAGTGCTCAGTGTGCCTGGTATCATATTTGGTACTTTATTTTCTGAGCTCTAACAGTTTCAACAACAAAGCTTGCACGTCTTAGCAGAGCAACATGTGCTCAATGGGCTCTCTCATGAGGCAAGTCTTGGGGACCTAGAGCTTTTGTTTGGTAGAGAAGGTGAGGTGTGCTTGGTAGTGAATGTCCTGTGATAGGAGACAGAAGCCCCGTAGAAGAGTTGCAGATAATGCGATGATGTTCAGATAGCAGGTTTTTGCGTCTTGCAGTGGTGGTTAGGTGCAAATGAAGGTATTGCGTGGCATCTGTCTCAGTCATGAAAGATGGCTAAGAATCAACTATTCTAAGACATACTAACTATGGAGTAGGTACTAAAAAATATGACTCGTTGCTTCACTGAAATTCAGACTAAACTAGGAGTCCTATACCTGCTACATCTGGCAACCATGATAGCATCAATGGGGGCACTCACTTTTTGGGGCTCCTTTCTTGTGAGCAGGGCATAGCTGTAGGGGAAGGACCCAAAACAAGACTCTAGTTGACTAGTCTAAGGATCAAGTGCTTAGAGATAGTAGGAAGATTAATTCGATTATAAATATAAAATGACTTAGTACATGGTGCCTGTGGTTGCGAACCTCCTTGAATGTAGTAAATGGTAAGTTTGGCCTAGGACTCAAAACATTTTTTCATCCAGGAATGAACACTTGAATATACTGTGGATGGGTGCTTTTTAGAATTCTTTCCACTTTTGTTAACTTTTGTTTCTTCACATACTGCTTGGCCTATGAGTTTGTCCTTAGCAATCTGGGTCTTAAGTTTAATTCCACTGTCTGCATTCAACTGTTGAACAATAAGGGGAGAGACAGGTTTCTTTGGTATCCTGTATTTAAAGCCAGTGTCTCCCTGGAGGGTCCCTGCTTTTGTTTCTTGGAACTCCACATGCCTAATCTTTCTCTACTGTTTCATGAGTGCTTGTAGAGTTTGCACCACTCACTCTAGAAAAGCAGGGACTGTTTTATTCTGTATTTCTACAGCATTCAGCTCCTAAGACTGTGAATTGCTGGCATTTGCCATTGCATAAACAGTTGATGAAGTGAATGAATGCAGGAGCTGGGCTCTCTCCTGGGGCTCTGTTTTTATTGGCAATGCAGGTGCTATATGTAGAATTTTACAATGGATATCTGAATTTTCGCATGCACAGGGGCCTCTTCCTCCATGCAGTAGTCACTTAATTATATGATCCACACTAGGCTAATTTGTAGGAGACAAAGATAGTCCCTGCCTTTAAGAAGCTTGTAGTCAAATGCAGAGATAGAAACCTAAACAATTTGCAGCCCCATTATGCTGTGATGGAGAAATTAGTAAAGTAAGAGGAAGACAGAAGACTGACTTGGCTAAAAACACATAAGTATCCTAGAACAATGAATAATTTGACATTTTTCAAAATGATATTCTTTAATATATGCTCAATACATAATCAGTTTAGATGTAGTGAAAAGGATTCTCTATTATGAAAGCCTAAATTCTTGTCAAGCATGGTAGCACACACCTATAATCTCAGCACTCTGGAAGGCTGAGGCAAGAGGATCACAAGTTCAAACCCAGCCTGGGAAACTTAGTAACTTAGCAAGACTTTGTTTCAAAACAAAAAATTAAAAATACAGCTGTAAGTGTAGCTCAGTAGAAAGACCCTGGGCTCAACTTTCAGTATCAAAACATACAAACAAACCTACCCTTATGCTTTTTACCTTTTAATCAAAATAAAGGATTCATGATAGGCACTGAATGTCTAGGAAGAGTTCAAAACTTTTCAGGACTGCAATCTTGGAAACCGAGTGATTGTGGGGGAAGCATATTAAACTGTTAAGATGTGCATAGAAATACAACCTGTGCATTTTTAATAAGTACTACTCTACCATGTGGTGTTTGACGTAAAAGTTTTTGCAAGTTGTAATTCTGACTTTGGACAACTGTCTGAGAATCGGCCCCTGTTCTTCAGAGTAACCTTTCATCTTCAGGATAGGCCAGCAAGGAAGTAGAATGAGTCCATTTGGGACAAGGTTTACTTTACCTGTTGTTATTAATTTACATGCCACTGTTACATAAGGAGCCACCTCTGGGGACATGAGTTAACCACTGTCCTCTGTTCCACTTATTCTGCTGATGTTTTAGCAACCCATGTTTGCTGGCCTCCTGGGTCGATGCCTAACTGCTCTTCAATTTGACTCTAGGACTAAAAGGACCAAAGTCAGTCTGTGGAGAGGGAGGGAAGATTCCTGAGGGACAAAGCACTAGAGACAAAAACTTATAGGCTAAACTAAATTTTCACTGGAGGACAAAAATTGTGGGTAGGGAGGAATAGCATTCTGGAGTAGGGAATAGCACAAGAAAATGTAGGTTCTGGAAGGACCCTTGCACATCGACAGGCCTGAAAGTAGTTGGTGTCTGCAGATTATCATGGTTATGCCACGTGTAGGGGACAATAAATGAGGCTGGATGAATGGCCCAGAGCCACAACATGACAGCCCCAAACGGGAGTTTCTTCCCTCAGTGTAAGCGAAATGAAGTGAGGCAACAACTACAACAATACAAATCCGGTCTTTTTATGGGCCCACAAAACTTTTCCCTCTACATGATGATACTTTTAAGAAATATAGAAACCTTGAAAGTTAAGTTCTTTTAAATGAATTCTTAATTCAGTAAGCTCAACTCTATTCTCTTCCTCTTTTTTGGAGGTGCTAGATAGAACCCAGGGTTTCACCTATGTGAGGCAAAGGCTGCATCACTGAGCTTTGGCTTCAGCCCAAGACTCAACTTTTGGGGGGCCTATATTTTAATATTTTGAGTGATGGAATGAGAACTGCACATGAACCCTACTGCTCTGTACTGAAAGATGCTGATCACCTTGGGATGAGTGCTTATATGACTGGGTTGCTAGCTAAACTACCAACCTCTTAGCAGGGCACCAATTTTCACTTGGAAGAAAAACTGCTAGCTTTCTAGGGTTACGATAGCAAATTACCACAGTTCGAGTGCCTTAAAAAACAAATGTTTTCCCTCACAGTGTTGAAGAGCAGAAGCCCCAAATCAAGGTGCCGATAAGACTATTTTCTTTTTGAGACTCTGGGAGAGAATCCATCTCTCGGCTCTCTTGGCTCCTGGTGGTGCCGAGCATGCGTTGGTGGCCTTTAGCTGTGGCAGCATCATTCATTCTCTGCCTCTGTCTTTCCTTGGCCTTTTTTTGGGTGTGTCTTCTGGTTATCTCAAACTCCCTCTGCCTCTCTCTTATAAGGAATTTGTTACTGGATTTAGGGCTTACCAGAGAATCCAGGATAAGCCCCTTGACTTAGTCATATCTTTTGCTAGAAAAGGTAACTTTACCAGGTTCTGGGGTGAGAAATGAATATATCTTTGGAGTGGTGGTATATTTTTTCTACTTATCACAATGACTGAAATACACACAATAGTAGTCCAACCTTGAATATTTGCCAAACATTTTCTTGGAAATCAAGGAAGACAGCCTATCACTTCAAGGAGAAGAATTGACATTTTTACTATCAATTAGAAAATTCCAGCTTTCAACCAAAAAGTAGAATTCTAGTAGAAATGGTTCATAAAACCCCACAGCTCTGTCCTGATGCTGGATGCTGCTGCACTTATAGTGCTGGTTAGTATGAAGTAGCCCAGCATCTCTGAGACGCCTCACTGCACAGGCTCCAGGTACTCTTCAAACAGATGTGTGTTATTCTGTTACACAGCTTCACCAACAAAACCTTGTCTGAACTTTCCCCAGTTGGTCACAGCCTGGGATCTAGTGTACAAATCCAATACTGCATGTCTTATGCATAACTGTTTTAAAGGATTTTATTTTGTGTAATATATATGCATATTATATATACATATATTATATATATTGTACATTGCTGTATAATGTAAAAAAATATTTTTGAACAGTGCAACCCAAGGTCACACCAACTACAATACCAAATAAACCTTGAACAGTGAAAAAAAAGTAGAATTCTGAGGTACTCACCACCAAGAACTTGAAAGTTTTTCAATACTTGAAGACTTTTCTGATGAGATTATTTTATTTATATGAATGCTTGAGAACTTTGATTCTAAGGGTACAGATAGATGAGTGGGAGGTTGAAGGTATAAAATGTGCTGGACTCTAGATAGTGGGGAGCAGATTCCAAACATGCAAAAGGGCAGGAACAAGGACTGAAGGGCACTGTGGTGACTTGTAGAGCCAAGGAAAACAGTGTGGCGGGACTAGAGAATGACACTGTAAAAAAATGAGAAATCAAAGTTAAAAGATGGTGTGCCAGATGTCGTGGTATACACCTGTAATCCCAGCATTTAGAAGGCTGAGGCAGGAGGATTGCCATGAGTTTAAGGCCAGCCTATCCTACATAGTAAGACCCCGTCTCACAAAAACAAAATGAAACAAAGGGATAAGGTGGTGTGTGGCTAGCTCATAAAGGGCTGTGGATCTGACACATGGACTCTATCCACCCTGAGGCAGTAGACATGCACTGGTAATTCCATAAGTGGCAGTGACCAGTCTGGTGGGGACACTCAGTGCACAGGAGCTGAGGAGGAGGGTCCTCTTAAGACTGGCACCACGATTCATATGAGGTTATGACATTCATGCGCAGGTCAGCAGAAAAGATCTGTGAGAGCACAAATGAACACTTGGGACAGACAGACAGCGACAGGGGAGGAAGGATGGTAGCAAGGCCAGGTAAGGTCAGAGCAATAATACGAGAGCAGAAGCTGTCTTGCCAGACTAGATAAAGTCATTCCACCATTTCCCCTGCTTCCAACTTCTTTAATTGTGCAGAACTATATGCTGAGCTGCAAAAGCCTCAAGTCAACAACTTCTATTTATTACATTTATTTAGTGTGTGTGTGTGTGTGTGTGTGTGTGTGGCCAGCTCAGCCCACCAGGGGGCGGGTCTGGCTGGCATGTGGTGCTGGAGGATTGAACCGCAGTCCCTGTGCTTTGCCAAACTTGTTTCAAGTAGGTGCTTTAGACCACTGAGCCATCTCACCAGCCCGTCAACAACTTCTGATACTGCCAGTCTTGCAGATAACCCACTACTATTAGAGACTACTGGACTATATTGGATTACTCTGCTGAATTCATGCCCCTACAATGTATGAATGGTAATGGAATACACATCTCTGACAAAAGTAAACAATAAAGGGCATATAAATGGACCATTTTGTGGTGGAAAAATACATATATCTGTGTATACACAATAGCTTAAATATGCAGCTACTTTCTCTTAGTTCAATGAGAAGAAGGTTTTGAACTAATAGTGTTTAGACGAGACATCATGTCTGCATCATGTACTAGGAATAAAGATAACAATATGCAATGTATTAATTATTGTGACTGTACTACTAACCTGTTTTGAAACTATCTCATTGCTACTTCTTTCTCAATAAACTCATTAAGATAAAAAAATTCTCTTCCAGCAGCCCGCTTCTTGGGTAGGACAAGAGTTCTAGCTTCAGAATAATCAGTGGCATTCTGTCCTTCATTACAAGGTGGTGTTTGCATTATAATTCAGTGTGTACCCTCTAGAGGAACGGGGGAGCCAAGTTGGCTTAGGAAAGGAGGAAGAAGTTGCTTAGAGAAGAGTGCAGACCGAGGGACAAAAAGAGGGTCCTTTGCTTTCAAAAATAGAGGAGCATGGGTTTGGTTTGGGGACATTGTTGTCATGGGGTCGGGTAGGGCAACTGAGTACCAGAGGGGGCAAACTGGCTTATTGTTCTGACTTCCATCCTTGACTGTGCCAAGCCTTTTTGGTGACCAGACATTTCCCAATTCCCCCTCTGGAGTTCCAGGTTGTTCTTGAGACTCCTCCTTTTGGCTCCCGTGTCATTGCTCCCTACACCTCTCACACTAACATTTGTTCCCTCTTGGAATTCTGTCCTTGTCTTTCTTTCCCATACTTTATAGAGTCTATACTCTCTTCCTGTTTTCAGCTACTTAATGGCTTTAATTACTAGAAGATAAATTTCTTAAGGGCTGAAATTTTATTCCCAGTTCTATGTCCAGCCCCTAAAAAAGTACCCTGCATATGATGGGTGCTCAATATGGAAATTTTCAGTGAAGGAATGAGTTTCCATTCATATGCAAAATCTGTATGTAGCCCTCAAGAGGCCCAGCTGTCTTTTTTTTTTTTTTTTTTTTTTTTTTTTTGAGGAACTGGGGATTGAACTCAGGCCCTTGAGCTTGCCAGGCAGGCGCTTATTCTACTGAGCCATCTCCTGGCCCCTGGCCTGGCTGTCTTGAGTTCAGTTTAACACAGGGTATATTCGAAAGAAGCACACATTTGACTCCAGAAAAAAAAAATAGAGATTTGTAAATGCAGAAAGGAGGAGCCATTCTGGAAGGTAATCTAGCAATTCTTCATTCCAATAAAAGCATGTACACTCCAACTCAATGATCAGTTTCCTAGTTGTGTATGCCAGAAAGAAAACAAGAATTTCATGTGGGTTCCTAAGAGAACTTAAATGAAGATGTTCATTCCAGCATTATTTGCAATAAAGAGGGTTGGAAGCAATTCATATGTCCTTCATTGGGACATGTCAAATGAAATGTGACAGGAGCACAATAGGGGACCCTACGAAGTAGTGGGAAGAAAATGTGTAAACACTGCAGCATACATCAACCTTGAGAACATTGTGCTGTGGAATGAGGTAAGGAACACAGTGAGCTCTGTCGCACAGTGTCACTTAGGTAAATTCATAACAGATGCACAGAGCTACAGAAATTCCATGTGTTGACCCTGGTGCTTATTACCTAGGTAAATACCTATGTGTAATTCAGCAAGCTTTAAAACTAAGGTCATCCCGCTTCACTGTGTGTATGTTACATTTCAATTTTAAAAATGTACACATGGGCAACTCACTTTTAGGACCCGTCCTGTCTCCCAGAAGCTGTCTCTCAATAAATGTTTTCTGCTCTTAAAAAATACACACATAAAATAAGACTTTTTTTTTTTTTTAAGAAAATGTGTTTGGTACAGGGGCTAACTAAGCAGCTCGGCCTCAGAGTGATCCTCCTGTTTTCAGCCTCCCAGGGCTGGGATTCCAGGTGTGCACCACCACACCCAGTCCTGGTGGCCAGCTAAGTGCTCCCAGGGGTGGGAGTGGGGCCGGTGTTGCATGCAGTGTCTGGAATTGAATCCCTGTCCCTACCTTTGCCTCAGCAGTCACCTGGTCCACTGAGCTATCTCGATGGCCCTAAAATAAGACATTTATATTGAACAATTGCCAAAATAAAAGGATACTCATCAAATGAATCAGAAATTTACTTGGGGGGGGAGTATGAAAAGTGAATAAATAAAGTAGATAAATTATTTCTGAAAATTAGAAAAAAAATGAGGCTTTACATGAGCCAACAATGATAATGTGCCCTGAATTGAGAATATTCAGATTTCCTCTGTGTATGTCATCTACTCATTTACGAGTCTATCTGTAGTTAGGTATGCTCATGTTATCTACTGACACATCTATGTCTTACTTCCCAAAATCTTGTTCACAGGTCTCTCTCTCTCTCTCTCTCTCTCTCTCTCTCTCTCTCTCTCTCTCTCAAAGGCAAGCTCTTTGTCTCCATTTGCCTTCTGGGCAACCCACCTGGGTGCTTTCATTTTTCTATCTTGAATACTGAACAGGTAAGTTATCTTCCTTCAGAGATGGTCTTTGCCAGCTGCTAAAGAGCTGGCGACTAAGACAGGCCATGCACCTGCCCATGTGCTGTGACTTGGCGTCACACTTCGGACCAGAAGCAGCAGCATCCCCTGGACACTCAATAGAAACATGGCCTGGCACAGTGGTGTGCAGCTGTATTCTCAGCTATTCAAGGGGCTGAGGCAGGAGGATTGCAAGTTAAAAGCCAACCTTGCCAGTTCAGCAAGAGCCTGTCTCAGAAAAAATGAGGGCTGGGGATATAGCTCAGTGGCAGAGCACTTGGCCAGTAAATGTAAGTCCCTGGCTTCATCCTCAGTACAACACACACACACTCTCACACACACACACACACACACACTCATACACACACACATATACACACAGGCTGATGGGCACATCCACAAAGCTGCAGCAGCTAAGGCTCTGCACTAGACTAACCAAATCAAAACTCTCTTTTAAACAAATTCCCATGTGATTTGTTGGCACATTAAAGCTCAAGAAGCACTGCTCTATTTTTACTTTATTTTGTTAACCAAACCTAGATCACTGCCTGGAAACAGGTGGGGACTCCTTCCAGAGTGCCTAAGTGGGGTTAAAGACATCTTCAACTCAGGCTTTGCTCACCAGCATCAGCTCAATAAGGAGTAAGCATCCAGGGTTCTAGCCTCTTGTTGGTTGAGTGACCTTCTTGTGCCTTTCCACAGCACTCTAGATTAACAAAGCACTTCTCCATCAATTTATTAGTGATTCTCTCAAACTCTCTGCATCATCTCTCCAAGCAATAAATCGTGGTGAGTTTTCTTCTTAACCCATGTAAGTGGTTGATAAATTGTAAACAAATGGGTTGAAAAGGTAACATAGCAGAGAAGTGTTTCAATTTGCCTTCATCCATCCTCATGCATCACTTACGGGAGAAATCAAGTGCTCACAGACTTGATCCTGTATTTAGAACATAATTCTAAACAGAGGCAAACAGAGGACAACTTTATATTCCATTATGCGAGCCATTAGTTCACTAACTCGAGGTAGGCTTGACAAGGAGTTCTGTCAGTCCAGCTGAAGTCTAACGTCCACAAAGTTAAGCAAATACTTTCCCTCCTCTGGCTTACACATGCTGATGCAGAGTCTCTGTGTCCACCCAGAGAGTAAGCATAGTCTGTGGTAGTTTACAGACAGCTCAAGTTTGAGTTGATCATAAAACAAAATGATGAATATGGATTCCAAGTTTTCTCCTGTGTACATCGGTTCTTGAAAGAGCTTTCTCCTTGCCCACATGAAGTGTAGGGTGGCCATTACAGGTTCTGGCTGCCTATACGCATTCTCTCCAAGAATCTCTGTAGGCTTTCTGCTTCTCCCTCAAATTGCTTCTCAGCAGTTCTCTGCCAAATAAATACCTTTGGAGTTCTGTGGTAGGTGCCCTCTCCATCGAGTGCCTGCCTCTTTCACCAAGACAAGCTTCAGGTCCCTGTTGCTTCAGTTGTGCCGCTTCAGATCAGCCTCACATGGTTCTGTCCCATTACTCTCCAGCCCTAGAATAACAGCCTGGTGGGCATACTGAGCGGTCTGGGTCCCACCGCCACCTAGCTGGGACTGGCTGCCACCCCCTCTCCAGGCAGGTCCATAACTTCTTCGAGATTGGCCCAGCGTTAGAAGCAGTCTGTAGATCATGGCTTCATGGCCAGCTTGTCAGTTTCTGGGAGGAAGATGCCCTCAAAACCTATGCTTGTCTCAGAAGAAAAATCTTTCCATCAAAATGTAATCAATAAGCAGCAACTACTGGCCCAACAGGAAAGCTACTGATTTACCAAATTAGAAAGAAAAAAGAAGATGCCCTGGTGCTACAAGTACCAAAACAAGAGTGGACAGCTACTTAAAACTGGGGGAAAGTGTAGATAAGAAACAAAGAGGGAGCAGGCAGAAAAGACAGTCTTCTGGTGGGCAGCATCAAAGAACCTGCTGACCCTGACCGAATTTCACGAGTGCCTTGCCAGCGCACACTGGGGAAAGCAATTATTTTAAGAAAATCTATTTGAGGGTAACACTGTCATTATCCTTTTAACGGTGCTGCTCTAACAATCCTATTACAGTTGACTTTAAAAAAAAATAAGAAATGCTCTTTTTGCCAATACAATTAAGGCATTTTGGAGAGGCAGATGGTATTAGTTCAGCTTGTAGAGGCTTTTTTTCACCACGCCTAGAAAAGAACATTTTTGCAAGTGGAATACGGAGCAGTAGCCAAGTCCAATCTAGGCGTGCACAGCCAAGAGATTGTAGTGGTCTACCAGGAAAAATAAATAAATAAAAGAAACGCCAATGCAAAAATCAAGGTTCCTGTAGGTTTCAGATAAATCTGTTTTACATCAGCGGAGAATAAATGGAAAATTACTGTGCTTTCCAAATAAGAGGAGAGATAACTCTGGGAAATTAACAAGAACTTTCTCTCTATGTAATAAGTCAGTTGCCCCAAATCTGGGTTACTTCTTTTTCCTCTGCACGGAGCCACTGCGTTTGCCTGACATTAAGTGGTTCAAAAGGGCTTTAAGCTTAGCTAATTAAAGGAATGCTATTGAGGGAGCTGGTGCAGCAGGAGTGGAAAATTGAAAAGGTTAAAGGTTTGGTCTGTGTCCTTTAATCATCTGAAATCCAAAATGAACCCGAAGAATGCTCCTCTGACTACATGAATTCCTATAAGCAAATTGAAAGCTTTATAATACATTGACTTTTTTTTTTTTGGCAACGGGGATTGAACTCAGGACCTTGTGCTTGCCAGGCAGGCACTCATGCCACTGAGCTATATCCACGGCCCTACATTGACTGATAAACCAGGTAAATCCAAGAGTCTATAGCAACATGCAAATAGCAACTAGGGCAGAGATGAGTGAAGAAGAGAAGTCAGAGGAATTGGAAAAGTATATTGCCCTAAAAATTGTAACTACCATTCATTTCCCATTTGAGGGGAGAAACAGAGGTTGATTTTTGTTCCGTCCAGATGAAGATGACCACGTTATCATGAGCCATGAGGAAGTTCTTTGAGCAGGGCTGCACCTTTGAGATGGTTCTCAGGCCAGCTACTTCTACGTGTGGTCTTGTTATCGGACTTAGATTCTTTGTGATAAATGCTATCTGTCCTGTTCAAGCTTTGATGCCCCATGAGCCTGTGAGTTCAGGGCATGGTCCATTTGTTTACAGAAGTCCATGTCTGGTCAGGAAGATCATGTGCTACAACTTGTCCATTAGGGCGACGTATTTGAGATGTTGAGTTCATAATACAGTACAGGCATGCACCTGTGTGTGGCCAAGGCGTCTCAGTGTTACGGCAAGCCTTTCATTGACCCTGTATCATCCTCTAAATATGTATATCTCACCTCTTTTCTTCCTCTCACGGAAAGATTTCTAGAACCATTAGTCTTTATGTACTATTACATCCATGATGTCGTCTGTCATTTTGTCCTCAAGCTACTGAACTTTAGCTTCCATTTGCTCAGCTCAGGAGAAAGCTCCAGAAAAACTGTTTCGTGCCAATATGATTACCAATCTCCAACTTTCTAAGGCCAGTAGACTGCTTGGTTCCATCATCTTTCTTTAATTTAATTTTAAAGAGTCAAAACAAAAACAAAAGCAGAAACAAATAGCAAAAACAAAGGCAGAAACAATAACATACAACAATACACATGGTACATGTTTTCATAACAAGACTAGCAAATTAACAATGGTTGCTATATTATGTATTTTTATTATCAAGTTTATTGCTCAGATTAACACGTATAGGTTTCAAAAATTGGACAAATAACTGAACATTAACGCTTGCTTTCAAAAATCCTTAATTTTGTTGTGACCTTTTAAATATATCATTTTTAAATTTATCTTAAAGAGAGTATAATAGTAATTGATAGTTTATTAGAAGTGGTACACATTTATATGAACAGGATGAGAGGTATTCAACTGTGGTTTTTGTATTTCACGTTGCTGTCTTCTATGTGGTCTCAACATTTTATACTGTTGATAAGTTCCTCTTCTTCAAACTGTCTCCTTCCCTGAATTCCAAGATCTTTGGTTCTCCACTTTCCTCACCAACTTCTTCTTCTGTTTCTTTCATAAGTGTCTCTTTCCTACCTGCTCTTTAAATCTACGTGCTGCTTCAAGCAGCTGTTAACACCATGTACGTGCTGGGGACTCCCCAATCTCTGCCTATCAGATTTTGCTGTTGTTTACAGAATAATTTATCTCAATACCTCACAAGCACAATAAAATTATACCCAGTATTCAATTTACAACCTCTCCTGACCTGTCAATATATCAATATGTTTCAACATTTCCTTAAAAAAGTTTATAGTCCTGGTTTTCCTGTAGCTCAAGGTAGAAATTCAGGAGTTACTATGAATTCCTCCTACTTCTGTATTCTGTGCCACATCTCCTCCTCCTCCTCCTCCCTTCCCTTCCTCCTCCCCCTCTTCCTCTTCTTCCTCCTCCGCTTCTCCCCCCTTCTCTTTTCCCTCCTCCTCCTTTTTCCCCTCCTACTCTTCTTCCTCCTCCTCCAGAACCATCAATACTACTAATCTCCTACTCTCCACATCTCAATCCTTACCTGGGCCAGGACCCGGTGATCCCTCTTTGGACCTGTCTATCTCCAGCTTCTTAACATTCATTGTTGCATTGGTGTATGCATGCTTATGTGTTTAGTGATTAAGTTTGTAATTTATTTTGAAATGCATCAAGAAAATAAGATAGATTACTGCATAAATTAAAGAAATGATAAATGGAAAGATACATGGTGAACAACAGTACTCTTTATTGCCCTAACACAGGGATAGGTCAGAAGAGCTTTTCTGTCAATGCTTTGGCACATACATAGGAAAAATATTACTTGTATTTAACCTTTTATTTGAGTTTAAACTAATGACAAGCAATGCTTTGTCAATGAGGATACATACATCGGATATACCAATATCCTCTATAATACTGTAGATGTTGAAAAAATTATTACTTGAAATGGGGCATCAATTGCTCATTGACATGCAAAGGCAAGTTTACTCTGTTTTCTTTATGTAGGAGATTAAAATAGACGTAATCTCTCTCCTGCCAGGGAGATATCTCATAGGCATAAGCACCTTCCTGGCAAGTGCAAGGTCCTGAGTTCGATCTCTGGTACAAAAAAAAATCAGTGAAGAAGTAATCTCTCTTAAGTGAAGACTAAATTAACAGATTATTTTGTTCATAGTAAGGCTTTAACAATAAGTTCAGTAGCTACGAAAGAGTTTAAAAAGAGTTCTTTCAACCCACTATGAAAGCACCTGTGTTGAGTGCTTTGGAATTAACTATGAAATCTTTTTATGATAAGGTCTTTTTGTGGCCACCATAGATAAATGATTTTTGATAGTGTCCAAGGTATGTTTCTTTTTTCTTTCAAAATCTCAACATTTAGTGAACAATAATTTTATGAAGGCCCAGAATAAAATTAATATATTTTTGCAAATAGCACCATGCTAGATATATTTGTAATATCTAAAAATAAGAAAGATTCATTCCACATTGTACTGTTTAGCTGTAATCTGGAACTGTTTTGTCACAAAAATTGGAACCAAGCATATCCTAGTTCCAAGCATAATTTGGCCTTTTTTATTATATGTGGTTCCAATTTCTTGGAATGAAATAAGTCCAATTTGTTTCTCATGAATCCAGTTCAGAGTAATCTTTCCAAAGGAGTTTGGCATTGGAGAGTTATGGTAAGAAACACCCTGGTTAGGGGCATTGTAAGACGGATTGGTCATTATTGCTGAATTGGTAATGAATTCCATATGGAGCTGCAAAACTTTTTTCTAATCAAAACTTGACTTCAGGTGACACTTTAACTTTGGGAAAACTTCAGGTGTCTTAAAACACATGAAACAAAACCAAAAACAAGACAAAATCCACCCTCCTCCACTTTTGATGTCAGCATAAAGGATGTACTGTAGGAACACTTGAGAAAAATGCTATTAAATCTTCTTATGAAGATGTAGACAAAGATGTACTTTTACCAAATGTCAAAATTATGTTGTCAAATTTGATATGCAATGCCACAAAAATGAATCTGTTGCCTAGATTTCCATGGTAGCAGTTCTCTGTGGGAAGGAATATATTTGGTAAGGGAAATAGTTTGCAATCAAAGTATTATTGCTTTGGGGGAAGGAGGATGCCATTCAAAATAATACAGCAGCAAAACATGCTGATAAATTTGTAGTCATGTACTGCCTTGTTAATAGACAGTTATGGGCATTAGGCTATCAACTCTGTTTACACTTTGCTATACACTTAGATTTGACCAAAATAAAACGAAGGGTTCGCAGATCTGGAAAACTAACTCTACCAGCAGTGTGTAAGATTAGGAGATAAATGACGAACGATGACAAGTACTCTTCTGCTAGAGTTAAAGCTTCTAGTCTTCAATGTGAGACATCCTTTACCAGGTTACCTAACCCAGGCCCTGCATCTATTAATAGTCAGATCATTTGTTTGTTATTTTGCAAAGACATTGGATTTTTATTTGAATGGGGCTAGGTTTAAATCAAAGCTCTTCCATTTAGTATGTAGATGGTGTAGGATGAACTACTTGTTTTTATGAAGCTTCAGCTTTTCTACCTGTAGAGAAGGTGCATAAGAATGGTTATCTTTTAAAAGCTATTATGAGGGCTTCAAGAGACATTGCTTAGCAGATTCCTAGTAGGTAGGAGCTATTGTTGCTATGTTAATAATAGTAATTAGCTTTCCTTTCAGGGAGGTTCTGGTCATGATGTGGAAGTGTGTATGAGTTCTGGGCATACATTCTTTTTTCTTAAAGGCCCTTTTGGGTTGCCTCTTTCTGTCCTGTTTTTCCTTCCAATGGTTCTGTAGGATTTGATTTCTGAATCAGGAGCAAGTTGAAGCTCAGTGGCGACAGGGCCATGAGCTTTCATAGAAACCTCCTTTGGGGAGGGGACCAGGGATACCATTTAAAATATTAAAATACTCTTTTATGGGGTGGTGAATAGCAGCTTCGTCAAATCCTCTGAGTGATCCCCACCTCCCTTTCCAACTCTCCCTGACCCCACTGTGATGGTTAGTCAGTGGTGGTGAACATTTTAGAGCTTTTAATGTTAGCAGGTACCTGGCTGCCACAGGTTCACCACCACTGATGTGTCAACTTGGGGGAGTGATACCACTCAGTTGTTTAGTCAAATGCTCAACTAGGGGTTGCTGGGAAGGTATTTTGAAAATGTGGTGAACATCTACTGTTCATTGAGCTTGCATGAAGGAAGTTGCTTTTGATGGTGTAGGCAGGCTTCATCCATTCACTGACAGTGAAAACTCAGCCCTGGAGTGGAGGTAGCTCAGTGGTGGAGGACTCGTCTAGCATATGGGAAGCCACACGTTCATTTAAAAGCAAGACAAACCGACCGATTGACAGACAGACAGACAGACAGACAGACAGACAGACAGAAAGACAGACAGACAGACAGACAGAGAGACAAAGAGACAAAGAGACAGAGAGACAGACAGACAGACAGACAGACAGACAGACAGACACAGACACACACACACACACACACACACACACACACACACACACACACACACACACACAGGTTTCCTGGAAAAGAAGGGATTCTGTTTCATGAGTGCAGCAAGTGTTTCTCAAGTTTCCGGCCTGCTGATCCTCTCGTATAGTTCTAGGATCAGCCAATACCTGTAATCACAGGAGCTGGTTCCTCAGAATTTCATTGCATGTTTTTGCTCTCCATATGTGTTCAAGCCCTGTTGGTTTTATTTTTCTGGAGAACCCTGGCTAATGTCCCCTTTGCAGCCCCTTGTGGATCAGGTTACCTGGCCCTTTCCCAGGGACCTTCCTGGGATCCAGATGTGAAGGGGTTAAAGCCTGCTGTAGCATGAATCCAGGGGACCAGTTGGGCAATGGTCCCAGGAAGGAATAGAGGCAGAACTCCTGGAAATGTGAATTCACTTTTTCTTGCTGTCTTTCTATCTCCTGGCCCTGATATTCTTTTCCTTTCTATACTAAGAAGCTTTCAATTCTTTTGAAAAAAGAAATTGCATGGCTGATAAACATTAGTTATGGAACAGTTTTCTTTCAAACTCAAGGGAAGGAACAAGATAATTTCCCCTGGTTCAGGAAAGTCAGAGTAGAATAAAGCTGCTTGAAATATGAGCTTGATAAAAATAATATTGTCAGTATGAAATAAAAATGAGGACTTGGAGACAGTTTCATTCAAACTCACTTGATCATATATAATAAAGCCCAGAGAAATAGGCTGGGGGAGGGCTTTTACATGCTGAATTGAATCAAGCCGAGTGCTTAGCTTGCTAGTTCAGCTTTCCCTGGCAGTGTATTAGTCGGTTTTCCATCACTGTAACCAGTATGTAAGATAATCAGCTTGCAAAGAGGAAAGGCTGATCTGGGCACACAGCTTTTTGGTTTCGGCCCATGATCAGTTTGCCCTGTTGCTTTTGGGCCTGTGGTGAAGCAGTTCATCATGGTGAGACTGCATGGTAGAGCCAAAATGGTCAACCCATGGCCAGAAAGTGAGAGCGCAAGAAGAGACCAGGGTCTCCTGGCCACCTGCAAGGTCACACCCCTGGGGACCTAAAACCTCACCTCTTGAAGTTTCTGGCACGTCCCAATATTGCCACCTTGGGGACCAAGCCTCTACACATGTGCCTTTGGAGGGGGAGAGGTGAGCTTGAATGTTGGAACTGTCACTTGGAAGAGACTGTTTTTTTGACCTTAGGGATCAGTGTGAACAAAGGAAGCTGCTGAACCTCCCAGCTAGAAATATTTCTGAGTTCAGATTAACCTTGGTCACTCCCACCCCACAAACAGAGCACATAACTAATGAGTGTTGGTAGTGTTGGTCTCTAGAACAGATTGCTTATACAGATAAAATCTGATATCAGCATGTCCTACTTCGCTAGCTTAATAATGTCATGTTTCTTGTGATGTGCAAACCACAGTCCCTCTGAGATCTCTTGCTGTCCAGACTGAAATTCAGCAGCCTTTCTTAGGAGTTCTTCCTGCAGTTTCTGAGTGTCCTCAAGGAATATTCACTTACTTGTTCTGCAAATCTATCCTGGAGGATCCTGTCACTTGTACCTACCATATGGACTAGCCCTAGTCACTGCTGTGCTGTGCCAACCTCTCTGTCCCTTTGTTATGAAATCTTCAGGGTCACCTGCTCGCTTGTTTTCCTGTTACCCCAACATTGAGTTTCCTCAGGGCCGACCTTGCCTCCAGGAGACTCTGATGATTCCTCTTCATGGAGGACTCTGCATCCCTCCCCTGAATCCCTGCCTGGCAGAGCAGAGATGGTCCTGCCCTTCTCATGTCCAAGTCCATTTGTAGACATGTGGGCAAACATGACCAACAACAGGACATTCTTTTCCTTAAGAAGAAAGTACCACCCTTACCTACAAGGTAGTCTGGCTCCCAAGGTCAACTAAAATCATCTCAATCATGATGTTTGGACCCACAAATAATTCTGGCTTGCCCAGAGCCTAGTGGGAAGGACTGTGTGATCCTCTGTGATCTCTCCTTGGCCTGGCACAGTTCCCAGCACATGACATGTAAACACATCTCTCCCTTTTCCCCAGTCTCTTTGCCCTTGCCAGTCCCATTACAATGGCCTCCAGTGCTGCTGCCCTCTGATGCACTCTCCAAGGAGTCATGCATCTGAGATGAGTCCTCATGATGCCCCTGCTGATCCTTCATGCTCCTGCATCTTCCACAGGGAAGACAAAGTCTCTTTGTTATGTGGCCTTCTCCCTTTGACTCCTGTTGTTTGTTCTCCTTTTATACTCAGAATGAGAATCCTAAACCACTTGTCTTCCCCAGTAGACATCACCCTTTCTGTCATGTGGCCTTGAAAATCTACTGTGGATCTAATTTTTCTTAAGAGGAAGGAAATTATGGAAAAATGAGACAGAGAGAGGAAAAAATTGAAGCCATCCTTTTCTTACCCTAGAGGTTTAAAATGGGTATAGTTTTGAAAGATGGTTGACTAACGAGGTCAGCTCTGTGGCCACTCAGTCTGTGCTGGAGATGTCTGAAGCAGTCCTAGTAGCTGTCTTGTAGGGGAAGGAAGGATGATGTTATAATGCGTCATGCACAGGAGCCCTTTGCCTGTGTAGTTTACTCATGTGAGACCCACGTCTCCTCAGCATAGCTAGTTTCTTTTTCTGGGCTGTGAGTATTTTCTGAACTCCCAGCAGCCCTGTTCTTTGGAGAGGAATGGTTGATTCCTGTTAGTATTCTTCCTGTTGGCTGAGATGGACAAGAAATGTGGTGGTGTACAGTTAGTTGTAATTATAGATGTTGTGGCTTTTGGGCCAAAGTATCTGGGGGCCATCTATGTGACACCATGGCTGTTTGCATGATTTCTAGTTCCTGGTGGTCTTATGAGTCTCTATTTCCTGGCCTTCAGAAACTTTGACACCATAAAACATAGGCAATTTGTCCTTTTATTTCAATTCTTCCTTCCCTGTTTCCCCAGCCCAGTGGCTGCAGTTGGTTCTGATAGCTGAGTGAATGTGCTAGATGTCTTGTCCATGGCCCTTACTCTTTTTCCTGGCAGTTGGTCATTTTTTACCTATCCTGGGCTTACTCTTTCTAATACATAATTTTAATTTTAATTTTTTCCCATAATTTTATTGAGAGACAAATAACAATGAGACAGTTTCAAATCAAATGGTATGACAGTTTCAATAATCAACACATTGCATACTCTCTTCCTAGTGGTTATTTGCTGTACAAGATGCAGATATGATATCCTATTTACAGACACTATTAGAACAAATCCCTCTATTCATTAAGAGAATGTAACTATATATCTATCCTAACCACTTTGAATACACAGATACAAAATGGACATTCATCTGTATCCCCTTTTTTGTTTAGTTCCATCATTTGAATATTATAGGTGTGTAAACTCAGCAAAATATTCTAAAAGAGTCCAGTAGTCCATAATAGTATTGGGTCTTCCGCTTGACTGGCAGTGTCAGAAATTGTTGACTTGAGTCCCCTACAGCTCAACATAACAGCATGGCTTTACTTCTTATATTTTGTTTTTATACTTTTCTGCTGGATGGTTAAGACCAAGGTAAATCAGGACCTATGCAACAAGAGTTGTAGCTTTTGGATTTGACAAGGTTAGTCAAATCTCCTCAGGATTTTTCCTGAGATCCTGTATCTATGGTTATATTTTTATCTCTGGTAAATTACCATAGTTAGAAACTTACCTGCAGCAGGCAGGAATTTTACGGAGTCTTCATTCTGACATGTGGTGGGGATAAATAAAACAAACTTCTCACTCCTGAATTTAACAGAAGCTACAAAAAAAAAAATCAAGCAAATAAGCTATTAGGAATATGAACAAAACACACATAAAGAAAGTAATTCTTTATGCTGGGAGCATTGAGGGAGCCTTCCCAGAGGTGGCAACTTTTCGCTGTCTTCTGATTCTACGCAGATTTTTCTGGCAGACATTCAGAGGCTGATCTACCAGCCCCCAGCCCCAAGACAGCTTCTAGAAACATCTGTGCCTTTCTAGAAGCTTCTGTGCCAAGCTGAAACTTGGCATTGGCGCTGCCTGAGAGACTCATTCACATCATTTCTGTCTCTGAGGTAGTAAGAGTAAGATGAGGGAGCTCAAGTCTCAAATGCAGTATAGTCATGGGTGGCTTGACGATGTGGGTATATCCTGAGAAAGGTTAGGCTTAGATGTTGTGTGACCTTCGTAGTGTGTACTTACACAGACTGACGACTAGCACAACACTAGGCCATATAACTTTATGGAACCACTGGGTGCTATGTGATCTCTGATTCACTGGGATGTCGAAAAGTGGTGCATGCTTTTAGTTTTTGAGGTCTTCTATTGTGATCTCAGAGAAGAACAAATGGTTCAGTGTTGATCCTCAGGGCCTCATGCCCTTGTCTGTCCCTGGTACCACTGTGTAGTCTCCTAATGGTCCCCATGCCAGCTCATCTTATGGACGCCTCTCTGGTCCTGGGCTTATGGTGTCCCTCTATTTTTGTGCCTTTCTGCTGCAGAAACCCTGTGCCTATCTAGTTGGCTCAAGGGTTGGTCTGGAAAAGTTTCCAAAGAGCCATTCCATTTCTGCCCCTTTGGCTTATGATCTTGCTACCTAGGAAGATCCTATAAAATGCAACCAATGCCTCGTTAATTTTAAATGAATCTCCCCATGTAACCACTCATCTCTGACGGCCACAATTAACCTCTACGCCATACTCCTTTCGTTTTGTGCTTGGCTGGCTGATTCCTTACCTATTTGCCCTCTCCTAACTTGCATCCCAGAGTGTGGCCGGCCTTTCAGTAAAACTCCAGGAGGGATTCCAAGTTTACAGCGCTCAGCTCTTAGGGCTCCCGGTCTCTCCCATTTTGCTACTGCTACCCAGAGGTAGTCTAATAATGCTTTAAACATGTTGAATAAACAGGCTTCCTCAGGCAGTCCCTTTGACCTTACAATTTCCTCCCCTACCTTCCTCTTTTGACTTTCAGACTTGCATTTTCCGCTACATGTGGGTGTGTGTTGTGGGTAATGGAGTGGGCTTCATAAGCTGTACATTTCCCACAGCAGGAAGAAGGAAATTCAAGACTTGGTGTTTTCTTCACGGCCAACACACCAGCGTTTTGCTTACTTCTGGGATTTCTTCTTCCTGCACAAGCCCTGGATTCCACTCCCCTTATATTTATTGAGTGGGGAAAGCCTGAAAATGTCACAAATTACTGAGCATTCCCTGTGGACTAGAGGCTGTGCTCTTACAAATCTACTTTATTTATCTTGTATTCATTTACACTTTACTCTTGGAAGGTTTTAAGGTCTTACGTGTGTCCATTCAGCAGGGACCCCGGGCTCCTGAGGGATGGCTCTCACTGGCTCGTGTTAGCATCTTCACTTTGCACATCCTCCCCAGCTTAGGACGCAGTTGAGGCTTGGGGGACAGGGAAATCGCTGCCGACAGCCAGCAGGTGTAATTTACATCCTGGACGATGTGAAGAACAGTCTGCGCCAGGAGTGTGGGAGTGATGGGGGCAGCAGCGGGCTTATTTCCTCAGTCGGGGTGAGACACAGCAACTGGGGCAAAGGAAATAAGGTGTCTAGAGGAGAGCAGCGGTCGGGTGCAGAAAGCCGGGCCTCTGGTCTCGGAACCGAGCAGCACCCTGGTGCCCCGAGAGGCTTAGCGGCTGCTGCCGCGGTAATGAGATCCTGCTCTCTTCACCCTGCATCCTGGACAGGGGCAGCAGAAGACAGCCTTTCCCCCAGCACCTGGTGGCAGGAAATGAGTTTCACATCCGTTCTTAAATCATAAGAAAATAGTCCACGGTGCTTACTTGGCTTTTAACTAAGGAGGCCTTCAAGGCTGTCTGCCCGCTCTCTTTCCTCAGAGCTCCTCTCCCTGCCATTCAGTGCTCTTTCTCACTCTTCCCTCCCTCCCTCCCTCCCTCCCTGTCTTCACCCCAAGGTTGGCTCTGTTCTTCCCCTCACTGTGTTCCTTCCACTTTCTCTTCATCTAGGAACAGAGAAATGAGGGCCATTCTGGAGTCAGTACAGGCAAAGCGGATTATACATTCTTTTTTTTTTTTTTTTTAAACAATTTTCTAAATAAATGGATGACTAGGGCTGCCAGAGTTAGGAAATGACAATAATAGGGAGCCAGTGATATTTGAACGTTAGATGAACAGCAAATACAATTTCAGGGACATACACTACAAATGGCTCCTGTGCCCCCCTAATAGAAAGGCCACCACCATCTTGTCCTGTAGTTGACGACTTCCTCCCTGGCCCAGACAGGTGGCTGGGTGGTGGGCCGATGGGCAGCCAGTGGCCCCTTTTCTTTCTTCCTGTGTAATCAGGTCCTCTCGGTAGGGCGTGGTCCATGCCTTTTGCTAAGGCGGTACATTTTATTTTCATGCTTGGCTTCCACACAACCCACATAGCCAACGGCTCCTTAGCCCTGCTGACCCCCTGGAGTCACGTGTCTGCGTTTAGGACAATTAACTCTGAGTCCGCAGGATAGGATGGAAACCCCCTGCTATGAGCAACAGTGTAGCAGCCTGGTGCCACTGCAGGGCATATCCCCAACAAGTCACCAATGTAATTATCGTGACCTCTTGAACAGCTAAGAGTCAGGGCTTGAGTTGCTTTCTCAAGGTGAACCCATGAGTCCTGGGTTTTGTTTGGCTCTGCATTCCACTTTTCCCATCTTAGACATGAATGCATCCAGATCTGCTGTAGAAGACTTGGGGCCGAAGACTGCGATCTAACTCATTTCTCCTTCAATATAGAGCCATTTTCCACGGTCCTAAAAATGACTAATTTCTAACCCCTGGAGGGAATTTCCAAAGCTTAATTCTATTTGGAGATCATGTCTGGCTTGGGAGGGAGTTGAGCTGTGTGCTTCTCTGTTGTGACCACCTGTTCTGACTGAAAAAGCTTAGACAGGTGCATGAGAAGCCCTCCAAGTGCTGGGTACTGGGACAGTGGGTTCCTGGTTCTGCTATCGCCTGGAAAAACGCTTTCTTGGATGAGGGGGAGAGACACCAGCAAGAAATGTCCCCACTAACAGAGTTTCTTTCCAGGAGGTTCCTCTGAAGAGCTGCTTGCTGGGCTTGGTTCCTTTTCATTTGGACTCTTTCTTCCTCCTCCCTGTTTTACTTCCCAAAGGTTTCTACAGTCTCTTTACCAGGCATCTCCTCCTGGTAATGTCAGGAAAGTATACTTTTAGATGCCTGCTTATCTTAAGTATTGTTCTGCCTTTAAGGTTTGACAGCTCTCCAGATACAAGAGCTTAATACTATGTCAAATTGCCTATCTCGGGGAGGTCAGGTCCATGTTATGCTGCAGACTTAAAAATATATTAGCAGTCTCCTCGTTGATGTAAGTACAGTCTTCCTGTAAGCCATAAATAGCAACCAGAAAGTTTCAATGGATAGGGAACTACTAAAAAAGAAAAGGGAAGTGGCCGGCCTTTGTCACTACCGTGGTATAGGTTTGTTTTCCTAATGGGGAATTTTCCAAAGGCTCTTAGTGCAGTGAATTTATGGAATAAGTGTGGTGGAAAGAGGCACACGTCTCCTGAAGCATGTCCTTTTCACTTTCTTCTGCTTTTCTGATCTTTGCCTCTGACTACACAAAACCAGTGTTTGGGAAGCCAGGAACCTTCTGCAGAGAAGGGGGAATGGGTTGTAAATCACTCTTTCACAGCCAGCTAACAAGGAGTGTCTTTCTCACCCGTGATTATGGCTTTGCTTTGAGTTGAGAAGGTTGTTTTGGGGGCAATAAATTGTGATGTCAGTTAGCCTACACTCTCTCTGCAAGGGATTCCTCAGTAGGAAATTGGTGCTCTTACCAGCCTGACCTCTGGGTTCTCGGAGGCTGTGCAGCGGAAAATCTGGGTGTTCTCCACTTTGGAAAGAGGAGAACGAGAGGATAATTCGCAGAAGGTTATTTTGTTTCAACTTTGATGATTGGAAATTTGAAAATGGGGACGTGATCTTCGCTATTATGAAATGCAACTATTGTACGTTAGAATTCCAATGAGGTTTTACCCCAATGTAATTTAAAAAAAAAATCAAAACTGAGTACATGAAAGTCATGACTGTCTGATTCCTTACAGGCACTGTCTTTGGCAGAGGGAACTTCGTACTTGCACATCCCTTGTGCGAGGCACCCACACAAACACACTCACCTTGTTATTGCTCCACTGAGCTACGCCCCTGCCTCCCTGTGCCACACAAGGAACAAAACAAAAGCATTTCACTTCACAGCAGCTGTTGGTAGAAAACTTCATGCTCAACATTCAGTTTAGTATTCCTGAGTGGCAGGATAAGATAAAAGCATTTAAATACTTAAAAGCGTACTGTTTCTCAAGGCTTCTCTAGCATGGTGCTACGCCACTGTGGTGCTGACATCTTTCGATCATGTTATGAGGAACTGACTGGCGACCTCTGCAAAAGAGTGAAGCCACTCGTTCAGATCTGAGGCAATCCCTGCTGATTGCCAAGGCCTGACTGGTAGAGCCAGGGCCCAGTGCTTGCCTGTGTCAAACATGAATTTGGGTCTTACATTTCACACTGAGGGGAAAGGTTACCCCTGTCACAAGGGCACAGTACTAATTCAATCTGCTGTGTTGACACAGGAGTTTGGCCTGCTTTTGTTTTTGTGGATGGGGCAGAGTGGAATTGGGACAGCTGGACCAGTGGAATTTCCAGCTTAGTATCTTAGAGTCTTACAAGTGAGACAGGAGGGCAGGGCAGTGGGGAGGACACAATGTAGAATCAAAGGATGCTGTTGTGAGATATGGCTCTCTGTGTTTACAAGCTGTGTTATCTTGGGCAAGGTACTCTATTTTTCATTTCTACATTTGTAGTATAAGTGTAGTGATGTTAACAGCAATCAACTCTCTCTTCCTCCTGGATTATGACTTTGGTCTCTGACCTGGTCCCTTTTTCTCCAGTAAACAGTAGCCAGAGTGATTCTTTTAAAACATGAGCTGAATATTCTAGAGTGTCCTCGCAGCTCATTCTAGGTAAAGCCAAAGTCCTTGCTATGGATTCAAAGTCCCTCTTTGTTTGGTCTCCTTAAATCCTCTGTCCTCACCTTCAGCTATCCTTGATCCAGGCATTTGGAACTGTCTACTACTTCTAGAACACAATAAGTATGTTTCTGGAGCAGGGAATTGTCATTCCCAGACACCCATCCATAGGCCTTACACCCTCAGTTCCTACTCTGATGTCACCAAGGATCTTATTCTGCTTCATTTTCCCCGTAGCTTACATTTCTTACCAACCCCCACACAAAACACTTGTCGCCTTCCAGCACTGGCATGCAAATGCCACAAGTGCAGGCCTTTGTCTATGCTGTTTATTTCTGTGTCCGCAGAAGAGTTCCTGGTTGGTTAATTTCTGATAAGTGAATGAATCATAGAATTGTTTAAAAAACAAAGTGACACAATACTTCTTGAAATGCTTGACACTGAACCTTACATGTGGTTTGAACATAAGAAATGTGAGGCAATATTATTTTCATTACAGAGTTTAATAATAGGACATCCATTTAGGAGTAGAAAGCAGGAATTTAACTGTAGTGAATTGGTAAAGCCAATTGATAAAGAGAAAATGATTCAGACCCCTCTGCTGGGTTGTCTTCATCTTCTTTGTATGCTATTTCTTATTTTCTATTTTACTAGTAATACACAAGAGATAGAATGGAGTCACCAAAAAGAACTACAAGGACATTCTAAATCTGTTACCTGAGAGGATCGCTATGTGGGATAAGTGATATCTTTAAACAGAGGTGACTGAAATTAAAGATAGGGTGTCTTCTCTAACTGAAGTTACAGGATTGGTGTTTTCTGGAGGGAGGCATTGAAATGGTGGATTGGGTCTTATGTTTAAGAATCATGGAGTAACTCTTTTGTAATGGTCACTTACTGCTGTGTAACAACCCATTCCAAAATTTAATGACTTAAAACAATTATTATTTTTCACAATCCTGTGGTCAGCTAAGATATTCTTTTCTCCTTGATGTCAGCTGTGTGGTTAGTTTATCTAAGACTTAGCTAGGGCTGGGACATCCAGGAGGGCCAGTGGTTGGAGTCTGACTACTGCCTTTAGATGGTGGCCTGGTCCTTGCCCATATGAGTCTCTTCAAAGATTCCTCATCATTCAGTCAGCTTTCGAGTTTTAGCTTCTGTCTTAGTTACTTTACTCTTGCTGCTGAGATAAAATACCTGGGACCCAAAGTTAAAGGGGGAAAGGTTTATTTAGCTCACGGTTCACAGAGCTTTCAATCCATCCATAATCAGCTGGCTGGGTGGCACATAGTAGAGGGCAATGTTCATGACAGCGGAAAGCAACAAAAGCAACAAGGGATGTAGGATTATATTGCAGGATGTAGGATTATATTGCATGCACGCCACTGACCTTACACTGGGTGTGGCACTCACAGGCTTAATCCCAGCAATGAACCATGAATCAATCACAAACTCTAGATTCAGCCATTTCTGAAGAGCCTTCCCCCCATGGCTGCATAAGGCTTTGTGGGGACATCCAGGCCCCAACCATAACAGCTTCTGTACTCCATAGTTGGCTTTGGCAAGGCCTCTTTCCTGACCTGTAAGCCACACAGGGCTATTCTTCTGCATTTTATGGCCAAAGCAGGTCAGAAAGCCTTGGCGAGTGTCAGAAAGCACTGACATGCGCAGCGTGCACACAGTCAAGAGGATCGTTGGTGGTTCTTTGTGGACAGTCTCCTGTACATTTTAACTTGTTGGTACTCTTGGGAATCTTTACTACCTGTGGAGCAGCCGGACTTCTAAAACTGCAAGGCTAATGGCCTCAGCATCTAGGCCTGCACAAAAGATCCTATAACTACACATGATGAAGGCTGGAGATTTTCTCTCTGCTTAAAAAAGAAAATTGTTAGTTTACTTGGTTAGAAGTCAGTCATTTGGGAGCTGTACAAAGACTGATAAAAAAATAAGATGTATATTTAAATAAACAACTTATTTCAGTAAAAGACACTACCACTAATCCCCTTCTCAAATAATCCCGATGTTTCAAACACACTTATTCTGTCTCTCTTGCCACTTTCTAAAGCAGTTCTGAAAGTCTTCTTCTTTTTCTTTTTTTTTTTTTTTTTTGGCGGCACCGGGGATTGAACTCAGGCCCTTGTGCTTGCCAGGGAAGCACTTACTCTACTGAGCCCTGGAAGTCTTCTTTTGTGGACATCTTTATGAGGTATGATAAAGAATGCGAGGAAGGCACATTTGAGTGCCCTGAGTGGAGAGGCATTGTGATGTATTCTCAGCCACCTTGCCCCACACTGGACCCGGGTCAGTGTGGTATCTGTCTCCCCCAAAGCCAAAATGTCTATGAAAGGTAAATGCGTTGAATTGACTCAGGACATCAAGGCAGCCACAGCAGAGCAACTGAAGACATTCACACAAGAGGACTTCCAGAACTGCTGCAGAAAGAGGCAAGGATGGTGGGATCAATGCGCTGGAGGTGAGGGGGCTGTTTTGAGGGAGAATGGTGGTAGTGTGTCTTTTACTGTAGCAACTGTTTAAAACTTACTCAGTGTAGTTTTTGATCACATTGCCTGTGTTCTGAGGCTGGGATTTTCCTTTTAGGTTTCCCCAACATTCATTGAACTCCCTGTACATATCAGAGCCTGGCCACTTTCTTTGATATCTTCCTGTCACTTGATCCTCACAATGACTTCAATGGGGCTTTGAAGATATTACAATGGAGATTTGCACCCCATTTTTTTTATGTATAAGGTGTCTTTTACTGGGGGCCGCAATGCTAATAAAGTACAGAATTGAGTATGAACTTCTTCTCCGGCTCCACCGTGCTCAGGGCGCCCTTCAGCTCCTCTTTTATTTTGGTAAAATAACAAAAGAAGAGCACAGAAGGGGAGTGAGGCTAGTATGCATTTTGGCCCATGCAGCTGGAAAGAGCTGTGGATCCATTTGCTATACCAAGAGAAGGGTTTTCGGATCCACGGGCCTTTGATGTGAAGCTGTGTACACAGATAATGGAAGAGTTTTGTTCCAGACTTTCTGGAAGTTGTGAGTTGAGCTATCAATTTCAACTCCCTCAGGTAGGAATTTCAGGTAGGATTAGGTGTGGCTGTGTACAACAGAAACCTTTCAGTAGCAACAGCTTGAAGCCAGGCCATCATTCCAGCACTCAGGAAGCTGTGGCAGGAGGATTACAAGTTTTCCAGCCTGGCTACCTAGTGAGTTCAAGGTTAGCTTGGACTCTATAGCGAGACCCTGTCTCAAAAAACAAAAACCAAACAAGAATACCCCAAGAAGATGAGTAACAGCTGAGCGTGGGATTACACACATTTCGTCTCAGCTCTCTGACAGGTGGCAGGAGGGTTCCAAGTTCAAGCCCAGCCTGGGTGACTTAGCAAAGTCTTTTCTAAAAAAAATGGAGCCTGCGTCTGTAAGGGATGTAGTGGGTAAAGATAGGGGATGTACGAGATGTAGTTCAGTGCAATGGCTTTAATTTCAATACCCAATACTTGAAAAAAAAAAAAAACTAACTAAAAATGTGTAAGAAAGTGAATGGTCTTTCTTTGGAACTTGTTTTCTTTGACAAAAATCTACTCCAATGTTGTGATTGAAACACAGTGTTTGCTGCAATATCATTGAGTGTTTAAATTTAGATGCTTTAACAAAGTGGTCTGTTTTAGTGAGAAAGGGGTAGGATAAGGTATCTTGTCCTGTTCAGGCCATTCAGCCAAGTATGACATCATCACTTCAGGACAGTTCACAACATCCCACCAGGAGGAAGAGGAAGAAGAAGGAGAAGCAGAAGGAGGAGGAGAAGGAAGAGTAGGAGGAAGAGGGGAGAGAACCCCAATGACCTACTTCCTTCTGCTAGAAGGTTCATCCTTTAACACACAGGCACAGGGAACATTCAAGATTCAAACCATGAATTTGTCCACCTAAACCTATGAAGTGAACACCGTACGTAACAATAGACATTCTCACCATCACAAAGTAAGCGATGCTGGAACAAAACTGTATCACATGTTGCTTGTGCATGATGTTCAAGGTTAAGGGTTGTAGAGATGAAGTAGATGGTTATAAAGTGAGGTGTCACAAAACCTTTGATGCTGGGTTCCGTGTGTTTACTGTGGGCTTTGAGAGACTTTGGAGAGTAGAAGATGCCTTGTCTGTTTTCTGTGCATTAACATTACAAGAGGGGGCAAGTTGAGAGTGTAGCTACATGTGAGGGAGGAGGAACATTGGACAGAGGATGAGGTAGAAGGCTGTGGCCCAGGGAGAGTCTGGGACTGAGACAAGCATTCCCAACTGAGAGGCAAGAAGTGGCTAATAGGGAAGGAGGAATCAGAAATAATACTCGCTGGCAGGGTCATGCAGAGACCTGGGAGGCTGGGACAATGAATTGGCATCTCGCTCCATCAGTAGTGGGGTGGATGGGGTCGCAGAGCAGGAGAATGGTGAGAGAAGCCCAGGGGGAGGGATGATATGAGTCCTGGCCATTGTCCACCCTCCTCTCCGACCTTTGGACATGAACCAGTAAAGGAGACAGAAGGGAAACGCTCAGGAGGAAAAAACCCAGGAGGGCAGAGTGTCAGGGAGAAGACAACTGGGACACCAGGAAGACGAGGGCAGTGCTTCCACGTGGCAAAATGTTTCGTAGAGTTAAAGGTCATGAGGAAATGGAAAAGGTTCTGCGGGCTTTGGTCGGAGGTCACGGCAAACAGGTGAATGAACTGATCGTCCACACGGCTGAGGTCAGCAGGCAGCCTGGCAGGGGGAAGCGACAGAGCAGAGGCTGCCATGAAGGAGGCGGTGGAGGCTGCAGAAAGGGTGGGGATGAAGAGCTGGGAAGGGACAGTCGGAGATGCGGAGTGCCTTGGGCGCCAAGGTGCACAGTGTAAGAGTCAGCTGTGTCAGAGAAGCTCTTCTGTCCTCCTGGGGTGGCTGGAAAGATGACAAATGGGATGGCCCACAGAGCAGTGACTGAAGCTGCAGCTGGAGCATGTGCTTGGGTTTTAGGGGGCTTGTGCTGGGCAGGATGGGGCCACTCCAGGGCCACGATGCTGCTGCAGAAAGTTTTCAAGGAATGTGCTTCTAGGACAGGGAGCAGAGCTGGGGCGAGGCTGCTCCGTCTCCAGGCCCTCCACCTTGGGGAGCAGGGAAACCCCTTGGGTGCCACATGGGGGTGGCCACGTCACTTGACCAGGGTCTTCATGTTGTCTCTGGAGGCAGACACTGAGTGGGAGCTTCCATCTTGTCTTCTCCTTGGAAAGGAGCGCTTCATGCATATTGGGCAATCATGTTGCAAGTGTCTCCAGGTGGCTATTTTATTTCATAAGAACAAATGTTGAAACAGAGTCCTTTCCCTTTGGCCACTGGGCTCTTGGCTCCTTTGGCCCATTTCGGGTACTAAAGAGACAGTAAAATGAGTAGGTGGGGAGGGGTAGTGAGCAACAGCTTGCTCCAGCCTGCAGCCTCAGAAACTGTGTGGGGTGGGTGGGGGCAACAGCTATCACCTCTTTTTGTCCTTGTATTCAATTCCACTCAAGACTGTAACCCACAACACCCCCCTGGCATTTTTATATAATCAAGAAGGCACTGGCTTCAGGCAAAAGCTAAGCTCCTAGACAGAAAAAAGTTAAAGTGTTTTGAGACAGAATCTTGCTTAGCTGCCCAATTAATCTCAAAGTTTTGGTGCTTCTGCCTCAGCCTCAGTAGCTGCGGGTTCCGAGTACATGCCGCTGGGCCCAGCCAGGAGACACTTTATAAAGCAGCTTGGGCAGACATGAGGGGCAGCCTCTGGAATGGGTGCCAGTGCCTTCAGGCACCCTGGCCTCTGGTTGACTTTCTGAGAAAATGAAGAACACTGCCAGAGGGAAGAAAGCTATAGAAGCTGGCGCCTGTCCGCCCCTCCTGCCCCTTCACCCTTTCAGCTGTGCTCTTTGCCAGAGACTCGAACAGGACACGTCTGTTTCTCAGGCCCTCATTAAACAGTGACTCTGCCGCACAGAACAGATTTGCTGCAGGCAGGTGAGTCAGAGTTCACCAGGGCTGGCCGAGGACCCTGTGTTCTGACTGCGAAACTTGTGCCAAGCTTGGGTAAAGTCCTCCCGGAACCTGCTCCTGGTCTCGCCCTTGCCGAGCTGGGTTCAGAAGAGCAGGAGCTTCTCTTGTCTGTGCTCCTGCAGGACACACTGATTGCTAAGTGGAGTGGAGAGTGCGGAATGCAGAGGCCACCAATCTCCAAAGCAGGCTGCAAACCAGAGAAGTTTGGAGGAACTCTTGGGACAGAGGATGCCTGTGCTGCGATGTGGATTTGATCGCTAAGATTCTGGGTTCCAGGAAGGCCGGGGGCTGATGGACTCTCATATTCCCTAAGCAGTAACTGCACCACACCCAGCCCACGTCATCGGCAGGAACCCATATTTGGTCTATTCTGTTCAGCCAGAGAACCAGATGGGGGATTCAGAAACCTGAGCCGAGCTGCTAGATTTGCAAAATGTGATACATCTAGATTTTAACTACTGGGTTAGATCCTTTGGCGATTCCCAAGGAATCCCTTCAGGGACAACTTTGGATATTCTTGGAAAGGAACTAGTTTTATGCAATTCCTTTAGAGCCCACAGGTTGAGATAAACAAAGCCATAAATGCTGAGACATAAGGTTCAGAGTTACCCAAGGCTTTGGCTTCCATTTGCTGGGTGACCTTGGATGAGCCTAAATCAGAGCAAGGGCTGATTACAGTTTGGCTGCCAGCTCTAGAGTGCACAGAGGTGCCACGAGGCTGGCAAAAGTCACTTCTGGAAAGGGCTTTGACCTTTTTACATGGAATTGTGAGATAAACAATGTTCAGTGACAGACATTCAGTTATGGTGTAACAGATCTGTTAAGCCCAAAAACCTCATCCGAGGTCCTGTGTCAGAGTTCAAAGCACTAGGTGAACACTCCAGCTTCCTTGTACCTGCAGATTCTCTTGGTCACGGCCACACAAGCTCCAGGTTGTATGTCAGAAGACATTGAATTGGGTCTTCCTTTCTTTTTTTCTTTTATTAATTTTATTGAGAAACAAATAGCAATGAGACAGTTTCAAAACAGGTTAGTAGGACAGTTACAATAATTAATACATTGTATATTGTTGTCTTCTTAGTGGTTATTCATAGTACAAAATGCAGACATGATATCCTGTCTAAACACTATTAGTACAAATCTTTCTTCTCATTGAATTAAGAGAAAGTAGCTGTATATCTGTCTTAACTATTTTGCATATACAGATACAAAATGGTCCTTCATTTATATCCCCCTTTTTTGTTTAGTTTTGTCAGAGATGGGTATTCCATTGCCATTTAAATATTGTGGGTGTGTGAATTCAGCAAAATAATCCAATATAGTCCAGTACTCCATAATAAGAGTGGGTTATCCATAGGATTTCTTTTGGACAGGATTTTGCTGGATGAAGTCAACCAGCCAACAAATTGGTGATTGTTTCTGAGGAGGAAAGGAGGTTCCAGGGAAGGTCTCCAGCCACTTAATTACCCTTCATTGCAAGAAGGCCTACATTGGGCTTTGAATGCTTTCCTTGTATTTGCTTTCTCCCCAAACTCTCAGAAGGTTCCTGCTACCCAGCTCATCAGAAGCTGGGAACCTTGGCTAGAAAAGACGGTTATTAAGAAACGCAAACCTTTTCTATTTTTGTTCTGGCTAGAGTCTATGTTTAATAACTGTTTGTTCTGGCCTGCTGTATTTGAGTTTTCTATCTATCTCTGCATGTTTCATTCACTTATATGTTTATTTTTAAGGGTTGGATGCCTTAGCTACCAGTAACTACTCCATTTTTCCCTTAATACATGACATTTACATGGAGTATGTGATGATTGCTTTCATCCTAGGGAGTAGGTATACACACATTGACTATGTCTTGAGTCCTTTTATCCCCCTTCTCCTCCCAGCCTCTCTCCCACCTTCTATCTCTAAATCCTTTTCCCCCATTTTCATTATTATTAGTAATACTTTTTAGGTTTTTAAAAATGTATTTGGTACAGGGTCTCACTATGCAGCTCAGACTCACAGTGATCCTCCTATTTTCAGACTCCTTAGCACTGGGATTACAGGCATGTGCCACCATGCCTGAGCTCTGTCTCTGGCTCAGCATGCCTGGGGGCAGGGCCAGCATGGCATATTAGTGGTATTTTTTAAGCTCATGTTTGCAACATATAACTATTAATTCACTGAGGGTAGTCGGTACATGGATATGATTTGCAAAGCATTAGCAAAAGATCTCTTTCCCTGTTTCCTTTTATTTTGCTCTTTATACATTGGATTATTCAAATGAGATTATTCATGCAGTATATAAGCCTGTGTTTGCTATTCATTTCACTTTAGGTTGCTTTCAAGGTATATCCATTTTCCTACAAATGTCTCAAATTTATCCTTCTTTATAGCTGAGTAGTAGCCTGTTGTGTATAAACACCACATTTTCTTTATTCAGTCATCTGTTGATGGATATTCAGGCTGTTTCTAAGGATTAGATATTATGAGTTGTTTGTGCTGCTATAAAAATGGGTATACATGTGTCCCTGCTACGTGATATCTTTAACTCTTTGGGGAAGATACTTAGAAGGGAAATAGCTAAGTTAGATGCAATTTCTACTTTAGTTTTTTTGAGAAATTTCGATAATGTTGTATTATTTTACAGCTACTGAGTCTTGATCCAGAAAAATAAAAGTTTAGATAACTTGCATTACCTTGAATTTGTCTCTCATTTGTCCAAGAAAGAATGGATCTGAAACAGGTTCTGGGAGTCCTCATCTTCCCAAGAGCCTTTGTGTGGGCTGTTTCTCCAGTCTGTGTGACACAGAGAGTGAAAATCTCAAACTAGCTCTGGAGTCAGTCCACTGTGTGTCAGCTGCGCTGCATGCAGCCCCAGTCAGTTATTTTCATGGAGAGTCCTGTGGCATTGATTGCCCCCTCATGCCTGCAGTTCTGGCTCCAAGGCCAGGCAGTAATCTTCATAGTGTTCACGAGCCACAGTTGTGTGGTGTAATTTTCAGTCAAGGCAGCACATTGGTGCTCATATTTTTGGATTTTTTTTTTTTTAATGTATTGAGGACAGGGTCTACAGGGTGTACAAAGTCTCACTATGTAGATTAGACTCTAGTGATCCTCCTGTTTACAGCCTCCCAAGTGCTAGGATTACATGCCCACAATGCCCAGTGTCAATCACAGTCTCAGTGCTCCCTGGGGGTGGGGCCGGCACGGCAGGTTGGGAATGGAACCCTGGCCATTGCACTCTGCCTAAGCCGGCGCGTTGGTCTGCCGAGCTATCCGGCCGGCGCTAAAGTTTTGGATGTTTGAGCATTTTAGATTTTTGGATTAGGGATGTTAAGACTACTACACCATGGCAAGGTAGAAATGTGATTTTTTTTTTTTTTTTTTTTTTTTTTTGAGGACTGGTGATTGAACCCAGGTCCTGCCACTGAGCTATATTCTTGGTGTAAGTTTTTAAATTATTTTGAGGTAGGGTTTTGTCCAATTCCTAAGTTGCCTAGGCTGGCCTTGAACTTCTAGTTCCCCTGCCTCAGCCTTCCAGAGTGCTAGGAGTACAGGAGTTGTCACCGCACCCAACTCAAAATATAATCATTTAAAAATTTTTGTTTCATCCTCTGTGCACTATTTGGTGTGAAAAATACTCTCTGGTCCTAAGTGTCCTTGCCCACAGATGCTTTGTACTGCAGACGTTTTTCATTTTCCTAACATCTCCAGTGTACAACGCTAATCAGTAGGCTCTGCCTCGTCATGGAAGAGACGCTCTTCTCTATCCTTGGGTGCCGCGAATCCTTGGAGGTTGAAGGGTGCCCAGTGGCGCTGACTTTCCATTTATTTTGTTCTTCACTCTGGGCTTGCTGGCAGGTGAGGGCTCGGCTGAGCTCTCCAGAGCAGGATCCTTGCCCTCTTCCTAGCTTCCTGCTGCATCCTTGAGTTCTTCCAGTTAGGCGTTTTTCTTTTTCTTCTTTTCTTAGACACACATTCCCCTAGCATATTCTTCTTTGAACAAGTGTAACTTAGGTGTCCACTTTCCCCACATTCATAACATTTAGAGTTGTCAAAGTAGTTTCACCTTGGATGAATTCAGCTGCTCTTCCATCGTCAATAGCAACGCTTGACTTGATCACTCTACCAAATAGCTGTTGTTTATGGCTCTGGTGCAGCTTTGCGCAGAGTCTTTATCCAAAAACAGTATAAACACCACTCATTTACTCTTCCTCGTGTCTTTGTCTTTCATTATAGTAACCCTCACAACTTTGCCATACTTGGAGAATATCCGGTGTAAGTCATTGTTTGTCCTTTTCCTTGACAGAGAGAAAAACTGATCTCAGGTGGATAACCTCCATATGATATCAGGCAAAAATGAAACTCCCGGCCTGAAAAGTACCTGGAATGAATTCATGTTCTGTAAAACCGAAGAATGAGTTTTACGAACAAATGGAGGTTATGAGCAGAATATATTTACTGGGGAAAAGAAGTTTTTGTCCAAGAGGGGGACAAAAGGGGGACCCCAAGTGGGTGATCTCCAGGAAGCTGTCTCTTCCAGGTACTTTTATAGAGGAACACCATGTGGTAAGGCAGGTCTAAGGTGGTGGAGAACGTGGGAACTTGCTTAGGTGGGCATGAGGTGGGACAAAACTATGGTCAACCAATGAGATTACAAGCACCATTGCTCAGGTACAATTGATTAAATCCAGTATCAAATGGGGAAGCGAGTCATGTAGCAAGCAAGCATGAATATGGGACAAGGTCTCTTCCTATTGGGGGTAGTGACTCATTTGGGTTCTTTTAAGATGATTGATACCTATTTAGAATATCAATTCCTGATGTCCATCCCTAGGGAAGTATGTAGCTGTATTTGTTTCTTCTTTTGTCTTGAGGTCTGGCCCAAAGGGAGTGTCTATCTCTCCAAATCACCTTGTCTTCCATATTGTCTCCTTGAGGGCCTGATCCTGTCTGGCTGCCTATAATATTTCTGTCTAATTCAGCTGCCTACAACATTCCCCCCTCTGAAGAAGTAACCCAAACTGCTGTGAGGGAACCATGGGTGATGACCACTTTGGCTTCTTCATGCTGAAAGGGGTTGTAGCTGTTGACCAGCAGTCAGAGATACTCTCCAGAGGTTCTACCTAAAGACCCTCAATAGACACCAGACATTTTCATCTTGGGTAGGGGTTGGGTAGGGGTATAGCTTTGAGTCTGGAGGAAACAAAGCCAAAGAAACAATTAAACATGTATGGGCCAAATAGTAACATTAGCAGGATAATTATGAATACAGTAAAAAATGATTTACATCAAGAAGACAGTAATGACTTTCCATAAAAATGATAAAGATAGGATCCAGGGGACCTCAGCATTTTACATACATTGATTTGATATCTAATATTTTGAACAGCTATTGAGACATTAGTAGAATATCATACTTTTTAAAGTTTATAATTATAAAAAGATTAGAACTTTTTACAGAGCCATTAGCAGAGATCTCTTAAATGTGGGGTTTAATCCTTTTTTTTTTTTTTTTAATCTTCCATGGCCATTGAGTATCATCTCAAATAAACTGGCCAATTCCTAATTACAGGGAGTACCTGAATTATAGGACCTAGGGAAAACACTGAGTACTCCCCAGTTGGTAAATGGGGCCACTGGCTGGGTAACTACCGACACATCTGCATGAGCACATGGTTTAACAGGTTTTCTCCTTATACTGGCAGTTAACACGGGTTCCCTCAAGTTGAGAGGGGAGCACCCATGACCACCTCAGTCTGAAACTTCCTCTGACTCCATCATAAACACTTTCTTTTTTTCTTCTCTAGCAGCTTTGGACATTTTTGCTGGAAACGTCTCTTCTCTCTGTCTGAATCCAGGGAAACAACTTTTTCCTTGTTTCCCGAATGGCCTTTATTCCTGTAGGCTGCTAGTATCACTAGTCTCCTTTTCTGCCTGTAATTCCATTCTGTATCCTTTCTACCATGAAACACCTCTACTGAGACCAATTCATTCTTGCAAACCCTTCTAACTTCTGCAACTTGTGTCAGATACCTGGGGCCCACTGAGTAAGATACAAGGTTTTGGTTTTAAAACCTCCTGCAGGCAGCCCTATCCAAGGAATGTGAGGGCAACTTCCCCTGTAGTGGATCTCCTGACAGAAGATTAGATTGATAGAGGAAGTATCTTTGAGGGCAATCAGCACTGCGCAAGGAATGTGAAGAGAGCTTCCCTTGTAATAAGGCAGGAAACCCTGAGAAGACTCAGCTCACCTGGGCTATATGAGGTGGCTATAGTTATTAAGGCCTTACTATGTCTCCATAGACAAATCTGGTGAATCCCAGTGAAAGGAATTGAAATGTAATCTACCATATTTGCGATAGATTTGGTATCTTCTAAGAAAACAAATTTCCTGAGGGATTAGAACATGTGTAATCAAAGCATGAGCATTTGAGCTAACAGGTAAGTGAGAAACCTTTTTAAAGGAATAGTAGGGGCCAGGGAGATAGCTCAGTAGAATAAGCACTTGCCTGGCAAGCGCAAGGGCCTGAGTTCAATCCCCTGTTCTTGAAAAAAACAAAACAAAACAAAACAAAAAACAAAAAACAAAACAAAAAAAAGGAATAGCAATTATAACCCACTGGCTTTTAGACTCCTTTATTTATGGAGTCTAATAGTTTGCTATGTGTCTCTCTAGCTTTAGTTCAGAAATCAACAAAGTGAACTTATATATTTATCATGAAATACATAGCATTTAGTCAGATTAAATCAATGTTCCATTCAGTGTTTTAGATGTGGCCTCCACTGTAAGCAAGGGGCAGGGCTGAGGGTTTTTTCCTTTTAACACTAAGGCTGAGTTTTATGTCATAAATACAAGACGTGGCTCTATCTATAGGGTCAAAGCTATTGGATACTGTGTAGTCAGTAGGTTAGAACCTTTTTATGCTGACAGGATTTTATCTGTCCTTGGGGATCTGTTTTAACAAGTGAAATATCTTTTTAAGTCTTATGCATGAAAAATATACATTACATTTCTGAAAAATCTTTCTCAGCATCATTTTGATTAGTAAGCAACCTGAATATATATTGCAGTATCTCAGTTACAGCTAATACAAAATGTCTTCTGAAGTCTGCTTCTATTGAGGTGAATGACTGGTAGGAAGGTCAGGAGATGACCTTCATGGAGATGACAGGTAGAGATAACAGTCTGCCAGAGAGAAGAGGCAGGTCCAGGGCCCTTCAGTCCTAACTAGATTATCTGGGAAGCTGAGTCTGGGCTCTGGGGCCTGAGCCTCAAAGTGCAGTCTCACTTCTAGTAGAACAACCCAGTTTCAACCGTTACCTACTCTATTTCTCTAGAGTGTTTCTCTTCAGAGCCCCCTACTGAGGTCCCTTTTCCTTTGCTTACATGATATGACTCTTTATCCTTGGGGTTTTTCATTACTCTTTCCTGCCTCTTTTATTAATTCTTCCTTAGTTCATGTCTTACGTGTAAGATTTTCCCATGATCCTGCTTTTTATTCCACATGTATTTATTGCATTTCTACATTTTAAGTAACTGGCAGTACTTAGGGGGCTGAGACAAGTAAGTTGGTTATGGTACAGCTTGCTGTGTGCTATAGGATTCTTCTGGGACACCTGGAAGAGATGCCTACCCAGGTGTGGGAGCTGAGCAGGACTTCTTCTTGCAGGAAGCTCCAGGCTAAGTCTTGGAAGGCCAACTAGAATTGGCTGGGCTGGGCAGGAGGACAGAATGGTAGCTAGCAAAGAGTGGTGGGACTGTTAAATTGAGGATGGAGAAATAAGGAGGGACCAGATTGCTTTTTAAGGAGTAGGACAGCTATGGAAGGTTTTAAGAGAACAGCATTTTAGAAGATTTCTGTGGCTCAGAGTAAAGATGGGTGGAAGGAGACCTCAAGGAAGTAGGAGAGAAGAGGCTGAGAAGCACCACCTTTGCTCATTCCTGAATGCGTCTCGCACATGTTCATTCTCCCTTCCTGCCTGGGGCTCATTCTGCAGCACCCCAAAGTTTCTGGGTAGCTGGGACCAACTTCCCAGGCAAGGTCTTCTCTTTTGAGTCCTTTGACTCATTCACTTTATTTTTGGAGGACATTTAGATTTTTTCTTTTTTTGGATTAGATATTAAACCCAAAGACTCCTGCATATGAGGAAAATACTCTACCACCAAACTACATCCCCAGCCCTTTGTAAATTTTTATTTTCAAGCAGAGTCTCTGACTGGCCCAGACTGGTCTTCAACTTGTGCCACACCTGCCTTTACCTCCCAAATAGCTGGGATCACAGGCGTGTGCTCCCATGCTGAGCTAGAGCTATGTTTTAATGCATTTGTTCCTTATTTTTTTCTTGGAGATGTTTGAAGACAAGGACTGAGCTTTGTCCATCATATGTGTAGCACCTAACACACACCTAGGTCCACAGAAAATTGTCTGGCATGAGGAAGATTAAGGTAAATGAAGGCAGGTGACAGACTATGTTCAGAGCCACACAGCAAAAACAACCTGAGAATCCCTTCAGAGATGCCAACAGGATCATTAGTCATCCTTTTATTGTTAATTTTCATTTTAGGTTTTATTGTACATGTGGTACTGGAGATCAAATTCCAGGGCCTTGCACATGCTAAATATGTTCTCTATCACTGAGCTATATCCCTAGCCCTCATTTTCTCAACCTTTTCTTCTTTCTTTTCCTTTTTCTTCTTTTTGTGTAGGGGAATCTATAGGTCTTGTATCTTGTTTTTTAAAAATATTATTTTAAAGAAAAAGAGAGGCCGGGGATATAGCTCAGTAGGATAAGTGCTTGCCTGGCAAGCGCAAGGTCCTGAGTTCAATCCCCAGTACCTAAAAAAAAAAAAAAAAGAAGATAGGATAACAATTGTTAGTACATTATGTATTGTTGTCTTTGACTTAACTACTCAGAATATGAGATATCAGTATTTGTCAGAACAATATTAGCGCAAAATGTATCTTTTCAATGAACTGAGAGAAACCAGTAGTATAACTATTTTAACTAATATATTCTCCATTTCCTTTTTCCTTCCTTCCTTTTTTAGGGCTTATCTCACACCCTGGCATTCCCTAGCAGCATCAGTGCACCAGGGAGGGGGCTTAAAAAGACTGGCGCTTTTTACTTTTAGTAAAAATGGATATCATGATCTGCTTTTATTTTTTAATGAAGAAAAGAAACTTTCTGAGATGATACAGAATGGGGAAAGCAAAAGTACTGAATTTCAGCCAAGGAAAATTAGGGGTCAACAAGCAGAATCTCAGGAAATCTGACCCAGAGTCAACATGCATTTGCCTGTGATCTGCTCTTCTTGAGGTGGGTGTGGGAAGATTTCACCGTAAACCTGAACCTTGAAGCCCTCTGTGCTTCAGTAATTGGTGGAGGAGTGGATGCGAGTTAGACTGCAGGTTCTGACACAGAAGAAAAACAAGGCAACAACTAAACCCCTTTTCCCTCTAGGCAATTATTATATTGTCCAGCTTTTACCCTTGACCAAATGGACAAAAAATAAGCTAATGGCTCAGGTTCATTGTTTTGTAGACAGACGGTAGCCAGACACCAGAAGACACTGAGAATCAAAAATCTTTAGCATTATAGAGATTTCAGGTTGCTCCTGAAACTTACTGTGACTGCAGGCAGAGAGGAAAGGGGCCTGGCAGGCTGGAGGGATGTTCATACATATAATGAACTCTTACTCACCAGCAGAGACCTCTGATCAAGCACCAGCATGAGCTTTCTTTGTATTTCCACCAAAAGCAGGAATGAATGGTGATGATGCACTTAACTACTTAAGAGACAACAAACAAAAAACCCCAAGAAAACCTCCACAGCAACAACCAAAACCCAAACAAAACCAGCCAATGAACCAGCCAATCAAATAAACAAACAACCCTCCCCAACCTCTTCTGGGGGTCCTAAAGATAAAGACACACCTGATGGTGGGGTAGGGGAGCTTGGTTTACATTTGACAAGTACTTCAATAGATTTCTCATAGTCTTGTCTCACCCAGATTTTGCCAGGGTCTATTCACTTAATTCTTATTAGAGCTCAGTGGCACTGGAAGTTTCATAAAGCAAGTTGTCAAACTCTGCCGGTTAGAATAATTGAGAGACATGATTTTTCAAGTAGTAAAAAAGAGAGGGATAAAATCATGCTTTAAGAAAACCTTGGAACTAGTTCAAGCACCACCAGAATCATCTGCTCTACATTGATTTCTTTGGGAAATTCTTGATTTTTATGACTGCAAGTGTTTGAAACTGTGGTTTTGCAAAGGTATGATATTATTGATCGGAATATAGCACTGTCTAATGATACAGCTGTGAGCTAGAGCTACAACATGAACTGTTGGTTAGATCCTGAGCTGGTTGTAGTAGTTTTGAGCTAGTAGTTTATACACTGTTAGCTGATGCTAAGTATCATGTATTTGCTTTAAATTAAAAAAATCCCAGAGCACCCTTCTAGGCTGTCTCTCCAGTTTGTAGTCTCTCCTTGGGGTGCCTCCCTGCATGGTTTGGAATTTTGTATTAGAATGGGTAAGGCAGACAAGGATCAGGGAGGAAAACTAGGAAAGAGAACATCAGTGCAGAACAAAGGAATCAATGCAAACAAAATCCTGAATGCCCACAACTGCCAGTTTCATAAGATAGAAACTCTTGAAGGCAGTGAGCTGGAGAACCATGAAGTATGAGGTCCTCAGGAAGCAGACAGAAGGTTTGAAGCTGTGCTTCTCTAATCACCACCCATGCCAACTTCAGTTCAAATCATTGGATGTGAAATGAAACTGTAAGTTCAGTTCCTTAGCTACTCTATCCACATGGTGCAGATGTAAACATTCCAATCACCACAGAAAGTTCCAGCAGACACCGCTGATCTGCTCTGAAGCAAGGGTTGGTGAGCTACATCCCACCAGCCAAAGGGTGACTCTTTGTACCACCCATGAACTAAGAATATTTTTTTTGTGTGTTTTAAAATTGTTTTAAGGAATGTATTTTGTGGGCTGGCCAAACAGTTCAGCAGATTAAAGTGCCTGCTTAGGCAGGTGCAGGGGCCAGGAGTTCCATCCCCGGGCCTGCTGTGCTGGCTCTGCCCCTGGGGTATGCTGAGATGGTGATTGAAACTGGGCATGGTGATGTATGCCTGTAATCCCAGCACTTGGGAGGCTGTAAACAGGAAGATCACTATGAGTCTGATCTACACAGTGAGACCCTGTAGACCCTGTCTTAAATTAAAAAA
>NW_004524599.1:3931119-3947626 GCF_000260255.1 Octodon degus
AAGTGCTTATTCCACTGAGCCATCTCCCTGGCCCCTAGTTCTTTTAATAGCATTGTGAACTAGAGAAGGAATTCATGGCTTAGCGTCCATGAGGAGAAGCGAGACGGTCATGTGATTGGACCTGCCTATTCTCACAGGCTTCAAGTATAGATCATGGAATGGCTTCTCATTCAGTGACAGAGAAATAGCCAGATGAAGTTAGGATTAGGGTCCAGAAGACCACAGTATCTATCATAACCCATGGGTAACATTTTAATTTTCTTATGATTAATTCCCAGGGTGTTGTGCTGTATTCATATAGTGAGTTAAAAACCTTACATTGTTAAATAGAAATACTTAAATGTACTGCAATTTTAATTACTCTGTTGGGAATTTCTTCATTTTGATTTTAGTTTTTAAAATAAATACTGAACATCTCAGAAAATAGGAGTGGCTTGAGTAACCCTGAAGATGAGTTACCTGATTTATTTTAAAGACCTAGTCTAGATTCTCTGGCTGGTAGGAAGCAGTTATAGTACAACCTGTAGTCCATCACCATTATTCATGGATTGTGTACCATATTCGCAAATTCGCCTACTTCCTCATTTTTATTTGCAAGCCCCAGGTCAGTACTCTCAGAGCTTTAATATTCATTTAGGGACATGCCCAGTGTGGGGAGAATCTGAGTTGCTTGGTGAGCACGTTCCCAGGGGAGGCAGGACACAGTGTTGCTCTGTCTCTTGGTTCCAGCTCTCCTACAGTCAGTACATAGCCTCTATACAATCTGATTAGTATGTTTCTCATAGTCTCATGCTTTTTTGTTGGTGATTTCACTCTTTTAGATGGCCCACAGGCATTGAAGACATTTGTCATGTACTTCTAAGCCAGAGGAGGCTGTAGCACACTTTATGGAGAAAATCCCTGTGCTAGAGAAGCTTTGATCAGGCGTGAGTTACAGAGCTGCTGGCTGAGTTTGGTATTAATGAATCAACAATGTATGTCAAGTATGGTGACTTTAAACAGAAACATACATAGAATAACGTTATGCATTGATTGCAAAAATGTTGCCCTCTGAGGCTCCCAGAAACCTATCTTTGCATTTCCTCTTGATGCAGTGATTTATTATCTTCTAATTCTACGTTCTGGGTAACATTATAGAATAGAACTAGCTTGAAGAGTGAGTTCCAGCTATATAAAGTCATGCATTGTGTATCGGTGGGGCACCTTCTGGGAAATGTGTTATCCTTTCTTCTGTTGTACTAACTTCATAGGAGGTACTTACACCAACTAAGATGTGATGTTATTCGGTGATAAAATCTTACGAGACCACCATCATATATGCAGTTTGTCAAAGATCAAAATAAAATTGTACGATGCATGATGTATTTGAAACACATAAGGGGTTTATGGACTCTTCAGGGTTTGTGCATTTTTCTGCACAGACCATTGGGGTGATCCTCATGTATATGCTGTCTTGGAGCAAAAGATAGTTTAATAGCTGGCAAAGTAACATGCATATAGACTTCCCTCTTCACATGGATGGCTAGAACTCATTTCTTTAAATAGCTGGGATTCCTGACCATTCTGATTGGAACATTTATCTTGAGCCTGGGCTCTTACAGCCAATTTACTGCATTGTCTCATGGAAGTTGCTTATTTACTCCATGCTCCAGCCAGAGACTAATTTATAGGCAGCGCAGGTGGAAAGTCAAGTTGGTCACGATGAGTCCTTTGGCTATATTCCAACTCTGCAGGTTTGGATGTTTTAAAAAATATTTGATGAATGGAGAGTAGGAGAGAGAAGGAGCTTTATTTTTTTCCTGGAAATTCCAGCATGTAATGGATAGGAATGAATTTGTTGAATTCAAGGTAGAGTGATTGATGTGAAGGTTTAGTAAGAATTGCTTGACTCTCAGAGGAATCACGACCATAAGGAAGATATCAGAAGGGAAAGAGATAGGGAGACGATCACTTTATTGACTGTCCAGGATTTCTTGTTCATAACTCAACAGGTAAATGTCTGCTGAGTTCATCTTTGTATGTTGGAAGCCTGCTGATGGCTCGGATTGAGAAACTGTGTGTATGCTAAGCTTTGATGTGTTGTAAGCAGGTTTTCTTTCCTTTCTTTAAAGGTGGGTGGGAGGATTTCTTTAAGGTTACTGAGAACACTGGATTTTCTTTGTGAGCTCTTTGGGATGTAGATGAGAAAAGGAACTTGAGCATTTCTCCCTATTTGGAAATGTTCCTGGGATTGGTGTCATCTAGACTTTAACTCATCAGTGTCAGTGGCCTTCTAATCGTGCACTGCTTTCTGGGGCATCTTCTGAAGTAGCACTGGATATTTGTCAAATGTAGAAATGTTCCTGTAAGGCAGATGTTGCATTCTGATGGGGGATGGGGGAGAGGGCAGTACTGAGTCTGCCTGAGACTGTAGGAGGCCACCTCATGCAATTCCAAAGCCAACAGAGGCCAACTCACAGGTAAAATCCACCTGAACTGTGTGGGACCATAGGACCCACAGCAGATGACTCCATCTTCCATGCCAAAAGCAACATGGGCTGCATGCAACTCATCACTTCCACAGCTGCAACCTATCTGGGTTAGTTTCCCATTGTGTGAGCAGAACCACAAAATTCCCAGTTGCCCAAGCTCTCCCCTCTCATGCTCCACACCCCACAAACTCTTGCAGCATGAGGGAGGTATCTCCCTAATGGCGCATAGTCATACATCCCCCGAGTCACTAGCAGTGCCCTCGTGCCAAAGCTGCATTTCTAGAGCCTTGAAACGCATCTTCTTCCAGATGTATTTCTTTTGTATCAAAGTGTCCAGGCTGTTTGAGGTTGAAGCCTTGGAAGATTCCTCATCACCTGCAGGACACAGACTAAACAACCATGCATGATAGATTGAACTGCAAGATTTGGCTCTTGTGAGTCAGCCCAACTGTCTTCCCATCCACTTTTTTCTTTCTTTTTTTTCTTGAGGGGCTGGGAATTAAACCCAAGGTTCACACATTCTAGGTACACACCTAACTACACCCCATCCACAACAACCTCTCCTTTCTTAATTTTCCAACTTGTTTGGGAAAGTTCATGTCTCTGTCTTTGCCTGTACTAATCCTTCTGTCCAGAATGCTCTTATTCTGTTTTATTTAGGGAAATATCCATTTGATCTTTAAGATCCAGCTGTACAGTTTCACTTTTCTCCTGTGGGTGATAGTAAAAATAACAACTGATGTGACTGGATTCTATTAGAACAGAAACCAGGAAGAACTACTGCCTTTGCATGCCAGGTAGCTGTCTTCCAGGTCTCTCCACCCTGGCAGCTTTGCATACTTTCCTTTATGCCACTGTAGTCCATGTGCAGGTAAACATGAACTGCTCTGTATTCACTCAGAAACACTTAACAATGGCCTGCTCCTTTAGATGTTGCTAGATGTTGTGAATGAAAGAATTGTTAAGACAGTGTTTCTGTCCTGGAGATGCTTAGAGTCTAGTCAGGTGGCTTTCTTTTTGTATGTGATCGTCTTGTATAGGACAATGAGCTTTTCAGAAGATGGGGGCCAACACCTTTTTCCTGATGTACTGGGAACCTGCCTGACACCTGGCATGTGTCTTACTCAGTCAATATTTATGGAGTGAGGGTGTCTAACTAGGACCCCCATTGTCTGCCTATGGTTCAGGATTTCAAGGTGTTAAATTGATTGAGGAGGTTGACTGGTCATGGGTTGATGGGCTCCAACTGTAGATACCAATGTTTATTTATAAAGGGTATAACTTTAAAGAAACAGTTCATTGCTTTCGCTGTTCATAATTCAGCTTTTTCCCCCTCCTTCTTCTTGTTCTTTTTTGAATGGAATGTCACCCACTCACTGGTTTTATATAGCTCCCATTGATGTAGAACTCAACGGAAATCAAGCCTATTAATTAAAAACCCAGAATGTGGGAAGCATTTGAACTGCTAATTGAAACTCTTACCAAGTGGATTGTACTGGCTTTTTTAAACCTTTTTCTTTTTTTGAACTTAGAACTTAGGCTTAGCTGAGGTGACTTTTATAAGGGTGATTATAAAGAATGACAGTATCTTGTTTTAAAAATTGTTTCATGAACCTCCAGTGAAGCGTTAGGGTGGATGATCCCCTAGTACTCTGAAAAATGTTAGTGGGATTAGAGAGGATATAAGTGGCCTCCCAGGTGCCTTTCACTCTGGCCTTTAGTGACTCTTGCCAACTGGCCCTGTCCACATAGCACAGTTGCTAGATAATGGCCTGATGATGCTTTCCCCTACTCCAGAGGGCCAGGAGGAGACCATCTCACCAGGCTGAAGGAGCCGCAGGGGGACTGTGGCCTTTCAGCGTGTAGCTTTATGCTCTGCCCATGGCCAGAGCTGCATGCAGGTAACCAAGTTAGTCCCATGTAGGGAGATGGCTGTGCCCATTAATCTTAATTGTTTAGGTGACTGGATTCAGAGACACCTAGAGAAATGATTAGTTCATGGGGCTCGATACTCCCCAAGGATTTATCCACTAATAATCATAGCTCAATGTGCTATTGGGAGGGAGCCCCTGTTGGAGTGGGTCACTGGAGTCACACCTTTGGAGAGTATATATGTTTTACTATCTCACTGTCTTAGTTACTTTTCTTGTTGCTGAGAAAAATACCCAACATCCAAAGTTAAAGAAGAAAAGGTTTATTTATAGAGGCTTCAGTCTGGAGATGGCTGGCTCCATGACACGGTGGCCTTCCAAAGGGACCTTGCAGAGGAGAAACAGTCCAGGGCGAGCAGGCACATTAGCACTCTTTCTGCCCCTTATATTTCATGCAGGATACCTGCCTTAGCCACAACTATGCTCGACCGATCAGTGTACAATTTAGTAATTACACACCCTTGATCCCAGCACCATATGCTCTAAATAGAGCCATCTCTGAAAAGCACCTCCCCATGACAGCATGAGGCTTTAGGGGTACATCTAGACACAAGTCATAACAATCACTCTTTCCAGCTGCCATAAACTAAACAGGTTTGCACCTCTATACCCTTCCACCCTGATGTCTCTGCCTGTCAGTCGGCTGGCTGTGGACTGTACCCTGGAAATCATGAGCCAAATAATCCCATCCTCTTTAAGTGGCAGGGATAGGTATCTTGCCAAGGAATGGGAAAGCTAATACAATGGCAGACTCAAAGTCTGCCCATGCTCTGCCTTCTTTCAGGGACCAAGATACTCTGCACAGCTGTCGATGCTGAAGCCTGCTTAGGAGTGTGACTCTCTGGGCTGGAGGCCAAGGATACAGCATTTCCAGTCTATGCTTGCACTGTCTCCCAATCTGGTCTTGTTGTGGTGGCCCAGCGGGCTCCCCTGGAGCCTCCAGGTAGAGTTTGTGGGGGTCCTCATGGGGCACACGAGGCTCCATTTTCTCCTGGCTTGAGAAGGCACAGAGGAGGCTCTTATGATGGAGGAGACTTGTCTGTTTGTGGGATCTGATTCCACCAAGCTGGGTGAAGCCATGTGGTGAGCATGTGCTCGGGCCATGGATGGGCCATGAGCTGGCCATGTGCTTTGAGTTTGGGTTTCTTTCTTTTTCAGAAGGTGGTTGATTCATGCAAAATGCTTAACGATGCCTGCAATGCGCTGTGCGGGGGATCAGATCCCCTTTGATGTGCAGGGTCTTTTTGGAGGTTCCAAAAAAACAGTTCAAAAGGTTTACTTTGGACACCACACCTCCAGCACATGTCAGAGTCAAGGCCAGGCTCCCCAGGCAGTGTGCTGGGGAAAACATCTTGTGCTGGCTTCTTCCCTTCACTGTTTGGTCTTGTGCTGAGCTCAGTGTTTCAGACTTCATAGTTCTGGTGGTGAAAAGAAGAGATTATGCAAAGGAAAATAAATAAATACTCTGAGCTTTGGAGGGTCCAGGAAATCAAGGGTGCACTGTGGTCTCCCAAACCTGCTGCAGTCTGTTGGAGAGAGGGAGGCTGAAGATTTGTCTGCAGGGAGGGATCTTCCCTGTAAGTGCCGCTCAGCCTGGAGCTATCCAAGGGAAATGCAGGCAGACAAGGAGCCATCTGGCCGCCCCACGTGGGTCAAATTGCAGTACTCTGAGCTGGTTTTTAGGTTGCAGGCACAGAGCTGCTTTTCCTGTCTCTTCCTGCCCAGGCTGCCTCTGACTTAAGAACAACTCTAGGAGGATGGGGTGTGAAGTGCTAGGTGGAAGGCTCTGGAAAGGAAGACAGGTCCTTGTGGGGAACTCATTTGCCATGCTTCACTGTTCTGAGCTTTCTACCTCTCTCTGTTACTGGAAGGGTGGGGTGGTGGGGTTTCTTCATGATTTTCTAGATAGAGAAAGTAAAGCAGATAGTGCCTTGTCATGGATGTGGCCATGATCTTGAAAATCAAGGGTTCAGGGAAGGATTCCTTCCCTTCTCTATTTCTCAGGAGCCGTTGGGTCCTCCAGAGAGGGTCATATTCCCATTCTGTGTGCTGTTCACCCCCCAACAGGGTGACTGTTTTGTCTGTGACCAAACTGCTATATAAAAAGGAGGGCATTCTGGTGGAATCCAGAAACTCCCATCCTTTCCTCTGATAAGAAAAAGGTTTTAAAATCTACGAATCAAGGAACAACCCCTGCTAGCCACGTGGGCCTAGCGAATAGAGCCTGAGGTGTTTGCTAGCACAGGTTTGCAAGTGTGTTGCTGGAGAAAGGACAAGACGTGGAGGCTCCCACAGCCCTGCCATCTGTGCCCTTGGAATTGTACTTCACTCCTCTCCTCACACAATGTAGGTTACTGCCCCCAGCTGCCTCCAACCCCCTCGCCAAAGCTGGCATCTCTGCACTGCCACAAATGCTCGGTCGGTCTCCCGAGTGAATTCTCACAACATATGGAAGGACTGGGGCCAGCCATTTAACTATTTGGCAAATTGTAGGTGTATGGGATCATATGCTACTTTAGATGCTGCATACTCCGGCTTTTTTTTGTAGCACTCTCCAGGTCCTTTTTGTAGATTTTCTTCATGGTTCCCCTTGACCCTGATCACCAAGGGCCATCCAGATCTGCAAGCTGAAAATAATCCTGTGTGCCTAGCATGGCTTTGTTTAGCTGAGCCTACTCTGTTGTCCTGCTTGAAGAAGAATTCAGTGAACTATTCTTTTCTTTTCCTGAGTTTCTGTTCTTTGGAGAGTCCCTCTGGTCTCCAAGCATTCTTATGTAGTTCTTCTCTGTCCCTTTGTGCTGTGTCTTTGTCAGTTTCTGAGATCCACACCTTTTACAGGCCTTTGCTGAGGAAACATTTTCTTAGTCTTTGCATATCATATACCAGTTCATTCCAGAGCACATGTGGTTCTTATTTTCCTCCTAGAACATGCAGTAGCATTCTTTATGCCCATTTCTGATTAAGTTAGCAACTAATGCTTGCTTACTCAGGGGCAAGCAGCATGCTAGGAACTTAAACAGATCAGGGACCAGCAGAAGACTGTGGGCCTCTCACTTTCATACATGAACATACTGCCTCTTGGTACGTTAGACTCATAGGGAGTAGTCAAGTGGCCCCTTTAATATAAAACCATGTTCTCTTTTCTTTTTTTTACATGTAGTTTCTCTTAAAGCTGGATATAGTTCCTGTTATAGCTAGATGCAGACCACTCTCAACTACCTACATAAATTTGGAAATTTCTCCAGTTGCCCCCATAATTAAGTTTTCTTTTTGTGGGACAGGGTTTTACAATGCAGTTCAGGCTGGCCTCGAATTCAGGTTATAGCCCAGGTTGGTCGCAAAGTCATAGTGATCTTCTCTAGTGCTGGGATTACAGGCATGTGCCACTATACTCTGCTCATAACTACCTTGTAATAGATAAAACTCCCATTGTGTGTGTGTATGTGTGTGTTTTAAAGTCAGCTAGTATCATAGACAGATATTTCCTTCCCTTTAGTGAACAATAAAATAATTGATTAAACAATCACTTCTAGAATCCCTTGCCAATATACACTTAATGATAAGTCATTTATACTCTTGCTTATTTCACCAATCTGTCTTTGGGTTCTGCTCAGTCTTGCCCACCCTTTTTTCCCCCAGCTTCAGTACCTGGGTGCTCAGGTCTGTTTTTAGCCTCTTTTGCTTCTGCATAGCAATCACCAATGTGATGCAGACACGAGTCAACAGGATGGTCCACGAAAATTTGTTATTTTTGTGGCAGGAACTGAGGCTCTGAGTGATTATCTCTAATGTAAATATATAAGACCTAAAATATGCAATAGGCTGGGCCCATTTCCATTGATAATCACTCTGGGATCATTTAATAGTTGGAAAATTTAAAAAGAGGGAAAGTAAGTGACTTTGGGAAAAGGAAAACAGATTCAAAGACCATACAGTCTTGCTTCAAGTTGGAAGACTCCCTTGGCCTGCAACATCACTCTTGGCGAAGGTTAGAGGTTGGGGCTAAATGCTCCCCACTGGAGCCAGTGATGTGGAGGTTAGCCGTGTGCATGGCTGGGCTCTGGTGTTTTGTGTCTGTCAAGTCTTAATGGCTGTAGGATAAACTTCTCAAGGACTGAATAATGTCTCATTATTATGATGTTAGTGTACAGAGAAGATGCTCAAAGACATTAACTAATAAGTCAACTGGCATGGAATCCTATCCTCAGTTGGACAAGAGACATTAATACTCTGTGGGCTGTGCTCCAAGTTGAATGTTCTGAGCCCCTGTATTTGTAAGGGCACGGGCTAGGGTATTAAAACAGAAAGATCTGAAAATGTGGTGGTGTAAATAGAATTAACGTTTCTTTTTCTCTTACATAACAGTCCAGAAGTTAGTAAGCTGGGCTGGGTCTAAGGTAGTGGCTACAGCTGCAGCCAGCAGGAAGGAGGAAAGGAGCCAGGAGTGTGGGCTTGTGTTCTTTCTCAGGGCCGTGGCCTGGAAGTGTCTGTCCTTGTACTTACATCCATTGGCTATAACTTGGCCACATGGGAACAAGGTTGCAAGGGAGGCTGGGGAATGTAGTCTCTAGATGAGAAGAAATGCCCACGCAATGACTGGTACAAGGAGCTCCATTATAAAAAATATGGAGAAAAGGTATTTGTAGGTGAATAGCTTTTGCTTTCATCTCTAGGCCAGAAGTTCTCTAAGAGCTTTCCATTAATCTGAACCAGTTGCAAGCCAAATTTTGAGAGTATTCATCTTTGATTGTTTACTTTATCTGGGATAGTAGTTTTACTTATTTTAGTAAGATTGGCTGTCAGGTATAATTTCTGTAATTCCATGAAAAAATAGTTATTTATTTTCACAGACAAATTATTTATATTTTATTTTTGTATGAAAGATAAGCCTTCTTCATAAAGCCAATAGGCATGAAAAAATACACTCTTCAGCAGGTTCCTAGATGTTCCAGAAAGGTAGATACCATAGTGCAGAAAATACAGAGATGAAGCAAGTGGGCCAGGGATGCGGGGAAGGAAGTCTACAAGAATCATGCTGAGTCCTGGACTCCCATGGTTTGGAGCGTCAGCTTTTTCATGTATTAGTTTTGTGATCCTGGTCACTTTAAATGTCAGTTTTCTGTTCTGGAAAATGTGAGTATTAATATGATGCACCTTTTCCTATTAGCAACAAAAATGTCCCAAAAAGGTGATGAATGTTAAGCACCTTGTGCAAGGTCTAGTTGTAGAAGTTACTTAATTAAATCCTCCCTCCCTCCCTTCCTCCTTCCCTCACACTTTATCTCCTTCCTTTCCTACAAGCATTGCCCCTATAAGTGAATAGAATAGATCTCCTAGGTATTCTGCCTAACTACCTCTGATTACACCCAACCTGGGAACAGTGCTGCATCTAAGTAAAGGAAAGAAGATACAAAATGGCCAAGTCAGCCAGTAGAAGTGGGAACAAGTCTCAGGCACAGGAGAAATTTTCCCCTCTCTGACTGACCCTGATGAGTTGGGCAATTAGGAGCGGAACATAGGTAACAGGTGTCCAAGGTGCTAGAGAACATGATGTCCTCAGCCCTTGAGAAGCCACACAAGGAGGCTGAGGATGTCAGGGAGGGCTCCACTGTAAACTGGAAATAGAATACACCTGATGAAAGTTGGAGAAATGCGGTGGAAAACATATGGCTTCTAGAGGAAACAGGCTTCATTTTCTGGTCTGGCCCAATCACTGGCTTGTGAAACATAGACAAGGCCAGGGGTAGAAAGTTCAGCCAAGCTTGGGCTCAGGGCACAGCTGGAAGGCAGGACAGAAAGGGCATAAGGCCTCCCCATGGCTGCAGCCCCAAGGCTGTCCCAGCTCCCAGGACCAAGGAGGAAGCCCTGGTGGATTTCCTCCATGATGAAGACAGTCCCTCCAAGTGGCAGCTGCTCCTGTTGACTTACAGTGTAGGAGATATTTGTTTCTAGTCAGGATAGCCAATTTATATAGGGTGGAGGACAGACAAAGTCCCCCAGAGAGCAGCATCTTGCAATAATGTGGTTTTAGGAGTTTATAAACTGGAACCCATTTATCCACTGAGGCAGTCTTACAAGCATAAGTACAACGCCTTCTTTTCCTTGGGTTGTGTCCTCTCTCCTCCTTCCCTCCCTCCTTCCTTCCTTTTATTTTATTCCTCTAGCCCTTCTTCTCTCCATGCCTCTTTCCCACCCTGGCCTTCTGACATATATGCATTTAGCCCCAGTTGATTATTTGCAGATATCATTGTATGAGTTGGGGAAAACCATGAATGGACAGAGATTAAAATTCTAATTAGGAAGGCAGACAATTAACCATTAATTAAGTTAACTCAATAAGCATCAACTGCTAGTGCAGCACTTCTGTCTTTGCTCTCCTAAGGCTAAGTCTGTGTCTAGGTTTCCCTTGCCAGGCCTGTCACAGGACAGCTCTAAATCGAGTTCCTTGGTCATTAGTAGGGAGATATTCTCTTTGCAAAGAGCTATCAGGGAACAGAGCAGTGACTGCTGGACACTATTTGTGGACACTTGCGACCTTTTAGATGAGCACTTGTGACCTTACAGCCGCTGACTGTTCAGAGCTGTCCCCAGAGTTTGAAATCTTCTCCTCCAGAGGCATGCTAGAGCTGGAGACGAAGCTAGATGATGAAGCCTGATGAAAGCCAGAGGTGAGCCATGGAGACCCGAAAGACTTCTGCCCCAGAGGAATGGAGAAATGTAGGTTGCTTGTCAGGCACAGTATAAGACAGACAGCACCAGGCAAATTCTCCAAGCCTGGGGGGAGCTGTGGGTTCATCAGGGTCAGTCCTTAAACCTCTTGATTTGTAGGATAATGTTTTACTCACTAAAATAGTCCACATATAAATTAAAAATTGTAGCTGATCTCTTTTTGGTATATATATCAAATAGGTCATGCACAGCTCACGCTTGTTTTTAATATGATGAAAGGAGATTTAGATGACTGTGATGTGAATCCCTTTTGTGACCATTTGGGCCATGCTGGTGAATTTATGCGATGAGGATAACAGAAGCCAATTTGGAAAGGTCATGGGGATGAGAGGTGCAAAAGAAGAAGTGCTCGATCAGCTTCCAAGTGTGACCTAGTTGTGAGGCTGTGTTGTGGCCGTCACCGCTACTACTCAAGGGTCAGTTTACTTTTGCCTTTGAATGGTTTGTATCCACTTGCACGTTTTGAAGGTTAACTACAAAACCTACTCTAATGGTTGGGTTAGGAATATAAAAATCAGTGACTATGGTACTTTTGCTTTAACAGAGGTTCTCTGAAGTATTTGGAATTTTCTGTCTTTGTTTGGTACTGGGGATCAAACTCAGGACCTTGCGCTTGGCAGGCAGGTACTTATACCATTACACTCTCTTCCCAGCCCTTGGAATTTTCTTTAGAAATGTTGTGAAAGCTCATTTTCTTTCCCAATGCATAGCCATTATGTAGTTGTTTTGGTGAAAAAAAATGCATTTTTTTTAAACTGGAGAGATGCCTATACCTAATGATAGTGAAAATATTAGGGAAAATTCATGGATAATAATATCATGTATGACTTCTTTCTTCCCCTCTTAATGAGAAGCCAACTTGTAGAAATCTTGCATCTGATGGTGGTTTTAATATTGATTCACTTATTTGTGTTTACTTGTTTAGAGATGTTTTCTAGAGAATTGTTATGTTATCTATAGAATGCCAAAAATAATGTCAAGATCGAAGGATTTTTTTTTTTTTTTAGAACTGTGATTGAGCTCAGGCCCTTGAGCTTGCCAGGCAAGCACTTATTCTACTGAGCCTCCTCCCCAACCCCAAAATTTATTTATTTATTTTATTTTATTTTTTTGCAGTGTGGGGGATTGAACTCAGGATAGTGCACTTGCCAGGCAAGCACTTATTCTACTGAGCTATCTCCCTGGGCCTTTCAAAGGAAATTCATAATAATTTCTTTGTTTTAATTTAGCACAGGGTCTATAAGGTCTACAGGGTCTCATTACATAGATATGATTCATAGTGATCTGCCTGTGTTCAGCCTCCCAAGAGCTGGAACTACAAGTATGAGCCACCATGCCCAATCTCAATCACTGTCTCAGCACACCCCATGGGCAGGGCCAGCACAGCATGCCAGGGGTTGAACCCTGGCTGCTGTGTTCTACCTAAGCAGGTGCTTTAATCTGCTGAGCTATTTGGCTGGCCCTTCATAATCATTTCAAAGAGTCCTTCCTTTGCACAGTTCTTATGGTTGTCACCTAGAGCTGATGACACAGAGCAGAGGCTGGGAGCCACCATGTTCCTGGACCCACCATGTTCCTGGACCAAAATGGCCTAGACCAACGGCTGTTCTTTCCTTTGTGTCAGCCTTGTCACCTCTGAAAGGAAGATCTCATTGCTGGCTCCTACCTTATAAGGGTGGAGGTTTTTAAAACCATCTGGTCATGGTTTAGATGTTGCCAGAGGAGTTGTCCACTATTTAAGCTGAAAGAGATGTAGTTCAAAGATTAGAATATAAAAAGAACAATTCCTTTGCAGCCCACATCTTTTAGGAAGCAATGTAGACTAAACCCCAAAGATCTGCATCCTTCAAGTAGAAAGCTGTGCATTGGGAAGTAGACAGGAGCTCATCTCACTGTTGATGCACTATTAGGGAATACCCAGATTGTTTCCAAAGACCTGACCCATTAAGTAAAATAAGGCAAAGTTAGTTCCATGATCTTGTCATTTAATCTGTTCAGATAACAACAGAAGGTGATAGGAATTGCTATGAGCTATAAATGTTCTGGGTATTATAAGCAGAGGTTTGTGGTTTTCATAGGATTGCTAGATGCAGGAATCATTCTGATAGTAGCATCTACATGTCAATTCAGTCCTACTTCCATGGAATGCCGAAGACTAGTTTGAATAGTTGGGATCTTTAATACTCACTGATGGACTTCCAGTGGAGAATTGTTGTGTTCTGAATCACAAAACGCGACAGGGAAGGCACAAGCAATAGGGTGGGAGGCAAGATCTGCTCCTGCTTGTGGCTTTCATTGAGTTGGGTTAGAGTGGAGGTTGCAGGAATCTGGAGGGAGGCATCATGGTGGGCTGGGCTCCTTGGGCAATGTTAAGGCTGGTCACAGTCCAGGTATTTGGTTTCTGACCTTGGTGAAGCCAAACCACATTCACTTAATTCTCAGAAAGTCAACCAGTAGTTGAGAACCAGTTCCGGGAAAGACGAGCTGAAGGCTTCGTGGAGGCTGGTGAGTCGGATCATGCTTCACATTGCTCTGCTCTGTGCCTCGCCTGAACTGGGCTTTGTCTGTCTCTCCCCCTATTACAAGGGCAAACACCTTTTTTAGCTCCACACTCACCCCACCCATGAGCACATATACCTCTTTCTCAAAAATGCAAAACACTTGTGCTTAAGTATGGTGAAATGTCCTGATGTGTATCTGTTATGATTTTTAAAAAATAGTGTTCTTTTTAGTTCACCATTTTTTTAACTTTATTTTTTTACTAGTACCTATTGGTCATACACACTGAGCACATTCATTACAGGAAATTTATACCTGTATCTAATGTTTCTTAATTCTTCTTTTTTCTCCCATTTTCTCCCTTCCCTTTAGCCCCTTTCCCCTCCCCATTTAAGAAGAATTTGTTCCCATTATTTCCATCCATTCTCCTTTTTACTTCCTTTTCCTTTCCTTTCCCTTCACCTCATTCTCTTTTCGGTTCCTAATATCTCTCCTCCAGCGAGCTCCTTAGTTCCCTTTTGGCTTCTCAAGTAAGAGAAATGTTGCAATATTTAAACTTGTGTGTCTGGCTTATTCACTCAAGATTATGGTCTCCTGGGGCATCCATTTTCCTATAAATGACTCAAGTTTATCCTTCTTTACGTAGAGTAAAGCCCCATCGTGTACAAACACCAACTTTTCTTTAGCCATTCATCTTTCGATGGGAATGTGATCTGTTTCCAAGATTTAGCCATGATACATTGTGTTGCTACACATGGATATGCATATATCACTGTGCTGTGATGCTTTTAGCTCCTTTGGGAAGATACCTTGTTAAGGTTTGTAGCTAGATGTGCTGGCAAACCTCATGCAGCTGCGTAGGGCAGGCTTTTCAGAGGTGGCTAAAACTAGAGTTTGTGACTGATTTATGGTCCAATGCTGGGATTAAGGGTGTGAGTGCTACATCTACCCTCAGTGGGTAGCCTACATACAATATAAAGGACAGAAAATGGCTCGTCCCTTCCTTCTCTTTGTTACTGCTTTTGGCATCTTCTGCTGCCATGAACCGCTGCCCTCTGCCGTGTGCCACCCTGCCTTGGAGCCAGCTGGTTATAGACTGAAACCTCCACAAACTGTAAGCTAAATGAACTGTCCCCCTCTTAACTTTGGGCAATGGCTATTTTTCTCAGCAATGAGAAGAGTGACTAAGATATAGCTAGAAGGGGAAAAATGGGAAAATGGAACCTCTAGTTTTAGGTTTTTCAGGAATCTGCATACTGATCTGTATAGTGGTTGTACCATCTGTACTCTCACCAGCAGTGAAGGCCTCACCAGCATTTGCCAAAGGTTGATTTCTTGATGGTAGACATTCTTTCTGGAGTGAGATGAAATCTCAGTGTTATTTTAGTTTGCATTTCTTGGATGACTGGTGATGTTGAACATTTCTTCATGTATTTATTTGCCATTTGCACTTCAGCTGAGAAATGTCTATTCATTTGGGAAGCCCATTTTTGAATTGGATCTTTAGATTTGAAGAGTCTGATTTTTGTTTTGGTTATTTATATACTTTAGTTATTTATATATTTTAGATGTTAGTCCTTTGTCTGAAGAGGTAATCTTTCCCCCTCCCCATTTTACTGGTAGTTTCTTCTGCTATGAAAAGGCTTTTGATTTTAATGTTATCTCAGTTATTGATCCATTGTAGTATTTCCTGTGTGATGGGGTTTTATTCACAAAGTCTCTGCCTACACCTATGTCTTTTGGAGTTTTACCTACTTTTCCAGCAGATTAAGTGATTCTGTTTTAATATTTGATCTTGGATGCATTTTGTTTTTAATTTGCTGCACAGTGAGAGACACATGTCTAGGTTTAACCTTGGGCATGTGAAAACCAGTTTCCCTAGCAATCTTGATTAAAGAGTCCATTGTGTTTTCAATTAAGGTATTTGGCTTCTGTCAATGATAAGGCAGCTGAGTATGTTTGGAGGTTATTTTCACCCTCATCTGTGCCATTTTCTGCGGAACCGGGGATTGAACTCAGGCCGTTGTGCTTGCCAGAGAAGCGCTTATTCCACTGAATTATCTCCCCAGCCCTTGGACTACGCTGTTTTTAGCATGATAGTTTTGTAGTATCATTTCAAAGTGGGAATTGTGATGTGCTCTGCCTTGCACAGAATTGCTTTTATTATCCTAGTTTCTCCTGGTTCTATATGAATTTTACAATTGTTTTCTGTAGTTATGTAGGGTATGCTATTACTATCTTTGGTTTGGATTGCATTAAGTCTCTATAACTGTTTTGGAATATGGTCATTTTCACTATATTGTTTCCGCCTATCCCAGAATGGGGATTATCTTTCTATTGTCTGATGGCCTCTTCAATCTTTTTCAGAGTACTGTAGTTTTCAGTGTAAAGATCTTTTACTTTCTTTGTTAGATTGATTCTTAAGTATTTTGTTTTTCTTATTTTATTTTATTTGTACAAGGTCACATTAGGCACCTTAGAGTTATAGTAATCCTCCTGTTTTCAGCTTTCCCAGCACTGGGATTACAGGCATGCACCACCACACCCCAAACTTGGCTGCCTGGGGGCAGGAGCAGGGCTGGTGCGGCATGTGGTACCAGGGATTGAACCCTGGTCCTTAGTCCACTGAGCTATCTTGCTGGCCCTTATTTTTTTTTTCTTTTTTCTTTTTGTTTTTTTTTTTCAATATGGCTTTGCTTTATTTTTTTTTCAAAGTTTTATTGATAAACAGATAGCAATGAGACAGTTTCAAATCAAATCAGAAGTACAGTTTCAACAAATAATACACTACATATATTCTTCTTAGTGGTTAATTGCTGTACAAGAAGTGGACTTGTGATCCTATTTACAAACACCATTAGAACAAATCATTCTATT
>NW_004524599.1:3951981-3980161 GCF_000260255.1 Octodon degus
TATTTATGTGTGTGTGTGTGTGTGTGTGGCCAGCTCAGCCCACCAGGGGGCGGGTTGGCTGGCATGTGGTGCTGGGGGATTGAACCGCGGTCCTTGTGCTTTGCTAAGCTTGTTTTAAGTAGGTGCTTTAGACCACTGAGCCATCTCACCAGCCCTTGATGCTGATTTGAAAGGTATTATTTTTCTAATTTCTCTCTGAGTGTCGTACATAGGAAGGCTATTCAGTTTTGAGTGTTGATTTCGTGTTCTGCTATGCTGCTGAATTTGGTTATTAAATCTAGGAGCCTTTTGGTGGAGTTGTTGAGGTCTTCTATGTAGAGTATGATGCTATCTACAAATAATGGTAATTTAACTTATTCTTTTATTATTCTTATTCTTTTTATATCTCATTCTTGTTTAATTGTTCTAGTTAATATTACTAGAACTATACTGAACAGGGGTGATGTTAGTGAGCATCTTTGTCTCTTTTTTGTGGAACCGGGGATTGAACTCACACTCTTGCACTTGCCAGGGAAGCGCTTATTCCATTGAGCCATCTCCCCAGCCCATGCATCTTTGTCTTGATCCTGATTTTATAGTGAAAATTTTTAGTTTTTTGGGGTCTTTTTTTTTTTTTACCATTTAATATGATGTTGGCTATTGGTTTGTCTTAGATGGCTCATCAGATCAAGACTTGTATACCCATTTTCTGCAGGATTTTTATCATGAATAGGTATTGAACTTTGTCACATGCTTTTTCTGCATGTATTAAGATGATCATATGATTTTTCTCTTTAATTCTGTTAATTTGGTATATTACATTTATTGATTTGTGTATGTTAAACCATCCTTCTATCATTGGGATGAATCCCAATTGGTCATGGTGTATAATTTTCTGGATGAATTGCTTCATTCTGTTTGCCAGTATCTTATTGAGGGTTTTTGCATCTACATTCTTCAAGGAGATTGGCTTGTAGTTATCTTTTATGGCTGACTCCTTTTCTGATTTTGGTGTCGGGGTAATTATTGCTTCTAGGAATGAGGTTGAATATGTTATTTCCCTTTCAGTTTCATTAAAGAGTTTAAGGAGTCGTGGCACTAGTTCTCCAAATTCCTTGTGGCATTCATCAGTGAATTCATCAGGATCTGAGTTTTCTTTGTCTGTAGTTTTAGAATTACTTCTTTCATTGATAGCATAGGGTTATTTAGAATTTTTATGTCTTCTTGCTTTAGCTTTGATAATTCATATGTATATAGGAATCTGTTTCTTCTGCATTGGCTATCTTACTAGGTGCGCACTGATGATTTTCTGAATGTCTTCAAGATTCATTATGATTTTGCCCTTTTCATTCTTAATTGGATGAATTTGAGTCTTTTCTTTCCTTTTTTTGTTTGATAAGGTAGGCTACAGATTTATCTATTTTAATCTATCACTCAAGAAGATCTTCAACTCATTGATTGTTTGCATTATTTTCTTAGTCTCAATTATAGTAACTTCTCTCTTCTTTATAACTTCTTCCCTAGTATGGGCTTTGGGTTTAACTTACTCTTTTTTTTTTTCTTTCTAAAAGCTTGAGGTTCAACATTAAATTATTTATTTGAGCTCACTGTTTTTTAAATCTAGGAGCCTTTTGGTGGAATTGTTGAGGTCTTCTATGTAGAGTACGATGCTATCTACAAATAATGGTAATTTAACTTATTCTTTTATTATTCTTTTTATATCTCATTCTTGTTTAATTGTTCTAGTTAATATTTACTGGGGGAAGGAAAGCTTCTGTCCAAGAGAGGGACAGAAGGGAAGCCCTGGAGTGGGTTGCCCCCTACTCTGTTTTTCTGAGTGAGAACTCAGTGTTACAAAGTTTCCTTACCACTGCTTTCATTTTGTTCTATAAGTTCTGATATATGTTGCATTAGAATTATCACTTATTGTAGAAATTGTCTAATTCCTTCTTTAATTTTATCTGTGAACCATTGATTACTTGTCAGTTTGCTATTTAATTTCCACATGTTTATGTGTTTTTTTTTCTTTTTACAGTTGATTTCCAGTTTCATTGTACTATGACCTGACAATATTCATGGGATAAGTTCAATTTCTTTGTATTTATTTAATGTCTCAGTTACTCTTCTCTCACTGTTGGGACAAAATACCTGACACCCAAAATGAAGGAAGGAAAAGTTTATTTAGTTCACAGTTACTGGAGGTTTTAGTTCATACTCAGCTGGCTCTAAGGCAGAGTGGCACAGGGCTGAGAGTAGCAGTTCATGGTGGAGGCAAAGATCAAGAGGAGCCAAAGGGAGAGTAGGAGCAACAATGGCAACAGAGAGCAAGTCTATCTCTCTGTCTCTCTTATGTTACATTCAGGCTATCCGCCCCAGGTTGGGTGTAACACTCACACCTAAAATCCCAGCAGTGTTCAGACCCAAAATCCCAGCCTTGGAACATCCATAATTCCAGTGGATCATAAGTTAATCTCAAACTCTAGAGGTCCCCGCCCCATGACTGCATGAGGCTTTGGGAGGATAACTAGACGCAAACCATAACATTTAAGGATGTTCTAGGAGCCAGTATGTGGTATATTATTTGAATATATACAAAGCTCCACAGTTCAGATGTTGGAAGTTAGACCCTAAGTATGAAAAGATTAAGCTATTGAGAGGTAATTAGGCTATTAGGATTCCCATCCCATTCTCATCCCATAGATGAGATTAGGACCTTTATAAAAAGGCGTGAGGGAGTGAGGTCATCCTCTTTGGTTCTTCCACTCCTGCCATGGGAGGATAGAGGAAGAAGGCACCATCTCAGAAGCAGAGAGTGATTCCTTCTTAAATACAGAATAATGTGGCATTTTGACCTTGTACTTATCAGCTTACAGAATTATAACAAGTGAATTTCTACCATTTGTAAATTACCTAATCTAAGATATTTTGTTATAACACAAAAAATTAAGATAGTTACCTAGTGTCATTAAATCATGAAATCTTTATATGCTAGTCAGTTTTTCACATTGTGATAAAATACATGAGATCAACAACTTAAAGGAAGGGATGGTTTGTTTTGGCTCATGGCTTCAGAGGTTTTAGTTCATGGACTTTTGGCTATGTCACTGTTGGGCTATTACAGCATCAAACATACTGGTGGAAGTGGATGTTTTCGCCAAGAAGGCTTTCTGTTTCATGGTGATCAGACAGTGATAGACAAAAAGAAGGTATGAAGTCCCAGCATCCCTTTCAAGAGCATGGCCCCAGTGGTCCCAACTCTCAACAGCACATAGGCTGGGGGCCAAGCCTTTATCATAAGTACTTTTAGAGGGATGCTTGAGATCAAAAGTATGGCACTTTGTTCCCTTAAAATAAGAATCCCACACATATTTATGAGTCAGGTTTGCTGCTCAGTAAAATAATGGGTAGAAAATGTGAGTTGGCATTTTGCTCTGTCAGATATGATGATTTAAATATCTACTGCATAACAGAATTATCCTACTTTTATTTTACTTCATTTTTAAAAAAGCCTGGAGCTCCTTAATCCCTAGGTTGGCCTTAGTTAATTTCAGGTATATAATTAACATGTTAATGATGCTCTTGCTCAGCCCGGGGTGTTAAATTGTCCGACAGTGGCCCAACCACCAGTTATGCTCTGCATGCTCAAGCTCAGCAGGGCCTTTGTGGAGATGGTCCAGTTTTATCACATTTTGAAAATTCCCATTCCAACACAAGATAAGTGGAAAGACTGGTCATTACATCTGGAGATGGATTCCAGAGAATCTTTGAAGGGAAGCTCTGCTAGTGCATAGAGAATGGTTCAGATTACAAAAATTCAATGAGCATGCGACTTCTCTGGAGCTCAGTTATTGTTTAAAGTTAAGAGAAATATAATTTTAGGCTAAGATTACTGGGGATCTTAAGAATGAATAAGTATAAATGGGTGATGTTGGCACAGGTAGGGAAACAGTAAGCAAGGACAAGATGTAATTTTTGATAAACAAATTTTTAAATCAATTCATGTAACTGTATTTATGTGGCCAAGGTGCACGCTTTTGCTTTTTCTCTGACTCTCCTCTTCTGTCCACTCCAAGGGTGCATGGAGAGGACAGTTGTCTTTGTAGCTTTGCTACACCTACTGGCAAAAGCCCAATAAGGAAATACATAAAAATTTTCATTTCAAAAATTTGTCCCAGAATGCACCTCTGAATGGCTGCTCTCTTCTTTGTTATTTTACTCCGTAAGAATTTTTTCAGTCTTTGCATGTCTGGCTTGATGGATAACCTTTCCAATGTGGAGGAATACTTTAGCAGGAACAGTGTCTTAGGCATTAGAGAAGCTTGAAGAATTCATTTTTCATACCTGCTCCAATGTGTTAATGACCAAAGGTCACGCGAAATATGAAGTATTTGGATCTCTTGATATGGAAGTTAGCAAAAATGTTCCATGCCATTTTCCATAGCTGCTCCAAGATCACATCTGTTTGGAGCTGAACCGTAGCATGTGTGCTGGGGAACCTGTATGAAATTAACTTTTATAGCTGACTTTACAAGCAGGATCTTTTATTGTCTACAACTTGGCTGGGATTCAGGAAGTTCCCAAAATGATTTATTGTCATATGTGCGTATTCTGTGGCGGCTGATGAAACTGATATATTATTGAACATATGCAGTCATTTTGGCTGGAGACAACATATCATCGAAGTCTTTTATTCAAAAAGAGTGAAGAATCCACATTGTGGAATGGAAAAAAAGTTGAGTATTTTGTTTTAAGTGAAATAATTACTTGCAGGAACAAAACATTTGTTACCAGTCCTCTAATTCTTTTCTGTTTGCCAATATTGAAAATATTATTAGGCTCTAGAATATATTATCTAAGTAAATATTTAAGATATTTCCCCAATTATTACTTGATTATATTCTTATAATATCTCAGAGGGTTAGTTCAATTTATTTGATTGTGATAATAAGAACAAATATCTTGGATTTAAATTCTTTCATGTTACTTAATGTAACTTTTTTTTCCTCCAAACTTCTAGCTTAACAGAGGGATTCCTTTAATCCAGTTGTCCATATGGGCCCAAGAGGAATTTGGTGAAATGGTGGGTAACACAATACAGTCTCTCTTTAGTAGGAAAAAAATGTCAAGAACTCATTCTTCTATTGCCAAATCAGGAGCATTTCCATTTATAGAAGAGAACATATTCAACAACAATAACATAGCATTTGATTGAATTAGAATACAGAAAATAAATAAGTATAATTTTAGATCGTCTGGCACTCTGGAACTTGGGGATCCAATGTGTTCTTCTTGTTTAGACAGCTAATTGACCTCCTTACATTGCAATTGGAAACGAGTAGTCAAAGGTTTGGTTGTTTCAGATAAATTTGGACATGAAGCTGGGAGACTTTAGGGCAGGAAACTCATCATAAGGACCGAGGCCCAACTGACCTTCCCTGCAGATGTGAAGGACAGAAGCGTAAACCACTCCCCACTGGCAATGTGCCAGCATGCTGGCAGTTGCAAATTCCAGCGAAGAAGTCAACAACAGCTGAGATCTTGTTTAGAGAAATAGTTACCTGGGTATATTTCGCAAATAACGAGAAACAGATGGATTTTCCATTAATCTAACTGCTCGGTGCCTTGCCTAAGTTGGATAAAAGTGAAAGGTGAGCCAGGTGCTCAGGGCTCTTTGTCCACTAGAGCTACAAGCCCTCTGGTTCCTCTTTCAAAATTACCTCTGTTTTTCTTTAATTTCTGTTCACTCTCTCCCATTAGGCATAGCAGGCTGGTTTCCTGCACTTCAAAACTTGTAAGCCTGTGTTATACAGTGAGAAGACTTAGATCTAATTTTCTAGTTACAATGTCAGTAGAAAGCAAGCAAATCTCCAGATACTGTGTAAACATTGTCTACTAGGTCATCTGTGAGGCAGAGGCTAGAATAGCGGCAGTACTTCAAATGAAATTCTATCTATCTATCCATCCTTCTGTCCATCCATCCTTCTGTCCATCCATCCTTCTGTCCATCCATCCGTCCATCCACCCATCCATTGGTCCATCCATCCATCTGTCCGTCCATCCATCTGTCCATTCATCCATCCATCCATCCGTCCATCCACCCATCCATCGGTCCATCCATCCATCTGTCCGTCCGTCCATCCATCCATCCATCCATCCATCCATCCATCCATCCATTCATCCATCCATCTGCCCATCTATTCTTTCTTTTCTCTTAATGAAGGCTTGCACTTTGATGGGCACAGAATTTGGAGTCTGGCTTTGGGATTCTGCCTAGTCTGCACTAATACCCTTTATTTCAAAGCACTTTTTCTTTAAAATAGAAGTAGTTGGCACTTTACTCATTTTCCTCAGGAATTTATGTATCAACAGATACCATTAGCATCCTACAGCAGAAAACTGAAGGTTAATGGATTGAGCATAAAATTATTTAATTTGTCCCTCAAATTCTGGCAGTGTGTTCCTGTGTTCTGGTTGAGCACAGGAAATGATTGAGTCCCAGTTGTGCAGATGCCTTAGTTATATTCAGAAATTGGTCTTCTTTCATTTTAGTCTGTTTGGCTCAAAATTTGACATAGTTACAGATTAATATATTTCCTAGACAGGTAAGTTAGCTTCAAAGTGTAACATAATCTTTCATAACGGTGGGCCCTCCCCTTAACTCCAGGTAAGCTTGTCAGAATGGTATGACTCTGTAGGCGCGTCGGGCAGAAATGGATGACTGTACATTCTGAACTCGAGGGTGGAAGTAAACAATTGCAGTGCACGTACATGTTACAGTCAGATACTTCGCCTCGCTGTGTGAAGAAGGATAGCACATTTTCAAAGGGCTCTGAAACAGTTGAATGGGATAATGTTAATTTGGTGTAAAACTTCAAGTGGCATATTACTAATGCCAAAGAACAAAGCAGTTGAGGATCTGGTAACTAATTATTAACAGCACTGTCACTATTTTATGTAAGTGTGAACAAGAATCATATGTTTCTTATAGTTCATCATTGTTGACGTGCTTATTCTTGGTGGTGAAAGTATGATAATGAGCAGCCAGCCAGTTCGTAAGAGTGGCTGTGGTCTCCCTCTTTTGTGTGTGTGTGTGTGTGTGTGTGTGTGTGTGTGTGTGTGCTAATGCTGCTTTTAATGGCAGTGCAATAGAGAAATACAGGTTTTACTAGCGCGAACCAAAAGATTTAACATATGCCCCTTCCTAATGGTAGTATTTTGTATTTATGCCCAAAGGCCCTGGGGGCAGTGGACAATCTTTAAATAAGTGAGACAATTTAGTAGTGGTTATGATTTAAAAGCAGTATTACAGACTAGAGTGAGGAGACCCTATCATAACAATCTGTACTTAATGACACTGTGCCTTGGTATTGCAGAAAGTGCCTGAGACTACCAACTGGAGTCGTCTAGGTTTTACGTACAGTGTGGCTCTGCCTTTCCTGAGAGCTCCATCTAGGATCAGAGTCCTCAGTGGAAGTAAGAAGAATAGGTGTTGATAAGTAGAAGGAATTCTTGTGTTTTAGAGATTCCAGGTAGAGAGGTGGACTTTTGATACCATATTTGTTCAAGACAAATCATCACCTGTGGGCTGGCCAAAGAGCTCAGTGGATTAAGGGGCCTGCAAGCAGGTGCAGGGGCCAAAGGTTCGATCCTGGGCCTGCTGTGCCAGCCCCAGCCCCAGGGCATACTGAGACAGCAATTGAGACTGGGCATGGTGGCACACACGTGTAATCCAGCTCTTAGGAGGCTGCAAGCAGGCAGATTACTACGAGTCTGATCTAGTAGTGAGACTCTGAACACCCTGTAGACCCTTCCCTAAAATACAAGGAAAAATAAATAAATAAAATAAAAAAATCATCAGCTGTAGGTATCTCACTTTATTGTAATTTTTTATAAAGATGTTTTATTCAAGAATCTTGAGAAGATTTATCTGAAGTTCATGATAGAACAACAAAAAATATCCCCCTCTAAAAGCTGGTTATGGAGTTAAACACTGTCTAGGTCAAGGACTAGTAGCCTGTGTGTTAAAATATAAAAAGAGACAGTGCAGACAAAAGGAAGAAAAATTTAGAGGAAGAAATTTGGAATTACAGAATCCTAAAATATGGGGTCAGAATGGACCTTAAAGGCAATTGCCCCATCTGTCAGCAGGCGAGGCCCAAAGACATTCAGGTCTTGTGTCTGGTTAGTGGAGACTTAGAATTAAAATTAGAAATAGGTTCCTACCTCCCAGCCCTGTGCTCTCTCCATGTGAATTCCTTAAGAAAACCTAACTCTGTTGCTAAGCCAAGCCACACAAGGAAGCATCTGAGTGTAAATTGATCTTTGGGTAGATCACTGTGTAGATAATTGGTCTTGTGCCACAGACATCTCACTCTTCCTTGCAAATGAATAAATTTACTGTCTGGGATAAATCAATTTCATGTGCCTCCAGGAAGCTTCAATCACCTCCTAAGGCCTTTGAACTGGGGTGATCTGAAAAACTGGGCTCTGGCCTTATTTCTGTCAACTCACTTAATCTCTCAGCTCTTTTATTTATAAAGTTAGAAGAATGATTGGGTGATCTCTTAGGGCCCTTTCAGTTCCAAATGGCTATGATTCACTTGCAACACATTTGAAGAGGAAATACAGTGGGTAGTTCTTGACAGGATGGTGATTGTCTTTTTCACATGCAAAAGTGCATTGTCAATTCCAAAACGGATGATGGGTAGGAAGAGTTAGCAGTGTCTGGACAACACCAGTAAACAAAGTTGGGAAAGACCTACGAGGTCAACACAGTGAGATGCAGATGAATGGATGAGAAATGAACCCAGTAAACACAGAATGCAGGTCAAGCTCAGTGAGAGTCCATTGGCTAAGAACATGGTAGAACTCAGATCTTTGAGTATCTCCAGTCTGCTCCAATAATGTGATGGGAAAAAGAAATGTTCTGTGATCACACACATTTTTATAATACTGGGTGAAATAAAGTTCAACTGCTCTTTAGGAAAGATTTCTCAGAGTCTTTAACATGATCAAATGGTTTGAGAAACTCCAAGGTGCAGAATTTCCCAGATATAATTGGCAATAACAAACACTGTTTTCTGGTGCATTCCTTGAAAAATGTGGTTCAAGAACAGATCAGCAGAGAATAGACAGGATAGTTCAGGGTAATTCGTTAGAACTGCTGAGGGATGCGGATCAAAAGCTGGAAGGTGAGAACTGAGCACCCACGCAGGAGTCCCTCTCTAGACACCAGAGCAGGAGAAGAGATGACTGGGACCTGAGACAAATACTAGGAAGACCATGACCTTGAAGCATAGGCCGATGATACAGCACTTGCTTTCTCAGTGGATGAACAGCTTGTGGACTGTCTCATGCTTTCAATGATGCCAAACTATTTATGCTACTTAAATGGCTTCTAGTTATTTCTGGAGTTGTAAATAGTGTGTACAACAGACTGTCCTCATGTTGAAGGAATGGTTTTTATGTGATTTTGGGGGGCAAAGATTAATTTTGCATTGTGTGTTCTGAGCGGAGGGGACAGGTTAGAGCTTAGAACAAGGTTTTAAGATCAAGATGGATGGTGGGTCTGTGCTGATAGGGCCTGGAGTTCTACCTTGATCTCTGCTGGTCTTTGTCAGAGGATGTATGGATTCACACGCACAATTGTGTGGGGTGTACCCATCTGCAGTGTCTCTGAAGAATGACTTTCATCAAATTCTCAAATGGGTCTATAATCTCAAAAGCTGTCAACAGTATCTTACTAGGCTCATTGTAGAAGATAAAAATCTAAGGCTCAGCTGGATGATGATGTAGTTTGCTAGATGTCAACCTGATTGTTTTAGCCTTAGGTTGGGAGCAGTGCAGATCAGCTGAGAGCCGGTAAGTAGCAGAGCTGGAGGAGAATCCACTTGGTGATCCTTGGCCATCAATCTTAGAGTTGTCTTTGCTCTTGTGCTGAAGTAGCCTTCACTACATGCATTATATTTCCAATTTTGCAGTTCGAACACAGATAGGGCAAATCATTCAGTGACCTGAAACTTGAACATTTGCATCAGAAACTCTGAGGCTCGACTCTCATAAGAAATCACTCATAATTAATGTGTCATACATTCCACACATAACACCTGAACTTGGAAATGAAGTTTGGTTTTAAACATATGATAATCATGAAAGATTTCTGCTGTGTTTAGGATCATACTGTGATTTTGTCTTATATATCTCAAAGATTTCAAAATCAGAAAGGTTTTTATTATGCCTTTTCTAGAATATGATGTAATTTATTTGCATGATTGCATTTTAATTAGCACTCCCATTGCCTATTTAAACATGCATGGATATAAAACAAGCCAACCAAATACGAAGACATATAGCCAAGGTGTTTGCTGTTGGGACATTGTTGAGCACTGCCTTGGGATAAAGCTTGCACCGGACTCAAGTTTAGAAGTGTGAACTGGTTCAAAATAAACCAATTTGTATGCATAATATTTTACATAAGGGTTAAGCTGCCTTAGCAATTGTTGATAATTATGGATATTTGCACAGCTCAGAGGATTTTTGAAAATTCTTTTGAAGTAAATCAGCCATTTCCACAATTAAAAATAGAAGGGTTTCATAGAGTGCATTTTTACAGATGTCTTGGGTTGTTGGGTGATGATCCTGGGAGCCCTAAAGCCACAGCAGAGTGTTGCTATGTGCATGGTGTTGGAGGAAGAGAGGAAAGGGGAGGGATATAAACAGTAAGAACAAACTTAATTTTGGAGAGTGGTTTTAACTCTCTATGGTACAACATGAGCTGCTAGCTCAGTGTGGTATGTACTCTTCTTCTGGGAGCCCGGACTTTTCAAAGTCTGGTACTGGCCTGTTAAGGTAAAGAATAAAGACAAGGTAAAGCAAATTTGCCCTTCTGAACCCAACCTTGGAAGCTCTAACTTCTACAACCTTTTGAGGAAGGTGGATTTAGCAGATGCGCGCTTGACCAATTTCTTTCATCTTTTTGGTAGTGACTATAGGGAGTTAGATGAGCTATGTGTAGTTTGAGTGGGTGATCAGATTGTGTGATTATCCATTATTGGTCAGCTCAAAGTTAAATTGATAAGTGATCTATATTATAGTCTATACATTTTAAATAAAATATAGTCATGCTCTGCATAATGACATTATAGCAGGCAACAGAGCACATATACAACAAAGATCCCATAAGATTATGATGAAACTAAAAAATTTCTCTTACTGAGTGACATCATAGCCTTTTTGACATCATAACACAACCCTTTATCAAATGTCTGTAGTAATGCCACTGTCAACAAACTTACTGCACTACCAGTCACATAAATGATAGCATGTTACACAGTATCTAATACTTGATAATGATAAGCAAACAACGGTTGCTGGTTTGTGTTATTTTACCATGTCCTCTTTCTTTCATAAAAAGAGGGGACTGTCAAGCAGTGTACTATGTTACACCGCCAGCAGCCTCTTTGCTTCAAGAGGCCATGAGAAGTGATTGACCTAGACCATCTAGATTTGCGTAAGTACACTCTAGGACGTTTATACTACCATGAAATCACATAATGGTACCTTTTCAGACTGTATCCTGTCAATATGTGACTTGTGACTTTGTCTACTATAAGAAGAAATGAAATGACTGTTAAGTGGGTTGCTCAACCAGTATCTGGTCCACTTAGGACTCATTGCAATGGAATATATGAACTTTCCCCTTAAGTCACATCATGACCAAAAATCTCTGAAGATTAAAAAGCAATCACATACCTGTGTAGCTCTGAAAGAGAAACTGAAGCAAATTTAGAGTTAGTGACACCAATTGTTTTGCAGACCTGTAATTATGGCATCTCTTTGAACAGAACAGTTAAATGGACAGAACCACTATTTCTGGATGCATTCAGAATTACGAATTTTGCCAAGGAAGGCATTTCCATCTTTGTGATAAATAACACATCACAGTGTAGTCCATTAAAAATAATCTTGTAATGTTTAATTGTTCTACACAAGAACTACAGGTTCCTCATGGGGAACGTCCATAGTATTCTGGGGTCTAGATATGATAAACAGAGAGGCTTGACCTCTGAACTGTTAATGCCTAAACAATGCACCCTCGACTCAATAACTAACATTGCTGATGGCAAGGGTCCCATCTGATGACTTACTCGTCTTTCCCCCATCAAATTCCTTATAAAAAAAGAGGGAAAGGAAGCAACAAAAGAGAGGCGAGCCAGCATCTTTGTCCATTCTGGGCTCTTTGCATTGGAGCTGACAAATGAGAAAGTGCACACTTCCTGCTCTTTCTCTGGGAGCCCATTAAGCCTTCTTTCTGGTAAACAGGCCTGCTGTTGCTTTTGTTGAGTTCCCTTCCATCACCCCATTTGTTTAAAGCATTGAAAGTCCTACAACTGCTGTGGCCATCATTCTCCCAGAAAACAACATGCACAATGGCAGAGTGACAATGGGAGGGGAGGCTGGCCCCAGATCCTTTGTGTCTCAGGGTTTCCGGGGGTTTTTCAGGTCAACACAGCTGCACTGCTAGCCATGAGTAGATCCTGGGACGGCAGGTGGAACAAGTTCTCTCAGGTTGATCTGCAGTAATAGGCATTTGCCTTTTCAGAGTGTCATGGGGCATGAACAAGGGAGTTCTCATTCTCACTGATTCCTAGATTTCCGACTTAGGCCCTTCCAGGGCCTGTGCAGTGTGCTTGGAGATACCGTTTAAGGACTACCTGCATCTCACTTGCAATGACATCCAGGGCTTTGCTGACACTCAGAGCCTACCTCTATTGTCTTTGCAGCCCTACCCAATACTTGGTGGTCCGTCTGACACTGTAGGGAGAATGAACTTTCCCCTTAAGTACATCATGGCCAAAAATCTCTAAAGATGTGTACTGGGACTCAGTACACATTGCTGCTACCCTCCTCAGAGTGCTCTTCCTTGCTCAGAAGATGATTGCAAGCTGAGACAATGTCTCTGCTGCCGCTGTGAGTTATTGATAACTTGCACCTTGATCCAAAAATCTTCATAGCTCTCTGTTTTCAATCCACTATATTCTCCCAAGAGAATGTTCTTGGTTGGGTTACTGAGAACTTGTGTGACCTTAAATAGGTCATTTACATTTTCTGGGTTTCAGTATCTTCGTCAGTAAATTAGTTTGTGGTTCTTCTCAAAGCATAGTGCCTGGTCCAGGAGCATGAACATGGTTAGGAGCTTTTTCGAATGCCAATTCTTCAACTGGAGCAGGGACCTAGTAGATCAGACCTGCTGGTTAGGGCCCAACTGCCAGAATTGTTTCAAGTCCTCCCGGGGATGCTAATGCAGGCTGAAGTTAGAGACCCCTAACGAAGATGATGTGGTGTGGCCTCTCTAACACTGGCCTTTCTAATGGCTCTTCTTTCAGCTCATTAAACTGGTGAAGACCCAAAGCTACTACTACTACTACTACTACTACACACACACACACACACACACACACACACACATGATAACGTTTTCCAGAGTAAGGGAATGTGTTCCAGGGTGGATCAGCAGTGAGCACCTGTGCTCACATCCAGAGGAAAAAATTAGGATGTCGGGGAGATAGCTCAGTGGCGTAAGTGCCTGCCTGGAAAGTGCAAAGTTCTGAGTTTGATCTCTGGTACCAAAAAAGAGAGGCAAACCAGAGATCTGTGACCTAGCTTGGCAGGCCTCTCCCTTCAAACTTCTGCACTGGCCTAAAGCCCTTCAGGAACAAGTTCACAGGACAACAATGTGTGCTTGGCTCCTGTTGGATGGCTCTGGCAGTCCCTACTTGGATCTGTATATTTTCTTGCTCTGAAAAGAAAAAAGCTGTTTCCTTTTCCCCTTTTCCTTTTGATCAGGGATCAGTTGTTGGATAAAGATAGCTCAAGAACACAAATAATACTGTATGGCTTCACCTGTTAAAGTAATTGCTATTTGTATCTTAAGGCTAGAAAGACAGGCTTTTCTGAAGTAGATAGCTAAGTTATTATAAAGTGTGATTGAAAAAAAATGTGAATGTTTATATTAAAAATTATTCTAGTAAAAGCCCCATTGCTGCTACCCTCCTCAGAGTGTCTTCCTTGCTCTGAATAGCCTTGTCCATGGTGCCTGCCACTTTCTGAAGCAGGTCTGGAAGTCCCCGTTCGTGTCCTTAGTTGTGCTGTCATGGCTACCGTGATGTCCTGAGTTGATTTAAATGTTTATATTTCATGGTCATTTTGACTTTGGGGAAGGGCCAGCAGTTGTGTGGTCCCAGATCTGGTAAATAAGGTGGATGAGGACAGGTCATAATGCTTTTACAAACCTTCTTTTCTATTGCTTGCACTCCTTAGATTAATTCACCAAATTTGGAGCACACCTTGTAAAGATATTTCTGAAAGAAGGCTTTCAGAACTGCTCCAGAAAGTGGCAAATGATGAAATAAGGGTGCTGAAGAGGGAGGAGAATATTTGGAGGGGACTAATAGTCTCATTTATTATAATGTATCATTTATTATAATACAGGTTTTAAATTTAAAATCCACTGTGGGTTTTGATCACACTTCAGAAGATAAAGCTCTGTTCCAAGGCTCTTTATATTGTGATTTATCTAGCTTTTTAGGCACCAGCACTACCTGCCTCCATGCTTTTGTGATTTCTGCCTGGCTTCTGGGACTCAGTACAGGCATCAGTCTCTCGGGGTGCTCTCTGTCCTTATCTGTAACACAGCTATCACCAGGCTGCCTCCCGATTGCTCCTGGACTCGTCCATCTCCTGACCCAGCGTGGCTCTGAAAACACATAGGTTGCTCCTTTTGGCTCATCTCACCTTCAGGATCTCCCACAGGGACAAGCTCATGAGAAGGCATGAGTAATTACTTAGGTATAGAGAAGAGTTTCATGTCCAGGCCACTCTCTATTAGATTCATTGTTTCACTCATTTGTTTCTATATTGATCAATCAAATATCCACAGTGGGAAGAGTCTAGATTGCCCAATGATGGCTCACAGTGCTGGGCACCGTCAGGGGTTCTACTTGGGTAAAACCCATTGTCCCCTCTGCAGGGACCTCGAGGCCTGGGAGCTTCCTTCGCTTTTGCGTATTTTTGCACCTCAGATGCAGAAGGCTAGTTCACAGCACACTGAAATCCTTCACCTTTCTGAACCCTCCCCTGACTTCACATTCTACTTTGACTCCTATTTTTGTCCTTTCTGTAGGCCACCAGCTTAACATGCCTATGTGCATTCTTGTATTTGCCTGTATTCTTATGAAATGTGCATTTTTTTTTTGTTTTGCAAACATGTGTTTTAAGTTTAAGTACATGGCATACATAACATGCCATTCTGATCCTATCTCTTTCTGCCCAGAGTGCTATCCTGCCTATGAGCTGTGTGTGCACTGAGACAGTGCCAGCTCACTGCTGTAGACTATTCCAGTGCGGCCATCCACGTTTCCTCATCTGTTCCCATGGTGATGCATGCCTGGCTGCCTCCTGCTCCCATGACTACCGGTGCTGCTGGCCGTATACTCACATGTGTTGAGTTTTCTTGGAGATCTAAGAGAGAGCCCTTAAGATTTAGTAGCATACACTATGTGTCTGATGTTTTGGGGGCAGCACGGCTGGGTCATAGTGCATGATGCTCCCCCACTGATTGAGCGCTGCTGGGCCCTCTTCCAAAGGCTGCCCCAATCTTACAGGTAGGCAGGAATTGATATTTATAACATGAATTCTAGATTATAGTCCTTTGTCTCTTGGACATTGAAATATATTTTTCCAGTAGGTTGTTAGCTTTGTTTAGAGTGCCCTCTTCTTAAACAAACAAACAAATAAATCTTTGATGTTCTTTCCACCTTCTTCAAAATGTCTAAGAGAATTTGATTTTGAATGATCTTTGGCCTTAAATGATTTTTTGACTATGGGAAAACGTGGGCAGTTTTTACTCTAACACAAGTTTTTCCGAGGTAGCTCCTCCCATATGTGGCCCTTGGCATATCTGAGTGAGTCAATTATTTGAGTGTAAATGCAGAGCAACTCCTAAGTATTAGTCCTAAGACTCCCTAAATGTCAGTGTGTTTTGGAAATAGGGCCACAGGTGTTGTAAGGAAGGGTTAAAAGGTAGCCATGTGCATTTGTGGTAAACTCCATAAATAATCAGAACAAGAAAAATAAAGAAAAAGCCATAAGAAAGTACTTAGGACCTTGGACCTTAGAGCTCAAAACTTGGAAAGGCTGCAAGACCTAAACTGGATCTCCCTCAGAGAGGCCTCTGGATTCTTACAGAAGAGAATTCAGAACAAACCCTCTTAATGGTTCCTGTTGGCCCTATGTATTTTATCTTGGCCAGCAGGTAGCCTATTAGAGCTAGCAAAACTTCAAGGAGCTGAATTTTTTAAAAACTCCAAATCCCTTGATACGTGTTAAGGATCTTTTTGATCCGGCTCCAGTAACAATCCCATCTGCTCCTTCCATGTCCTCCCCTCCTCTGGGTGATGGAAAGCCATATCGAGTCCCTTCCCACAGTTCCCCCTAGCATGAAACTGTGCAGAGCCGGCACTGCTGCCTGGATCTCACCCCTGCTAAGACCCAGCCCAAGCTATATCCCTTCTGTGAAACTCTGCATTCCCCCCCCCCCCACGAGCTCTGGCTGCATCTGCTCCAAACCTCAGTTCACATGTATGTTGCAGGGCTGTACTTGTTTTGTGTCTGTCTGCCTTGATCCCCACTTGATTTTAGGTGTCTTGAGAAAGGAGCAGGGTCATATTTATTATGTGTTATCAACAGGCTCTCAGATATACATGTAGACTCAGTAATTCCTTCCAACATGAGAGAAATCTGTTACGTTGCTCACTAAGGAGTACCAGCTGATAGCTCAGTTCAAGTTAGAAGACCCCATTGAGCTCATCTGATGAGAGAATTCATGCTATTGTGTTGTTGATAGAATGTATAAAATCTTCCATGTACTGTTCATGTCATACAAGGAAATTTCTAGAATCAGAAGATGCATAGTAATATAGAGGAGTGACTATAATAATGCAGTTAATAGGGAGCAAGGTAGTGTCCAGGGAGGGGAGAGGATGTTGGAGGGACAGCAGTCCTTTCCATGCTATTCAGATAGACTTGTCTCTGCAAAACATCAATATTTAAGGATATGTTGGGTGTGTTCACAAAGTATGTTCACAAAGTTCTGCAGGACTTTGCATTTAGATTCCTCAATAATGTGGGTACATAACTATGCAGTACATAGAATCTGAGTACATGTTTTGATATAGATGATTTTTTTTAAGACAAGGTCTCACTGTGTGGGTCAAGCTAGATTTGAATTCACGATGTAACCTAAACTTGCCTTGAACACCTCAAGATTCTTCTGCCTCAGCCTGCATCACACCCAGCTGTTGGGTCAAGCTTTATCATGACTACAATATACTGATACTTATCTCCAAATAAGAGGTATTTAATAGTGATTTTATTGCCAGAACTTCAGAGCTGGACAGTCAAAATCATGTAGGAAGCATAAGAATCTTTCTTTCCAAGATGAAGATTTCTTTCCTTGGTTCCTCAGTGAGTTGTCTTTTCCCCTTGACTTCTTCCTGGCTCTGAATAGCAGTGGTTTTGCCCACTCCCTGGAGCTGCTGTCAGCTGGACCAATCAGGCCTGGAGGTGGATGTTCCTGTGGTGGCCGCTGTTGCGCTCGGCAGCAGTTCCGCTCCATGACTTTTTTTGTGTGCTTGTTTTATTTTCCTTCTCTGTTTGACCGCAGTGGTTTCATCTTCCCCTAAGCACATCTGATCCTTTTACTTCTTTCTCCCAATTCTTAGGGTCTGGAACTTGGGATTCTTACTGGACTGAAATGGGTTTGGTGCCCACTCCTGTCCCAGTCAATATGGCCCAGGGAAGAGGAACAAGCTGAATGGTCATGGAACTCTGTGACCATCCAGGCAGGTGTGGAGGGCTGGCTCTGAATCTAGGGCCATCTACTCTAGTAGCTGTCTTTATGTAACAAAGGGTGTCCCAGGCCCTTATTGAATCAATTTTGAGAAATATCCAATTCTTTTTCATTCCAAAGAAAAAGAGGAAAAAAGGAAGGCAGAAGGGTGAAAGGAAGGAAGGAGGGAAGGGAGGCAAGAAGAAAGGAAGAAAGGAGGGAGGAGGAAGGGAAGGAAGAGAAGGAAAGGAAGAAAGGGAGGGAGGGAAACAGCTGTGCATGTGTGATAGTGAGAATCTTTGCTCGTTGCAATGCGTGCATCTCCACATGAGACATGCACACCTATGGTGCACGTGTACAGATACGCAGGTCCTCAGAGGCTGTAATGCAAACATACCTCCCCTGGGGAGCTGGCGTGTGTACTTTCTAAAGTACACCCTGCACAAAAATCTTCCAAGCAAAGCAAATAATTTCAGCTTGCAGGAAAGGACAGAGATTTTCTATGATAATAAAATTCAACAAGTGTAACGTTTTAGATTCAGAGTGAATGTCTTGTGGGGGGAAAAGTGTTAAAAAGGCTTGATTGGGGTTTTAATGAGAGAGCTCCCCCCTCTACTCCACCCTTCATTCCCCTGGCATTTTCTCCAGCAGGCTGGTCAAGAACTCTGTGCTTGAGAGTACTGGGGGAATGCTAACAATTCCACTCTACCAATTAATTGCTGGGAGTCTCCTCATCCTGCTCAGCAGGGTCTTTCTTGCAGGCTGCTGAAAACATAGCAGTGCACCTCAGCATTGTGAATGCATAATGATGTTCATCAGGGGGCTGAAAAATCCTTGGGGCTACACTAGCTGTTCCTTGGGCACAAATTATAGAGGCTATAGTATGTCATCCATGACAGTAAAATTTGAAACAGGAATGGCCTCTACAAAGAGAACAAGCAAAACCCAAGGGATACACAAATGCCCAAACACACTGGCTTAAAATATACATGGAAACACTCCTGCTGGCTCTGGTGCCCTGCCATGAATGGAATGGCTCCCTTAAGAAACCAGATTTGAATTGTAGGTTGGTACCACAACCCAGATTGGCAAGGAAGCTGTAGAAATGGAGTTGGCCAGTTACGTTACACCTGTATATACTGAGGGCTAAGGGTGTAGCTCAGAGGTAGAATACTTGCCCAGCATGTGTGAAGCCCTGGGTTCAATACCCAGCACCAGAAACACAAAAGCAAGGTCAAAATAATGTAGGAAGCATAAGAATCTTTCTTTCCAAGATGAAGATCTCTTTCTTTGGTTCCTCAGTGAATTGTCTTTTCCCCTTGACTTCTTTGGAATGTCAAAGAACTGAATATTTCTCAAAACTGATCAGACAAGTTCCTGGGACACCCTTTCTTGCACAGAGATGACTGCCAGAACAGATGGCAGCTAGATGCAGAGCCAGCCCTCCACACCCATCTGGGTGGTCACAGAGTATGGAGAAATGAGGAAGGCCCCACTAGGTCTCGGCCCTCCATATGAAACACACAATCTAAGGTAAAGAGTAAGCAGATTTAAGGGAAAATACAAGGCTGAGGAAAATCAAATACCATCGATAGCATCGTTAGTCTTATGGTTTATGTCTAAAGCTCCATCCAAGGATCTCATGAGTTCAGGCAGGCCTTTTGGAAGATTGGACTATAGGGTCCTGAGAGCTAGTTTGCTATTAGGAGGTACAGTGGCCTGGTCAGAAGAGGTGGTCAGAGGGCTGTGACCTGGAAGGGTGTCTCTCCCTCCCTGGCTCCCTCTTTCTGTCTCTGCTTCCTAACCACTATGACGTCAGCAGCTTTCTTCCACCCAGGCCCTTCTGCCACACCCTGTTGCCTTTAAGACTGCCAAACATGGATAAGACATCCAAAAGAGGAGCCAGAATAAACCTTTCTTCCCTTAAGCTGTAGGTGTCAGGTATTGTGTCCCAGCAACCAGAAAGTGACTAAGACAGTAAGGTTCATTAATATCCAGGTGTGGTGGTGCACACCTATAATCCCAGCATTCTTCAAGGCTGGGTAAGAGGACTACAAGTTTGAACCTTGCCTGGGCAAATTAGTGACTTAGCAAGACCTTGTCTTATAATAAAAATTCTCAAAAAGGTGTAGTTCAGTGCAAATATCCTAGATTCATTCCCTAGTACTGAAACAAAACAACACAAAATGAACAAACGAATGAAATCCCCAAAGTATCATTAATAGCAAGTGTTACTTTCTGCTCAAGTTCAGTATAAGGGAGCAGGGGAGGAAGAAGGAAGTGAATTTCCTTGAGATTCCTGTTTTTCCTTAATCCAGCATGATGAATGTGTTTGACCCAGAGTAGCACACAGGGACTCAGGAGAGGAAGTGGTAAATTCTGTTGTGAAAACAGGGACACATGTAAAGGGCCCTAAAGGAGCTGGTTTTTAAGGTCCAATTGAATTTTGCTTGTAAACTTTACTGTTTGGCATTGTATCTCTAAATGGATGGTTCTCATCCAGGAGTGGTCTTCGACTACTGGAGGGAGATGGTGGTGGAGGAAAAGGAAAGGCAGGAAGAAAAATCTGACTGAAGAACAGGAGCATGAAGCAGCTATGAATGAAAGGAGATGAGGTCCTTGACGTGAAGTGTCTTCAGGTTTTGAGTGGGTGTGACTTCTCTTAAATGCCTAGGAATTGGGTGAGACTGTGTGTAAACAACCCAACTGCTTTCTCATTGCACCTTGTACTGACACCTGGAATCCTTTTTGGTCTCCTCACTGCTCCCTTTCAACTCGTAGAATTTATCTGCATGAGACATGGTCTTTCCTAGGTTGGTCTTGGAATGGCAGGGAGAAAGGGAGGCTTGGATCACATAGTTTTGGTAGCATTCCTAGGGTTAGGAAAAGGCACTGTGGAAGGATAACCTCTCCTGTGCCTTCATAGCTAGCATCCCTATTGGAGAAGTTTTGTGCCTCTGAATGAAACAAACCAGAACTTAATCAGCTGCTGTCCTCTGGGGATGGCAGAAGGAGAGCCATTTATAGTTATGGTGATGGTGGTTGCAATGCACATTAGGCCTAAGCAAGAGTAAAAGGTTCCATTACACAAGCATGCCAGAGCTCATTATTTTGAAAGGGGGCAAGATCAAAGTCACATGGACTGTAAGCATGTCTTTTCTTCCAGGATATTACATTGTAATATCTCCAAGGAAGAATGAATGCTTGCCTTGGCAAGATATTCTTTGCAATTACTGAGGAAACCAGTTGAGAGGTAGCCAGAGTGCGCTTTGATGGAGATTAAAATATTAACCAGAGTGAGACACCCAGTTTTGTTCTCATTCAAAGGACTAGAGCTCAAGCTCATTCCCACACATGCCTTAATGTTCCACTTGTACCAGCTGAAGTTGGGGCATTTGCAAGAAGCAAGCCAGAATCCATGTTGTAACTCCCTCTCCTCTGGCTGAGGGGTGGGGTGTGTGAGCATAAGCAAGTGAGAGATCTGTGTTGGGAGACTTGGAAAGGAGAAAAAAGTTGGAAAAAGAAGGGACAAAGAAGAGAATGAGGACGGTGGGAGAAAGAGCTCCCCGTGTTGACATTATGCTTGCAGAGCCCAACTCAGAAGACCACTTTCCTTTGTTTACAGAAAGGATTAATTACATTACATACAGTGATAATTTCATTTTCTACTCTGTTATCCTATTTTTCTTTTTTTTTTTAATACCGCAGTATAATTTTTTTAAAAAGATGGCTCTCAATTGAGACATTAGAACATTTAGGAACTGATTTAATCAATATTGTATCAATAAATATGTTCTTGGATGAAAAATTTAATATTGTAAAGATTATGATTCTTTCACATAGATTTTCTTTTCAAGAACTCAGTGTATTTTTGAGAGAATAGAGATTCAAAAGTAGATAAGTCCATATTAAAAGAAAACAAAAGTAAAAAGGAAACATATCCACCTATTAAAATATATAACAAAGCCATAGTAATACAAATTATATGCAGTAACATATAGACCAGTGGAACAGCTAGAAACCTCTAAGGTCAAAGCTGAACATTTTAGGGTCCGTGATGAGGCACCAGAAATCACTAGAGGACAGATGAATTGCCTAGAAGATGATTGATAAAAATGTCTCATCATAGAGAAAACAATGAACATGAGATTTCCACCTTATACTCACATAGACGTGAACTCCATGTAGATCGCAGGTCTATGCTAGAACATGGGTGAGAAGTGAAGCTGTGAAGTTAGGAGAAAGTCTTAAGAAGGACTTCTTCAATAGAATTTCAGAATTATAAACCATAGCACAAAGAATCGATGCTTGTTATTTCATTAAGAATTTTGCTAGGCAAGACATAAGCACAAGCTCCTAACAGCTCAGGGCTTTTCTACTAAATAGAAATTGCTAATATATCTGAGCAGTTAAACACTTCGATGCTTTGGAAGGCATACAATGGAAAACACTCAAGTCTTGTGTAAGAAGTACTAATGAATGTTTTAAAATTCTGAAAAAATGACAAGACATACTATTGGATAAGAAATATAATATAGTAATCATTTATATAAAATAAAATACATCATATATTGTAGTTAAATTTTAATTGAATTTGAAAAAAATTTAAAAAAAGAATTTTGCTTACTGGAAGGACATTATGGACAAAGTTGATAGAGAGATGCAGAGCAGAAGAAGATAGCTTCAGTGTCTAAAGCTGACAAAATATTAATATGTAGGACATGCAAAGGTGGCTGGCAAATCAGTTCCATTGGAAAGATGAACAAAGTGTATGAATAGGCGTTTTATTTTTTATTTATTTTTTTAAAAATTTATTTATTTTATTTATTGTGTGTGTGTGTGTGTGTGTGTGTGTGTGTGTGTGTGTGTGCGAGGCCAGCTCAGCCCACCAGGGGGCGGGGCTGGCTGGCATGTGGTGCTGGGGGATTGAACCGCGGTCCCTGTGCTTTGCTAAGCTTGTTCTAAGTAGGTGCTTTAGACCACTGAGCCATCTCACCAGCCCCTGAATAGGCATTTTAAAAAGGAGAAAACCCAAAAGACAGTAACTCATAAATCAATGCTGTATGTATGAATAGCTAGAGAAATGTAAATGAGAACAAGATTTTTGCTTTATGCTAACTTAAGAGAGGAAACTTTACAAAACTAGGTGATATCCACTGCTGGTGAAGAGTAGGATTTGGGTTGTCTAGGGTCTCTTGTGTACTTGCAAGTCAAAGTCTAGATCCACACATGAGCTTTGAGCGTATCTCAGGCACATCAACATCTGCATGCACTGTGACCCAGTTATTCCATAACGAGGCATGTAGCCCAAAGAAACCTTCATGTAGCTCTATGTGAGGAAATAGGTCAGGATAGTCATGTCGATATGTTGGCATTTATTGCATTATTGGGGAGTTAGAAGCCATCTATCATCTGGAAATAGCCTGGGTAAAATGTATGATAAGTGTCATCTATGCAAATCCTATGCAGTTATTAGAAGCAACAGGCCAAAGTACAATAAAAACTTAGATTTTCTTAAAAACTGTAGTACTGAAAAAAAATGAGTCAGGATGTATAACATACATCTTTCTGCAAGTATATATATATATATATATATATATATATATATATATATATATACACATATAATATATATACATATATATTATATATACACATATAATATATATATATATACCAAGCAGCAATAAACATTCTGAAAAAACTATTCTGTAAGAAAACATAGCAAAAATGGATGCTAAACATGTAAGAGTAATTGCTTTGTAGGAACGGGGTGGTTAATAATGGGCATAAGGGAGACAGCCAAAGCAAACAGGAATGGAAAGGCAAGAGTAGAGCCCACGTGGTGCACCAAGGACGAAGCTGTGCTGGTAGCTGTCCAGTATGAGTGCATCCAGCAGCCGAGATTCAAGAAAGGTTCTAACTGACCTGCCAGGGGGACGTCCCTACGTGTCCCTTTGAGTGGAGAGGAGACCAGTAAGGAAGCGAGTGTACGGGATGAATGGTGTGGGCAGGCACTCACCTCCCCATGGCTTAGTGGGTGAAGCCACTGTAGCTGAGGGCGGCTGCAGAGAAAAATCTCTGTTCCAGCATAAGAGGTCTAAAACGGAGCTTCTCAAGTGCCCTTTGGTTCTCTGCGAAAGGTCCTTGAAGTAGACATGGAGGCCCTTGCCCCTCCTGCATGGTAAAGCTAAAAATGTTACTTAAGATGAAAAACTCAGAATAGAGGGCACAGGGCCTGCCTTATGATCCCCTGTAAGGGATCTTGAGTGTAGGTGGTAGGTAAAGCCAGGAAAGCCACAGAGATGCAAATGCATCGTGGAGAATGGAGACCCGTGAATGGGGCCCATCTGGGAGGAGAGGGAAGAAACGAGAGGCCTCGGAGCCGTGGGCCTGGCTTCCATGGACTCCGCGGGCGCAGAACAGCCGGCCTCACCTGTGTCCCTGAGCCTCTGCTAGGCTTCCATATTTCTGTCCCGTGATTTGCCACCATGCTTCTTTGGCACACCCTGCCTGGATGCGTGAGGCCTGTGCAGAAGGCAGGCCGCGGCCTGCGGGCCCTGTGCCTCAGGTGCTTCCTGGAGTAAAGCACAGACTTTCCCTACTCGTGGGAAATCACACCTTGCTCCTTCCTTGCAGTTACTCAGGAAGCCTCGCATGGCCCGATCTACTTAGGGTTTTTTAATTTAATTTAATTTTTTTAACTTTTCCCTGGCTTCCTCTCTGTCCAGAAAGCCTGCTCCTTTCTCTCCCTGGAGGGCATCTACTCCTACCTTTTCCCAGCACTTAACTATTGTCCAGAGCTTCCAAGGCCTCTTTCTTTCCTGTCCACTCCCTCCTATGCTTGTGTATTCTGCTGCAGTGTGTATGGGAGATGACAACTGTTGGTTTAATTACGATGACATCTTTCAGGAGGCTTTCATGATGTTGGATTACAGAATTGTTTTTGAAGTTTTTGACCTTGAGAAACTCGTGAAAACCAAGGCTGCTCACCCTGGTATGATCTACAGCTAAAAATCTCCAGGCCCGGAGACAACAGGGCATGTCAAGGCATAGGCAGTGGAGATGCGGGGTGGAAAGCTGCTCAGCCCGAGCCTGGCCCTTTTCTTGCCTTCCCTGTCCCATCCTCTCATAGCAGCTTCACCAAATGTCACCGTCTGGGCAGGTGTTTTGCACATCTGTGTGTTCCCAGCCTCTGTATTTTTTGTGTCTCTGCACATCAAAACATTTCACTTCAATAACAAAGAGGCTTGTTGTTGCTAGGAGGTTCCTAAACATCACTGATGGAGGCAAGTGCCGCCAGGGCCTTCTTGCTTCTGCTGATGTGAGTCAGGTGACCTTTCCACCCTTGCACGAGGGGGTGTCACACAAGTCCCATGGAGGCTGTTGGTGGAGGCTGAGCCTAGATGGGAAGAGACGGGCAGGGATCATGGTGGCAAACATCCCCCTGCAGTTGTATTTTTCTCATTGGTCTTTGAAAGAGAGGGTGTTCCCTGGCCAGGGTGTTCATAAATGCACATGGGCACAACTTTATTTCTGAATCTTACCCCTTACTGCAGAAATCGGGAGCTTAATCCCATGATCTTTGCAAGGAAGGAAGGAAGTGAAGATCTGTCGGACCTGGCTGAGGAAGGATTATATTTAGTGGCGGGAGGAAGGTGACCTTGGGGTAAGTAAGACTGGCTTGCTGTGAGGGTGGGGAGCGGAAGATGGGGTTCGCCCGGCACCTTCATCAGCTCAGGCTGCAAAATCCCCCTATGACAGCTTGCACAGCAGAACTAGGTCCCCCCAGTCCTGGAGGCTGGAGGCTGAGGTCAGAATGCTGCCACGTGGGGTTCTGCGGGGGCCCTGTTCTGGCCTGTGGACGGACACCTTCTCACTGTGTGCTCATATGGCCTCTCCTAGCTGGGTGCCCGGGGACAGGGAGAGGCGTCTGCCTTCTGCTCCTGAGTGCCCAGTCTCACTATGCAGCTGCTGCAACCCAGAGCTTCTTCCGACTGGTCTGTTTGTTTGCTTGCTTGATGGGTGGCAGCATCTCACCAAGTCACTCACTAGACTGGGCTCTACCTTGCAATCCTCCTGCCTTAGCTTCCCAGAGAATACAGGTGTGTCCTACCCCACCTGGATTAGACAAGGTAATTTATGAACAGAAAAAAAATTGTTGCTTATAATTATAGAGGCTGAAATCCAAAATCAAGGTGCCAGCAGGTTCAGTGTCGCCTGAGAGCTGACATTGTTTCAAATGCTGTGTTCTCATGTGGTGGAAGAGAGCAGGTCTCTCTCTCCCTCTGCCCCACCCCTTTTAGAAGGCATGAGTTCCATTTTCAGGGGATCTATCCCTCTGACTTGCTTACCTCCTGAGGTTCTACCTTCTAGTATCAGCACCTTGGGATGTGGGGTAAGTTTCTACGTGTAAATTTAGGGAGGGCATCAGCATCTGATCATAGCAGATTTCATCTAAAATTAATTATCCCTGAAGGCTTGACCCCTATCATCATCATCCTGGAGATTAGAGCTTTAGCCTCCCAAGTGTGGGGGAGACACACTTTGCCCATACATCCTGATAGGCGTGGAGGGTCTTGGAGTTCCAGTCTGCCTGCAGCTACTCCTGCCTAGTCCCACACAGCCCAGCAACTCTGCACACTACCCTGTGGGTGCCCATCTTGGCAAGGACGGTGGAGGTTGTGGGAAGTGATGGAGAGGGAGACAGAGGTAGCTTCTAAAGAAAGGCAGCACAGTGCTGCTTCTGTTCTATAACATGCAGTGGCCTTTGGTTTTGAACCAGATAGCTGGTGTTGGAGCTTGCTGCTTAGCCAAACACATAGATGGACACAGACACACAGACACACACAGATCACACACACACACACACACACACACACACTTAGAATTTTAAAAATATAATGAAGTTTTTTTAATATTAATTTAATAATTAGATGTATCTAATGATGACACAATCCAGTATGGGTTATAACAGCAAAATGTTCTTATATCAATTTAAGCAATTTAATCCTTTTATTTCATCAAGGTATTCCTCTTCACCCTACCTGGTAGACTTACCTGGAAACAAATCCCTATTTCTCTTCTGGATCCACTTCTCTTCCTCCTTTTTCTGGTGATACAGGCAGTGTATAGAATTAGTGACACTTTCACAAAGAACATTTGTTTTAAATGTTTCTTTAGTACTATATTTGGAAGTAAAAAATTAGAGTGTGCTTGAGGTGGGTGTTTTTCCCTGGCCCTTGAGTCTTGTACAAGAGGAGGAGGGAAAGGGGTCTCTGATACTGGAAAGGCCGCCACGGGACTTGGTATGGTGGCTGTGGGAGTTGCGTGGCTTGTACTCGGATGTGGCCAGCACCCCATCAGCTTGGTTACCCCTCTGCTCAGGGAGCTGGCTCCTGAGGAGGAGAAGGTGAAGACCAGGGACCATTTACTCTTTCAGTGGCTGCCAAAATGTCTGTGTTTCTTGCTCCACTTTAGTTGGATTTGTAGAAGAGTTCTTAGCTGCTGGTCGTGGAGCAGCCTCGGTCCCTACATGCTTCACCTTGAGAAGCCGATCCTCACCAGTTTAACGGGTGAGATAGCCTAGAGAGGCTGACCCAGCTCCTTCCACACGGGCAGACCCTGTCTTGGAGCACCACTGTTTCCCTTGTGTGAAGCAATTACATCCAGGGACTTGCAATTTTTGAAAGCAGCTTCAATTAACACCGCTTTGTTGGGGGAAGGGCATTCTTTTTTGCCTTTCCAAAGTCATTCTCCCCCTGTCTATTTATAACAGATCCTCAGGTCTGGGCAGTTGGGGGTGTTCCCATCACCCGTGCTTCACTGTGGAGAAATAAGTAGTCAGAGGAAGCCCTTTGCAGTCTATGTCTTCACAGTTACGGAAGGAAAGTGCCAAATTATCCTTCTGAATGTTGTAAGACCCGAGTTGACCCCAAATTGTGCTGTGAGAGGAAACAGATGGGGAAATAAAAGATGTCCTTTTTAAAAGAAACCCTTTCTTATATCAAGAGGCTTCTATAGAGAACTGTCCCCCATCCTCAAGAATGAGGGGGTTTACGAAAGCCTTGCACAGCTGACTGGCCTCAGCAATCTGCTGGAGGAACAGATAGACTGCTCGATCGCCGCATTGTAATTGGCTTTGAAAACACATTTGCAACCTGGCTGGGAGCCAAAGTGTCTCTCTCTCTGTCTCTCTCTCTCTCTCTGTCTCTCTGTTTCTGTCTCTCTGTCTCTCTCTCTGTCTCTCTCTCTGTCTCTCTCTCTGTCTCTCTCTCTGTCTCTCTCTCTGTCTCTCTCTCTCTCTCTCTCTCT
>NW_004524599.1:3980261-3990505 GCF_000260255.1 Octodon degus
TCTCTCTCTCTCTCTCTCTCTCTCTCTCTCTCTCTCTCTCTCTCTCTCTCTCTCTCTCTCTCTCTCTCTCTCTCTGCCTTGCTTCCCATTTGAGAGGGCCTATACCATATTTAAAGCCCTTTTCTTCTCTGCATTCACCAAAGTTCTTCTCAAGAGGCAAAATATCCTCATTCTTTATGACTGAGTCCTGGCTTCCATCAGCCTGCATGTGATGAAGAGAAAACAGCTCAGGTTTGCTTATTTTTATAGCAGGGTAGAACCGGCCAACAATTTCCTCGTGTTGCCGGAGCTGGCTCAAATATGAAGCAGATTGGACTGTCCTCGGACTTGCAGTGCCACGGAGGTGGATTCAAAGTCTAATAAAAATAGAGAAAAATAGCTTTCAAAGGCCGAGGAAGCATAAGTGGGCCTGTGTGTGCGCACGTGGGGGTTATTTTATGGTTGCACTGCAGCAAGCGAGGTGGTGATTGGTCCCATTCCCTGAATAGTTCCAGTTGAGAAGCCAAGTGGGTGCCTTTATGTTCAGTGGGCATGATATGATGTTACTGTGATGGGTACCACGTTGTGGTGGTGGTGGTAGGTGTGTACGTGTGTGTGTAGAAAGAAGGTCTAAAGCTGCAGAATTCACACTGTCTGGGGTGAAGTTTTAGCCTTTGTTTTAGCTTTTATTTTAGGGAGAGTCGCATACAGCCATAAACATGAACACAACTGGCAAAAATCTGCAGCTTAAGCGAAACCTGTGAAGGATATAAAACGCCTTGTTCATATTGCATGTGGATCTTGGGATGTGTATTCTAGAATCTGTCCCTCTCTCCCCTTTGTAACAGCTTGCTCCTTGTGCATTTACGCACATTTTTGTCCTCTTCTCTCCTTTCAGAGGTCTTATTTTGAGCTGCTGAACTGGAGATGTATAAGTGAGGACATTTTCAAGATAAGATCTGTTTGGATCAGAGGGCAGGGCTACTCCCTGATGTTGAAAAGGGATTATTTCACAAGGAACCTTTGCAGTGTCAGTGCGACTTGTGGGCGGACAACAAATAAGGATTTAAGTCAGCCTTCTGTCATCATCTTCCAAGTAGGACACCTTTAACACGGGGGTGGGGGGTGGTTCTTCCTCTTGACTTCTCCTCATCTATTGACAATGACGCCTGAAATTTCTCCCTGCTCATGTTTTGTTTTGGGGATTTTTGCCACTGGGCTGCTCATTACAAATCTCGACTTTGAGGCTGTCTTTGTGAGCAGGCAGGGGACTGGCCAGGTCTCCTTCTCCTCCTTGTCATCTGAGTCAGCAAGGTACACCAGGAAGGATGCTTTGCTGTAGGATTGGGCAAGTTCAAAATATTTGATACCCTGTCTCAAAAACAAAACAAAACAAAGCAAAACAACTGGGCATTGTGGCACATGCATGTAATCCCACCACTTGGGAGGCTGAGGCAGGAAGATTGCTGTAAGCTCTCGGTTGTATAGTGAGACCCTACCTCCAAACAAACAAACACAAAAAAATTAATCCTTCCTGCTTCTTATAATTTTTGAATTTAGGCATGGTGGGAATTTTTGGCTCTACATTCTTACGGATTACCCACAACTGGAGCTGTTAAGAGGACTTCTTGTGAATATGTCACAGGTGACAACTGGCCTGGGGAGGACAGAACAGAGGCACCTGCAGTGTGTGTGTGTGTGTGCGTGTGTGTGTGCGTGTGTGTGTGATGAGCTATTTGGACTTAATGCCTCTTCTCCTCAGGCATATCCCAGGATGGATTTTTAGCATTTAAAAGACTGTGTAAATCTTACTCTTCAAAATTCTCTGACCTGTCTGCCTTCCCCCTAGGCCCTGGAAGGAAGTTTGTGACTGGAGAAGGCGTAAATCTGGAGGCACAGTTCAAATACTCTCCACATTGCAGCCTCTCAGACTTCAGTGTGCCTTCCACTCCTCTCAGCAGTTTGTAAAAATGTAGATCCTGGCCCATTAAGTTTGGGGAGGGCAGGGTCCAGGATTCTGCATTTTTTTGAAAGAGCCAGGTGACATTCTAGATGTATACTTGGAAGTAAGTGTACATGATTGTGTGTCTCAGTTCCTCTTTGATAGGGGTGAACAGCGGGCATGGGACGGGCAAAGGTTCTGGAAAATTCCTTCTGCCTTCCCCCACCCCACCACCATGTTCTGCTCACTATAGGCCCTCTTCAAAGGTATTTGGGATAAACTAACTGATGCTATGTTCTCTCAGGAGCCAGCTTGTGGGAGACAGATTTCAGGGAAGAATGAGATGAGGCAGATACAGAGAAGATAAACACAGACTGAGGCTGACAGTTTCTCCTGTAATTTCTGTCACTCTCTATCTCTTCCATCCTTCTCTCTCTGTTTCAATTTCTTTTCTCTCCATCTTGTTTCCCTCATTGCTTTTCTGTCTGTTGTAAGATAACAGAATAATTTCAAGAAAGCTGAGAGGCCGTGGGGGTTGGAAAGCAGCCTCTGAGTCTCAGCTCTGCCACAGGGCCAGCCACTTGGGGTTCCTGGGCCTGAGTTTCCTGTCCTGTTGCATGAGTGATGATGATGCTAGGGTCTCTTTCTAGCCCTTTTCCGTTCCACAGTGCTAAGATTTGCAATCTATGTGACTATGTTTATCTATTACTTGAGGCAAATCTGCTCAACTTTCGATGTAAATGAGTTAACTGTGATATTGTCGGGGTTACTGGAGTGCATAATTCCCATTTCTGCAGGGCTTGTATGCGTGCACTCCGGAGCTCTGGACTGAAAATCAGACGCCCCCCTGCCCAGCACCACTGGGTCATCACCTGCGTGTCTGTCTGAAAGAACCACCCTCCAGATTTCTCAGAATTAAAAATCTATTCTTCTTTAGGGGTTTCACAACCTTTATCAAGTGGCAATTTTTAGAAGATTATCATTATTACTATTCGTATCATCTGAGGGGCAGATCCTTGTCTTCTATCCCTGGAACCAGAATACTCTCTTGGAAGTCTTTACAGCTAGAAACTAGAAAGTCTGTCCTGTACGTAATGCTGTGCCTCCTTTCTTCTTAGGGAAGAAGACTGGGTGGATTAAGACTGGGGCGATGTGGTAGACAGAGGGGTGGATGATCACCAGCTTTTGTTTTCCATTTAAGTTGTTGGTTTTGCAAGTATAATAACTGACAAGTCATAAAAGGTGCAGAGGGACAACACAGAAGCCTTGCAGAGGATAAGGCCTGCCCTCCAGGTTGTATGACAAGAGTCTGGCACCCCCAGGTAGAGCCTTCGCCATCTTCTGCTCTCCTGGTGTTTCTGGAGTAACCGAAGCAGTTAGGACAGAACTGAAAATTATTGGGCCATTTGGTAATGACACAGAGACACAAAGTGGCCCTGAAGCCGGTGTCAAAAAACAAAACAACACCGATGGAGTGTGAAGCTATTATTTGGCTTCGTGCTTCAGAATCCAGAAACATTTTATCACAGAAAGTAGAATAAATGTTCCAGCAGGCTGAACAGAAGAAGTTGGCTTTATAGGCAGAAAAGAGCTAAAGAAAGAAGAAACAGAGAATAAGAGGCAATCAGTCATGTCAAAGTTTCTTTCCTTGTATGGTGGAAATAAGGAGACAGAACTATAGGAAATGGTTAACATCAGGGTACAAGGTTACCTTTTTGTGTGTTAGATTAAGGTAGTGGGAATGTCTTATCACACCAATTGAAATGGGGCTGTTCCAGAAATTTGGCTGTTATCTCTCTAATGTGAATATCTTGGAAGGTCAGCTAGCTACTTAGCTTTGGCTTGCTGCCGTGGGACTTTAGCATGAGTGACTCCATCTTGACTTTCAGTCTGTGCTGTTGGACCCATGCAGGAGCCCTATCCCAGCAACAGCTTCCTGTAAATTTTATTTAACAATGCATAGGAGTGTTCTGAGATTGCTTCTTAGGGACGGTGACTATCTTTAACGGGTCTGTTGTCCAGATTCACAGATCCTGGGGAACCTGAGGTTCCTTAGCTAGTGAGAGAGAAGAGAAGTTAGCAGCTCCAAATCCTAAGCCACCCTGCATGGGGTGGCCTCATAGCAAAAGACCTATGGGAAGCCAGGCAGCCCAGCTGTGAAGGGCCTGGACCCAGTTGCCTTTTGAAGTGCTAGAAGGTGGCAACTACCTTTTAATGTTGCAGAGCTGTCCTGTGGGAATGAGTGCCTCAGTCTTCACTTGCCTTTGCTGGTCCTTAGCCTTGAACCTTGTGCTTCAAATTGCACTTACACATGAGTGGTCAACCAAGCTAAGCATGCTAGTTGGGGAATCAGATTCCCCAGATTAATGCTTGGGAGAATTTTTGGTGCATTTGTGGAGTAGGAGAAAGGTACAGTGAAAAGAGAGGTGAAAATCTGCCCTGGGAAGGGGTGATATTTTCCTTAGTAGTTTTTTGTTATGATTTTCTCTTTATTTTTATAAGAGGATTTCTGTGCATTCCTCTTAGTGGAAAATTCTTCTAAGGGTCTCTAGATTGGGCTTCAGATGTAGTCTATGCCCATTTGCATGCTAACACCTTTTTGAGGGTAAAGTGTTGGAAATTGTTGGTCAAAGGCCCTGTCCTGATTCATTTTTTTCCCTACCATCTTTTACTGGGATATAAAGTTGCTGTCCCTTCAATGCTGATGCCTTAAATTTAAAAACAGATGGAAAAATAAGTTTGAGCCACGGGACAATAATTTTCATCTCTGGTCCCATCTCCCCACAGTGGCATAGCCTCTGTCTGTCAACCTTTGTCCGTCAACTCTGGCTATGACTTTAAAGGGGTCCCCTACCCCCAGGGGCCTTGAGTGTGCTGGGCAAGGACTCCAGGACTGAGCTGCATCCAGCCCTCCTCTTGACAGGTTTCCTGCTTCCCCACTCGCCCTGTGTGGGAGGAGTCTCCTCAGCACACTCAGATGAGTCTGAACTGCAACCCTTGCCATGCTTCCTTCTAAATTGCTTCAATAACTTTTCATGGCTATGTTTAATTTTTAATAGAATAAATGCCAAAGAATCTCTTGCCCACAGGAAGGGGAACACTAACAATGCCACTCATCTATTGAAAAGCACCATCCCAGACCCAATACTATTATGGACTACTGGACTATTTTGGAATATTTTGCCTGGTTCACACACCTATAACATTTAAATGATGGAACTAAACAAAAAAAGGGGATATAGATGAATGACCATTTTGTATCTGTATATTCAAAGTGGTTAGGATAGACGTATAGCTACGTTCTCTTAATTCAAGGAAGAGAGGCATTTGTTCTAATCTTGTACAACAAGTAACCACTAGGAAGGCAGTATGCAATGTGTTAATTATTGGAACTGCCCTACAAATTTGATATGAAACTGTCTCATTGCTACTTATTTCTCAATAAAATTATGGGAAAAAAAGAAAGAAAAGCACCATCCCTGTCCCCAGTACTGCCAACTTGTACTTCCGAGCCTTGCATCTAACTGTTCCCTTGCTTTATGGAAATATCCTTTCCACAGACTTATAAATACATATTGACAAGTATATACTATATAATTACATTTCTAAAAAAAATGTCCTGTTAACATTGCTACATGTGAACTTCGGCAGCTTTCTGTTTTTGCAGTTTCTAATCTGTTGCCAAGACTCAGCCCTACTGATTCATTTAGTTGTGGTAGATTTGTTGCCACTACTTTTTACCATTTTAGTATATGAATAAATCATCATTTATTTATCTGTTTTCCTGTGGTGGCATCTAGGGTTTCACAAATGGAGCAGTACCGCTGACTTCGTGAGGCTTTCGAACATGCTTGGCAAAGGATGGAGTGTTCACCACCTCCTCATGGTCTGGGCCTGCCTGGCTGCTCACCTTGGCTCATTCCCTACTCTCCTCACTTCTTTAGCTTCATTCCATCCCAGCACAGATGAGGGTGGAAGAAAGCAAGAAGGATGTGGCCAACAGGTTGCATTTGTCTTCTGCTTCCCTTCGTTAATCTCAACATTTCCTACAAATCCCACATCAGTCATCAGCCTCTGCTGTGGCAGATCTTACCTGATGCTCCAGAGCAGGAGATCAGACACCTCTTTTGTGCTTTTCTAGTCACGCACATCCTCTTTGGAGCCCTTGCCATGATTAGTGTCTTTAACCACTGCGTTTGCCCGGCTGGGTGACTTGCACCTGCTCTTCGGGGGAGTCCAAGCTCTGAGAGCAGGGGCTGTCTGCTACATTTGACAGATGTATCCCAGGGCCTAGCATGTTGCCTGGCTCAATAGAGATTTTGCTGTACTCCCAAAAGCAATCTACAAGGAGTTAGGAGAGCCAGGAAAAGGGCAGGGAAACCACACCACAGAACTACCAGGCTTCTTCCTCAAGCTCCGGAGCAGCAGAGGGCAAACTGTTCTCTAAATCACCCGAGAGTCAACATGTGAGACTTTGCAGGCCGCGTAATCTCTGACAGAAATGCTCAGCCTCACTGCTGTTCTCTGAGCACAGACACAGAAAAAATGTAAATGAACAAGAGCCTGGCCATATGCCAATGTAACTTTATTTATAGACACTGAAACTTGAATTTCATATCATTTTAATTTTCATGTGTGATGCAATGTGATTCATATGTTATGAAATATAATGCTTGGATTTTTTTCCCCAACCATTTAAAATTGTGAAGGCCATTCTTAGCTCACGGGCTGTCTAAAAGCAGGTGGTGGCTGCAACTGGGCTGTGGGCTGTTGCTGGCCCGCTGTGCTCTTGCAAGGCTTCTACCTGTGCAGTGACCTTGTATCTAAGTTTGCTCACCATCAGGAGCAAACACACACCCATAGAAGTACCTGTGGAAAGGCCTGGAGCTAATGCACTATTAAAAAAAAATTAAGGATAACCTTTAGAAAAAAAAGAAATCAAGCTTTCTCAGAAAGTTGCAAATGCCTCTCCTATAACAGGATATTGAAATTAAGACTCAGCCACCTAAAAGCGCATCTTGTGACAACCATATCATCCTCTCCAATTGCATAATAAAAAACTGCCCACCCACTCACTTACCGTTCCTCTCATGGCTGATTCATTTGGCAGATTGAGCAGCTGACTGACAGGCAACAGATGCAGTTCTCTGGCACTTTCACACAGCAAGGTCTCAGCCGGGCTGTCAGCACCTGGTCCTGGTCTATCTACCTTTGCATGAATATAGGTGTGGGTTCAGCAACATTACCAATAGACCAGGGAAACAAAGCAAACACAAACAAACAAAAGCTTCTGCTTTGCAATATTTGTTAATATGAAGCCTGTTGACACACTTTTTAATCTGTCAGCAGACAAACCCTGGAAGGTAGCCCACGCTGTTGGTGTATTAACTTGTTCTTGTTCATTGAGATGGAAATATTAATTCATTGGCTGAACGTGCATTGGTACAGCTCTGAAAGGAAGTGGTAGGGTTCTTCCTGGGCGTGTGCCATTACCAGCTAGAGAAGAAAGGAATGAGGATGAGCCATGGATCTCATCATCTTCTCAAGATGGCAGAGGCAGAGCCTTGTCTTGACTCAGACAGTGGAAACTATTAGTACTTAATCTCCCTATAGTTGGGAGGTGTGTTAGTCTGCTTTTCATCACTATGACTAAATACTGGAGGATAACCATTTCAAGGAGGAAAGGTTCATTGTGACTCACTATTTAAGAGGTTTTTGTCAATGGTCATCTGGCTGCATTGCTGTCAGGCCATGGCAAAGCAGAAATATTGCAGTAGAAGGGTATGATGCAGGAAAGCTGTTAACATTATGGTGGACAGGACCCGGGGGGAGGAAGGGAAGGAGTATGCAGGAGAGAGGGACAGAGAGACCAGAGGAAAAAGGGCTAAGGATAAAATATAGTTTCCAAGGTTACACTTCCATGACGTACTCCCTTAAAATTGGTCCTACCTCCTATGTGGTCACTTCCCAGTAATGCCATCAAATTATTAATTCATTAATGGATTGAGCCATGAATAAAGTTAGAGTCCCCAGATCCATTTATGTGCTAAAGCCCCATCTCTGGAGATGGCTGTACTGAGAACCAAGCTCAGTATAGTGAGCCTTTGGGGGAACATTCTGGGTCTGAACGTAACAGAATGGATCGCCCATTCAGCCAGGACAGTCTCTCCTTCCCGAGTGATGCCTCATGGTGGGCTGGTCTTGGGTCATTGTCTGTTGCTAAGCAGAGGTTCTGTGGGTCATGTTGCCCATTTCCTTCTTCAGTTCTTTCAGAGGCTTCCTCTGGCTGTGTGCTGTATATACCTAATCAAGGTTGTCAGGGCTCTTCTTCCTAGCCACTGAGAAACTAGAAGGCATCCAAAAGCACCATTTGTAAGCCACGAAACACCCGAGGACACTGGAAGCTACAGAGAAGCCAGAGTCATATTCTTGCTCACAGTTTTCAGCAGGAAGCAGTCTGAGTAAGGCCTTGATCTTGGATTTTTGTTTCTGGGACTGTGTGTTAATGTGTTTTTGCTATTTAAGTCACCCTGTCTGTGGTTCTCCGTTATAGTAGTCTAGGAAAATAGCACATCTCTTTACAATACTCAGTGTAACCAGGGCCTGGTTTCCTCACTGCCTTCCCACCTTCACTCTGCTGGCCCTTGACCTTCTATGGTTAAGTATTTCCTTTAAAAAAATCTCTTATTTATGTATTTATTTCATGATGACATGGCATGCAGTACTGGGGATCAAACCTGGGTTCTTAGGCTTGCTAAGCAGGTGCTTAGACTGCTAAGCTATCTCCCAAGCCCTGGTTAAGTATTTATTTTAAAAACTAAGGATTATAGGTATCCAGATATACAGAGAGAGAGAGAGAGAGAGAGAGAGAGAGAGAGAGAGAGAGAGAGAGAGAGAGAGAGAGAGAGAGAGAGAGAGAGAGAGACAGAGACAGAGGACAGAGAGAGATAGGGACAAAGAGATAGAGACAGAGAGACAGAGAATACTATGGGGTTTACCGGTATTTAATGAACAAGGTTGTCAGGGATGCTAGAAATCTCCAAGTACATGGAATCATCTCACACAGGGTTGCCCATTGGCGGCCCCATTGGGATTAATTCACCACACTGCCCTTCCTTCCATTCTGTGACCCTTTCCTTACCCTCTGTACGAGCCCTTCCTTCTACTGGAACCCCATCTGCTTGCCCTTCACAGGATTTAGAGCTCAAAGGTGACTGCAAAATATGCACTTGGTCACTATCTTTTGCATTTGTCTTTAGAAAGTACTCCTGCATAGAAAGCATTATCATTATTATTTTTTTTGTAATGTGTGTGAAGATTTCTTCCACACAAATGTCTAATTTATTTTTTTGAAATATTTCTTCTTTTTCATTGCTATATATCATGCAACTTTTTCCCCCCATAATTTTATTGATAAACAAATAGCAATGAGACAGTTGCATATCAAATCGGTAGGACAGTTTCAATAATTAACACACTACATACATTCTTCCTAGTGGTTAATTGCTGTACATGAATCATTCTATTCATTAAGAGAATGTAACTATATATCTATCAAAACCACTTTGAATAAACAGATACAATCATCTGTATACCCTTTTTTTTTGTTAAGTTCCGTTATTTGAATATTATAGGTGTGTAAACTCAGCAAAATATTCTAAAAGAGTCCAGTAGCCCCTAATAGTAATGGGTCTTCTGCTTGACAGGCTATGTCAGAAATTGTTGACCTGAGTCCCCCACAGCTCAACCTAACAGTATGGCTTTACTTCTTGTATTTCGTATTTATATTTTTCTGCTGGATGGCCAAGACCAAGGTAAAGCAGGACCTATGCAACAAGAGTTGTAGCTTTTGGGTCTGATAAGGTCAGTGAAATTCCCTCAGGATTTATCCTGAGATCCTATACCTCAGATTATAGAACCTTTGCAGTGACAGCCATGTGGATGAGTCACGGCCATTGCTTGGCCAATGTGCTCTCTGTGAAAGCCAGAGAGAATGTTTTCTCTCCATGTGATTCTCCTTAGTCACACTCTACATCATAGATAACTTTCCCCTTTGGCCCCATAATCTCCTTGATCAGAAAATTTGGGACACTGCTGAGTTACATGATGTTACAGTACAAGTTCTCATATGTCCTAAGTCTTAATCGACCTTAGAAGGCTAGGGCCAAAATGTTGGCTTTCCTTGCAGCCCTCCTTTCTCTCTAATTTTGGTCTGCAAACTTAGGTTGTTAATCATCCAGAAGACAAGCTTATTGTTATTACCATACAACTTAGGCTGTTAAGCTTAACCTCACTATCGGTCTGCATATCAAACATCTTAGGC
>NW_004524599.1:3990840-3992089 GCF_000260255.1 Octodon degus
CTCCAAGCATGAAACTACTATTACAAATTACCATCTGCAGTACAGTAGCTCAGTTCACAGGTCTCAGTATATATAGTTAGTCAGGGTGAGAATCTTTCCAATTTTCTGCTAGATTAAAAAATCTTCTGAAGATTCTCAGGAACATTGCCTTGCCCATCTTCTACATATAACTATATGGCTTAACTAGCTCATGTTTCCTAGCTCTTCTCCTTTCCCTCTCTTGATTAGTTAGTTCTTGATATCCTGCTTTCCTTTTACTTGTATTATACCTTTCTATTTGTATTCCTTCTTTTGAGTTCTTATACTAGGGAGACTATACGATATTTAAACATGTGTGTCTGGTTTATTTCACTTATAAGTATATGTTCAAGTGGCATCCACTTCAATATAAAGGCTTCGAGTTTGTCATTCTTAATAGATGAATAATACTCCATTGTGTAAAAATACCACATCTTTTTCAACCATTTCTCAGATGATGTGCATCCTGGTTGTTTCCAAGATTTGGCTATCACAAATTGTGCTGCTATGAACATAGGCACACATATATCACTATGATATGATGTTTTCAGATCCTCTGGGAAAATTCCCAGTAGAGGAATAGCTGGTTTAAATGGGATTTCCAGTCCAACTTTTCTAAGGAGTCTCCATACTGATTTGCATAATGGCTGCACCAATCTACAATCCCACCAGCAGTGGAGAAGTGTTCCTTTTTCCCCACAGCCTCTCCAACATTTGTTGTTGGGTGATTTCCCATTCTTTCTAGGGTGAGATGATATCTCAATGTGGTTTTAATTTGCATTTCGTGGGTGGCTAGGGATGTGGAGCAATTTTTCATGTTTTTATTCACTTCTTTAGTTTCTTCCTCTGAGAAGTGTGTGTTCATCTCGGATGACCATATCTGGATTGGGTCTTTAAATTTTGGGGCCCTAGTGTTTTTTTAGTTCTTTATAGATTCTAGAGAGCAGACCTTTGTCTGAGTATGTATTTGTCATGATTTTTTAAAAATTTGTGGGTTGCCTTTTCACTTTGTTGGTAATTTCTTTTGATGTGAAAAAACTTCTCAATAAGAGCAGGTCCCAGTTGTTAATTCTTTCACCTGTTTCCCATGCGATTTGATTTCTGTCCATGAAATCTTTGCCTACCCCTATGTCTTCAAGAGTTCCTCCCACTTTCTTTTCCAGGAGATTTAGTGTCTCTGCTTTAATGTTTAGATCTTTAATCCATTTTGACTTTAGTTTAGTGCATGGTG
>NW_004524599.1:3998471-4056706 GCF_000260255.1 Octodon degus
TATGTTTCTGCATTTGATTCTTTAGTGCAGATGCTATTAATTCAGGGATTTCTTTTTTATTTCCAATCTGAGTTCCTCTATACCTTTCTGCAGCTGTTTTTTTTTTTTTTTAATTTCAGAAGCTGTTGATTCATTGCTTTCAGCTGTGTGATTCTCAATTTGTTCTGTGTTAGAGTCCTCTGCCCTTGTTATGGGTGGGCTTGGCTTCTGAGGTTACATTTTGTTCCTTCTCGTCATTTTGTGTAGCACTGTCTTCTGACCTTTGTTGTAAACCTTCGTTGTAGTTATAACCTTATCACGTACTGAAGTTCAGGTGCAGATCTACAAAGTCTGGATTTATGCAGCTGTGCCTGGCTTGGGTCTGGCTGCTGTGCACAGCTCCTTCCTGCTGCTGCCCTTGGGAGTGAACCTGTTGTGCCCCTGTGGCAAGATTTTCTACTCCTGGACTAGCTGGGTCGTTCTATCCTCTACACTGTCTGGAGGGATTGCAGCTGCAGGGTTTCACCCCAGGCCTTTATGCCAGGCCTGAGCTGAGTCTGGAGGGGACAAGATGGAGTAGGGTGGAGAGGCAACTCTCCCACACCCTCACCGGACCTGGGCTAGGACTGAGTCTGGGGGTTCCCAGAAAGCGGCAGAAGTTCCTACTCTGTGGGCGGGGTGGGGGAGGTGCTCAGAGTTGTTGGGGGCATCCCACGGGGGTGGAAGATGGTCTCAACCCCGCTGCACCTGGGCTGGGACCAGTAATAGGTCCCACTGGTGCAGGGTGGTAGGAAGCTCTCCCACACACTCACCAGACCTGTGCTAGCTATTATTATTTTTTTGACCAACTGGTTGATTTGTTTGTCTCCTCTTGCTAAAGTGCAGGGGTGGTGGGAGCAGGGGCCACATGTGGTTGTCCAGATCAAGAGCAGAGCATGACATACAGCAGATGGTCACGGACAGATGTCATGTGTGTGTATCAGGAACCCTGATGGAAATCCTGGAGGGCTAAGGATGAGGGATGGAGGGAAGGCAGGAGCCCACAAAGAGGCAGGGTCAGCAACAGGAGTGTGCAGTCCTGGAACAGATTATGGTAGAGCACCCTGGCCCCTCCTTGCTACAGTGAGAAATAGGCTTTTGGAATTCAAGATCCCCAGGAAGGTGGAATCTAGGAAGGACTGGCTTCCCCAGGAGGTAGACTGATGACAAGCTGCTTTTTATTAAGTTATTAGCATAGTTGAGAGCCAGGTGGGAAGAACTCAACTAGAAAGTTGATGTTAAAGAAGTCACCCCCTTTCCACGCAATGCTTTTTCTTCTTCCTGTGAGAGTGGATATTGTGGTAGATAGGACACTGACTGCTCCAGGGTGGCCAGCTCTGCTTTTTAGGGACTTGACTCTTGTTTTGGAAAACACACAGAACACACATTCGTCAAGCATCCATAAGGACCTAAAATTTTGGTTGTATAGCAATCAAAATGAACTTATGTTTTCGAAACCAGCTGTAGCCTTCTTTTCCTGCAGAAGACCCTATTTTGGTTTTCTTTCTTTCTTCCTTCCTTCCTTTCTTTCTTTCTTTCTTTCTTTCTTTCTTTCTTTCTTTCTTTCTTTTTGGAACTGGGGATTGAACTCAGGTCCTTGTGCTTGCCAGGCAAGCACTTATTCTACTGAGCCATCTCCCCGACCCCCACTTATTTATTTTTAATTTTATTAATTTTACTGAGAAAAAACAGCAACGAGACAGTTTCAAAACTGATTACTAGGACAGTTTCAATATATAACACATTGCATATTGTTGTCTTCATAGTGGATATTCGTATTACAAGATGCAGACATGATATCCCGTCCAAACACTATTAGTACAAATCTTTCTTCTCATTGAATTAAGAGAAAGTGGCTGTCTATCTATCCTAACTATTTTGTACACATAGATACAAAATGATCCTTCATTTGTATCCCCTTTTTTCATTTAGTTTTGTCAGAGACGGGTATTCCATTGCCATTTAAATATTGTAGGTATGTGAATTCAGCAAAATAATCCAATAAAGTCCAGTAGTCCATAATACCTATTTTGATTTTTTTTCCATAAAGTTTCATTTTCTACTTTGCTGTACACTCAGAACTTTGGAGGGGAGGGACTCAGTCAGGCAGAAGATGGCCTGCGTTGTAATTCTACCCCTGCTGCTAATTTGCTTGGTGACCTATAGTGTTTTACTTAACCTCATAAAGGCCTCAATTATTCTACAGAAAATTCAACAGGAATGTGTTACACCACAGGGGGCTGGGGGCGCTGAAAGAAGGAAATAACATATATGAAAGCACACCGAGGAACTTTCTGAATCGACTTTCTTTTTCTTAGTTTTGTTATTTCAGCTCTCTCCAGGCCTTTCCTCTGGACAGCCACTTACCCTCCTCCTGTCATTCCTGCACCAAATTTACAATCTGTGTTACATTTGAATTTAATTACTTTGTTCGTTGTTTAATCTTTTCCTTAAATTGACACACCTTTAAAACTTTTAAGTTGGTTTAATTAAAAAGGAAAAAGTTATATTAATGTATGTGACAGTGAAACCATGTTTGTTAAGTAATTTTTTCCTAGGTACACTTGTGCTCCTACAAAATCTTTAAAATTTAAAAAATAGAGCCAACATCTAATATAGACATTATGGAAGACAATATGGAGATTCCTCCAAAAACTAAAAATAGGACTGTGATTTGATTCAGCAATCCCACTTCTGGGCATGTATCCAAAGGAATTGAAAGGAGTGTGCTAGGGAGTTAGCTGCACCCCTGCGCTCATTACAACCCTGTTTACAGCAGCAGAGATACAGAATCAGCCTACGTGTCACTGCTGGATCAGTGGGTAAAGAAAACATGCAAGCTTTCTCTTCAGCATTCAGATGCCAAATTCACGTGTGTGTATCATTTTTTCATTGCTGTGACAGAATACTTGATGTCATGGTGTGCATTTGCAATGTCCCTCAAAAGCCTCACGTGTTGGGAGTGTCTGGGTCACGGAGGGGCCATAGGTACTCGTCACAGGTTCATCTGTTGCTGAGTTCAGTAGGTGAGTGTGCTATGAGGAGATGAGGTGTGACCTGGAAAGTGCATTCTCACCCCTGGCTCCTCCTCCTCTCTCTCCCTCCGCCCCTGGCTCCTCCTCCCTCCCCCTGGCTCCTCCTCCTCTGTCTCCCTCAGTTGAAGAACTCTCCTCCGCACCACCTTCCACCATGCTATTTCTGCCTCAGAACGAGCCTGCTGTGGACTGAAACCGCGAACCAAAATCAATTTCTTCTCCTTCAAGTTGTGAGAGTTGGCGATTTTGTCCCAGTGACAAGAAAGTGATTAACCCTCCCTGGGGACATTAACTTCATGGAGGAAAGATTTATGTTGGTTCCTGATTTCAGATGATTCAGTTTGCAGTCATTCACCGCCACTGCTTGTAGGCCCATTTGGGGCGGAATATTATGGTAGAAGGACGTGGTGGAAGAAAGTGCCTCATCTTACAGCATCCAGGAAGCAGAGAGAGAGTCCGAGCCAGAGAAGGGGCCGGGTCTAGATGGAGTCCCCAAGGGAATGCTCCTGTGACCCGCTGCCTTCAGCTCATCTTCTGTCTCCATCAGCTTCCAGTAATGCCATCAAATTGTAATCTTGTCCCTGGATTATTTTTTCCACAGGGGTGATGTTAGGGTCTTTGGGATCCTTTGGGGATCACTTCCCCAAAGCGCACCAGCTGGTATCCAACTGTTCAGCACAGTGAGCTGCTTGGGGCGTGGGGTATTTTAGGTGTGTATAACAACACAACAGTATTTTACTCAGCCACGAAAAGGAAATCTTGAAGTTTATAAAAATATGAATGAAACTGAGGACATTGTACTAAATGAAGTAAACTGAACACAGAAAGACAAATATTGCAAGATCTCATTTATATATGTTACTTTTTTTTTTGGCAGAACCAGGGATTGAGCTCAGACCCTTGAGCTTGCCAGGCAAGAGCTTATTCTACTGAGCTATCTCTTTGGCCCTCATTTATATATGGAACCTAAAATGCAGAGCACTTAGAATCAGAAAGCATGAGATGGGTTACCAGAAGGGTGGCAAGGTGGTAAGAGTTGTGGGGTAGAGTTGGTCTAAGGGTACAAAGCTTCAGTGAGACAGGAGGAATAAGTTGAAGCCACATATTGTACAAAGTGGTGACTACAGTTAATAACAATGTAGTGTACCCCTGAAAATTTCTAGAAGAATAGGGCTTGAGTGCTCTCAGGACAAAAACGGTGAACTATGTAAGATAATGGGCACCAAGTCCTTGACAATGGTTTTCTAGAAAAAATGATGTGCTGCTTATCTGTTCGCTGTTTCCTTCCACCTATCACAAGACTTTTCTGTAAATTTTCATCAAGTCTTGACAAAGTTCATTAGCTTGACTTAGCAATTCTAATGCATGGATAATTGAAAAAATCTTACTGGATGTCAAGAAAGTATACTATTTTTATTTGTTAATTAAAATGAAAGCCCAATATCTATAAGCCCAAGCTTTAAGTACCTTCTCTTCAATTTCGGCTTCCCAGGTTATGCCAGTCCATTGTCATAGACCTGGGTGTCCTCCTTTGTGATACTATTCACATCCTCTTATGGTTACAACTTCATATCTGCCATCTGCACTGGAATGTGAGCTTCAAGAGCAGGAGTAGGCTTGTATAGCCAGGGTCTACAGAGTACTTGGTACACAAAAGGTGTCCTAGAAGTTTTTGTGGAATAAGATAAAAAGTCTGCTTGGGTACTCACCTAAGACTTTTGACACCATAACGAAAAAGCTACAGTTCATGGTATTATCTTCTCTTTATTTTAGTCCTTTATTCTTACCTGGGGGCAATGTAGCATCTGCGATGCAATCAGCGAAGCAGGATTTAACTTATAGGAAGTAGCGGGACATCTAACTACGTGTCTAGGTACTTCCTCCAGCCATCCAATTGTTAAAGATTAAAATGTGCAGAAAGCAAAGTGCTTAATGCTCTTAAATTCTTAAAGCTGTGAGTTCTTGGGAAGTGTAAGAAATGGGTAATTGGCCACTTATATTTTCATCCCATCTGACCTTTTCGCATTTAAAGTGTATTCCCACAGGGAGTGTTTTGCTGTTGTTGGTGTCTGGCCATTGCTTAACGCTCCATGAGGTCCCCAAATGATCCCTAAGCCTGTGGTTCCCTTGACCTCACACACCTGGTTCTATTAGAAGTCTCCACAAGTTTCTGACCATCTGAAAAGCAGCAACTGCGCAGGCACGGTCGATGTCTCGACGGGAGTCTGGTTCCGCATGGGCACTAAGTCCTTGACAGTGGTTTTCTAGAAAAAATGATGTGCTCCTTATCTGTTTGCTAATTCCTTCCACATATCACAAGACTTTTCTGTAAATTCCCATCAGTCTTGACAAAGTTATCTTGTAGACTTATGTAGTGATTTTGATGGCTGCACATAGCTGTTTGTCTTGTTCAGAACTAAATTAATAACACCGCGATGGCACCTACTTTAGCACCCAACTTCTTAAACTCTCCTAATATACTAATCAGCATGTCAGTGAAATATTTTTTTTTTCTGGATAAAGACAAGCCTGGTGAAATGGATTAGACATTCACACAGCATTGCATAATTCAGCATGCCGGTACAGTGCATATGATTTGCATTAATAGCCTGCACTGGAAGCTGCTCCTCATAGGTTTCTTTCATTAGGTCGAATATAGAAGATTCCAGACTGTCAATCAATTACACTAATTTCCTTTTCCATATTTATTCCATCACTATCATTGACAGCTACCATTAAGTGACATTAATACAATACAATATCATCTTGCATTTCTACAGAGATTCTCGGGGTGCCTAATAGTTCCTCTCCAGCCAGGAAATCATATTACAAAGGAAAAAGTGCCCTCTGTCTCTAAGGAGAAAATATATATCCAACTCTCTTGAATCCTCTGGAGTTGCCTAGAATCTCTGGAGATGTTCTCAAATTCTGGGCATGAATGTTAATTTTTCTGTTATCTCAAAACACTCAGGGTCATGACTCTAAGGATTGGGGTGGCTCAGTGGGCAGCGATGACTTCTAGGGAGCGTATTCAACCATATCTCCATCTCCACTCAGCTGTGATTTAGGACATGTTTACACAGTATAGCTGGTGGGGACCTTCTGGGAGAATTCATTTTCTTAGAAGGGCAGCAAATGCTACATGGCACAATTTTTGCAATAAATTCTTCCTGTTCTTGCTTTGCACCACCACTTGAAGTGCAATGTCACCTCGCTCAGTAGAACGAAGGAAAGCTCTCCTTTCCCATATAGGTGATTAATATATACAAGTGGCCAGAATGGCTTCTTTTCTTTTCTTCTCTACTTCTAGTGATCAGGGATTATTAGGAATCCACTACATAGAAGCCAGTTTTGGTGTCCAGATATCAATGACTGGCCACGTAGATTAATCCCTTGCTCAGCTTTAGGTGACACAGTAGTGGGTTTTTCAGATAAAGCACAGAATGCTTAGTTACATTTGAATTTCACATAAACAATGAATGTATTTTCACATAAATATGCCCCCAATATTGCATGGAATGGGTAATTTTTTTATTTGTTATTTTAGGACAGGGTATACAGAGTGTACAGGGTCTCACTGTGTAGATTGGACTCATAGTGATCTTCCTGTTTACATCCTCCCAAGTGCTGGGATTACAGGTGTGCGCCACCATGTCCAGTCTCAATTGCCATGTCAGTGCACCCCAGGGGGCGGGGCTGGCACTGCAGTCCTGAATGAAGATCGAACTCCCAGCTCCTGTGTCTAAGCAGACGCTTTAATCTGCTGAGCTATTTAGCCAGTCCCAAAATGGCTGAATTTTTTATTTCAAGTTCAAATTTAACCAAGCATCCTGTATTTTTATTTGCTGAGTCTGGCAACTGTACTCATCATGTGACTTGAAGGTCTATGAACCAAGCCAAGCAGGCTACTAAGATCCTAGAAGAAGTCAAATCAAAGCAGTGTGTCTACATGGAACTATGGCATTTGGGAAGTGCAAGACTCACGGCTGTGGGGGACACACAGCAGGGTCAGACCTGGTGAGAAAACAGGACAAGAGAAGAATGACTATGGTCACAGAAGGATCATGGGGCCAGTGCCAAAAGTGGACTCAGGATGTACTGAAAAGCAAATGGTATTTGAAAATCACTTCTAGGGGTTTTCTTTATCCATAACATTTTGTGAAGGCTTCTTGCAGCGGAAACTTCTGCTTCACAACTGTGGAGGAGGCTAGAGAGACTGGAAGACAAATGTCTCTAAGTTATACATAGGTGTATGGGTTGCACTTTCTTTTCTTGTTGAGGGAGAGCATATCACATTGATTGACAATGGAAAGAGAGCCTGGGGGTAATATCAGGGGGTGTTTGTGGAGGGCATGGCTGGTAAAGTTTTGAAAAGGAAGGTCATGATGAAAGTTATTTTGCTAAGACTCTTTTGGAGGTATTGTGGGAGGGAACCCAGGAGATACAACAATGCTTGGATAACTGGGGAAAAAATCCTCCTGCTCAAATGGTCAGTACACTACACCACACAACACTGGCCATTGTAATCCTTCCTCCTGCAATAAACTCCATGACCTGGTGCTGTGTAGCTCAGGTCCCTATGTCACCCCTGGTCATTAGAGCAAATTGTTAAGTACCATTCCTTTTGTGAACTGGGAGGAAAATTACACACTCTGTGTGGGGGGTGGGTAGAAAAGACTAAGAGGACAGAATTATGGCACCAAGAGGACAGCATCAAAAAAATAGACCCTGTACTACATATGAAAAAGTGAATTGGAGCCAGAGTAAAGGAGCTTGTAGAGCAGCAAGTCTTCAGAATTTTTAGGTATTTCCTTTTCTTTCCTGGTCAGTTCAGATTTGTATGATTGGGAATAAGGAACCATGTTGGATTCAGCATCCACTATGTCCCTGTACAGTCAACTTTCTATGACCATAACAAATACTTGAGCTACATCCATTTGAAAGGGGGGAATGTTGATTTTGGCCCATTGTTTTGGAAGTTTCAGCGTATAGTTGGTTGGCCAGGTCGCTTTTGGGTCTGTGGCAAAGCAGACACAGACACTGCAAAGACCCAGGATGCAAAGAGTAGGGAAGAGGAGCAGCTGCTATCCAAGTATCCCCTTCAGGCACAGACTCTTAATGACTTCCTCCTGTGAGGCCCCCATCCTCCAGGTTCCGCTGCCTCCCAGCAGTGGTGCGGGCTGCAGATCAATTCTTTATTATGTGCCCTTTTATGACACTTAGCCAAACCATAAGGTGGCCTCTGTGAGGCACACTTTATCCTTGTTTTAATGATTTTTCAAAGAGTAAAAGTGTCTCTAGCAGCCAGGAAAGATCCGGGATTGAAGTAGATATTTTCCACCCCTACACTGGTTCTACTCCACCATCCAGGCTGCCCATCTCTGTTGGGAAGTTGCTCTTCACACTGCCTACCAAGTTTTGCTATTGTGCATGTGTTAGAACCAGTGCAGACAGCAATCAGATGTGTGTGTGTGTGTGTGTGTGTGTGTGTGTGTGTGTAATACAAAAAAGCAAACCAGCTTGGATTCAGCAAAAATAATAACAAAGATCTAATTTACTTCTGCAATAGAATATATTTATTTATTTTTGTGTTTAGTGCAAGGTCTACAGGGTCTCACTGTGTAGACTGACTTGTAGTGATCCTCCTGTTTTCAGCCTCTCAAGTGCTAGGATTACAGGTACACGTCACCACGCCCAGTCTCAGTCTTAGTCTCATCTTCCCCCAGGGTCAGGGCTGGCACAGCATGCTGAGATTGAACCCCATTCCCTGCGTCTGCCTAAGCAGGCACTTTAATCCGCTGAGCTATCTGGTCAGCCCCTGCAATAGAATTTAACTGCAAAGTGATAAAGTTATAGATTTCCTTTCATTTTTCATGTTTTTTTCAGTGGCCAACCCTTTTGGCAGTGGCAATGGGATCACCTGGCAATTTGATAAGAGTGAACCATTACATTTTACAGAAAAATAAGCTATAATCAGATGATATCCTACAAAAGGAAGCAGCAAAGAACAAAGGAAATATATGTCATCTTTTTATTTTTTATTTTATTTTATTTTTATTTTTTTTTCTTTTCAAAGTTTTATTGATAAACATATAGCAATGAGACAGTTTCAAATCAAATCGAAAGTACAGTTTCAACAAATAATACACTGCATATATTCTTCTTAGTGGTTAATTGCTGTACAAGATGCAGACTTGTGATCCTACTTACAAACACCATTAGAAAAAATCATTCTATTCATTAAGAGAATGCAATTATATATCTATCCCAACCACTTTGAATACACTGATACAAAATGGACATTCATAGTTATACCCCAATTTTTTTTTTAAGTTCCGTTGTTGAATATTATAGGTGTGTAAACTCAGCAAAATATTCTAAAAGAGTCCAGTAGCCCATAATAGCATTGGGTCTTCTGTTTAATTGGCAATGTCAGAAATTATTGATGTGAGTCCCCCACAGCTCAACATAACAACATGGCTTTACTTCCTATATTTCATCTTCATACTTTTCTACTGGATGGCTAAGACCAAGGTAAAGCAGGATATGTCATCTTTTTAAAGACATGAAGATTTATTTTTGAAGTGATTAGTAAGGCTTTGGCAATAAGAGGAAGAAAAAAATGATGGCGGCAAATGGGTGCAAATCATCTTTGTATGCTTACAAGTGCTTGAAGGTTCAGTGGAGATGGATATGAAGACATCTCAGGCAATGAGTTTACTAAAGGAAAATGGTATTCATCCTTTTACTCACTTTTTCTTCCTTGCATTTTGTTTTGTTTCTTCAAGCAGCTCATGGCTCATGAAAGGGTATCTTGTCATGCCTGTGGTTCTGCATATGTCCCCGTCTGAAAGTAGGGCTTGGCACTTATACTTGCCTCAAAGAAAATTTGTTCCACAAGGGAGAAATTGCAGATTTTACTGAGGATTTCTTAAGTAAGACTGATGAGGGAATTTACATCTCATAATGCTCAAAGTCTCATTCTCCAAATTGCTATTAGATGTTCCTTCCTAATTTTATTCTTGGCTGGTCCATTGGGTTTTTAAAATCTATCACCAAGGAGCTTCTCAAATTCTCCCATTTAGAGAATTCTTTTCCTCTATTCATTTTTTTTTTGAAAAAAAAATTAGCTTTTGTCCATTTTCTCAGTCCTTGGCCCCTGTCCACCAACTGGATCAACGCTGAAAGCTCAGTGTTGATCCAGTTTATCAAAGCATCTTCCCTTAAGATGTATGGCTTTCCTTGTGAGGGATTTATGTAACAACTACTAAGAAAAATGAGATTTTCTTTGTAGTATTACAGAACATAATTTATCAGGGAATAATACCTGGACAAGAGCACCATGCTTTGGGTTTCCTAATTTTTAGGTTATCTACTATCATCTTATCCAAGACTAGAGGTTGGGCTCTGTGGTCATGGAGATAAATGGAATCTTGTTCAACCACATTTCCAAAATGGCATCAATTTCTTCTCCACTTTTAAGTGAAAGTTTCCAAAGCATTCTGAGTTGATATTTACCCAGGAGCTGAAACTAAGATTTTCTTTTTCTTAAGTTCTCCACATAAGAGGAGTGGCTAATGATCTTTCTTTCCTCCCTTTATTTCGGGACTGTCCTCCTTCAGATTTCTAATGTCTCTTATGGAGACCATGACATTGCACTTTGACTGTATGGTGATTCCTTTATGTCCACACTAAGCCTCAGATTCTAAGATCTTAGAATTACTAAACTAATCTGCAGATTTTAATATCTCATCCTTGAAACATTGAAGTCTTATGAATCTGGGCATGGTCTGTAGCCCTGGGGGGCTTCAAATGTTTAATCCAAAGTTGACTTATTTATCAACTCTTTCCTCTCGTGGCAATGCAGGCTCCTGCAAGTTTGTGTTATTTTTGCATGAATGGTGCTCATTAAAATCACGTTTTTGCAGTGAGAATCAGACTTGATATATACTTGAAGCTCATTAGAATATAGGAAAGATTTTTCTTAAATAAATCTGGAAATCTGAGGATGTGTTATTGCATCTTTGTAGAGTCACGTAAGAAAGGCTTTTCCAGAGGCTGCTGTGATCTGTGCTCACCATTTTCCTTTCCCCTCAAAACTTCTCTTTTTCTGTCACTCTCCAAACCTGAACGAGCTCTTTTCTTCTTCTGCCTCATTCACCTGTGATGTTCTTTCGTGACCTTATTATTATTTTATCAGACATTCTGTTCCTGCCCCCAAATTTTGCCTCTTCCTGCCGAACTTGGAGATTTCTACGGCATGTTTTCCTTCTCTGTGTCTTTTCCTAGGTCACATATCTTCCCAGGTCGCCCTTTTTTCTCGTGCGTGATGCATGTCACATACAGTGGAGCATCAGCGGCTGAGTCCGCCCCTCCCCGCCCCCCTCCGTCCCCCCAGGATCTTCCTGCGGCTACTGCTGCCACGTTGCCTCCGTGTCTCCCTGCTCACTCTGCTTCATTTCCACCCCTGTCATTCAGGGGCAACAGTTCAATGATCTTTCGCCTTTCTGTCCACTGAGTTCATTTACAATTTACAATACAAACAGTTTCGGCCTGTCAGCTTGCCTGACTGTGACCTCTAATATTTACTCTGCTGTTGCCTTCCTCCAAATCTTCCCTGTCACCTTGCATCTCTGGAGTTGTCAATATTCATCCACACTGTTTCTTTTTCTCTCTTTCTTTTACTCTCTCTCTCTCTCTCTCTCTCTCTCTCTCCTCTTTTCACTTTGAATAATTACAGATTTGCCAAATATTATAATGCCAGCAAAGATAATTTGGAGTGATTTCATGTTCTCTTTCTCTGGTTTCCCCCACTCATCCCATTTAACTTATAGTCTTGCATCCAAACCAGGGGATTGCTGTTGGCACAATGCACATGTGTAATTCTGTGCAATCTTATCACACACATAGATGCATCAAAATACAGAGCTACTTCTTCATCCCAAAGATCTCATCTTGAGATCTGCTATGGCTTGAGAAAGTGTCCAAAGGCTCATCTACCAAAGGCCTATGGTGCTACAATGTGTACATGGAACCTTTAGGAGGTGGGGCCTAGTGGGAGGAAGTGAGGTCACTGGAGGTGTGGCTTTGAAAGGGCACTAGGGACCATAGCGCTTCCTCTGTCTTTATTTCTTCTCTGCTGTAAGGTGAACAGCTTTGTTTTACTACTTGCTTTCTAGCATGATAGTTTGTCTTCCCTGGAGTACAAAAACAACAATGCCAAATGACCATGGATGAAAACTCTCAAACTGTGAGGACAATTAAACCTTTCTTTCATATGAATTGATCATCTACTATGTGTTCTTCAACCTATACTTTTGTCATTTTGAAAACACTGAGTATTATTGTATAGTACATGGTCCAAGATTGGTTGCTTTCATTTAACATAATGCTGTTGAAGTCCATCCAGCTGCTGTGTGTATCAGTTGCTTTTTCATTGCCGAGTAGTAGCCATGATATAGAGACTAAGGGCATTTTCATTGTTCTCAGCTTAGAGCTTGCACACAATCTTTGCTGTCTTTGTGTCGTTTCTGTATAGATGGTGACTGTCTGTTGAATATTTTTGGGCAAAGAAAATATTTGGGAGAAGATTTTATCCATTGGCACTTGTGCCCAATCAAAGCTTCATTTCAAACCAGAGGGCCAGTGTGGAGAGATGGTTTTCTTTTCAAAACCGGTTTTGCTCTTTTGGCTTCTGCTCTTAGCCTTCTTGTTCTAATTCCTGCTTGTCAGTCAGTGCCTTGTCTGGGGTGAATGCACTAGATTTCACCTCCACAGAGGTGTTCCAATAGAAGCCTTGATCATGAACAGAAAAATCAGGGTTAGTTATTTTAAGCTGGAATGCTAATTTAAAATGATGACATCATTACAAGGACCTTGGTGTCCATTCAAGAAAGACTTCAGATTGTTTCTGGCAGAATGTACTGATGCTAGCAGCCTTCAGAACTCAGTGCTCAAGGGGAGCTGGACCTACTTTAGCTGTTTGTCTGCAAGTCTGGGTCACCAAGTCACCTTTGCTAAAGAAAAATAAAAGCACAGGCTTATTTTCCACATGAATGTAAGGGGCAGTATTTTGTTAACTCTAAGTGTGTTTGAGAAGGAGCTTGTGTGTGCTGGCTAGGCTGGTTTTATCTTGGTCCTAGAAAATGTGTGGATGTGCCCAGCATTTTTGTTGTAAAGAAGATTGCATGGGTTTCCCTTCTGTAAGTAACTTGGCTTAGTTTTATGTTTGAAGAGTTTATACATTTGCATAAAGCTCAAGTTGAGGTGATTCTATGGCAAAGACATAAAAATGTAAATATTTAAATATTACAGGATATTTTACATCCTTTCAGGGTGAAAAGTATATTTAATATGTGAAATAGAAGTTAGGATAGGCGTATCAAGACTTTCTTTAAATCTGCAAGAAATAGAACATTTTGATAGTTAAAGTAATAATCAGAACCTTGTCTATGTTACAAAGGGTCTAGGTCTTCTTGTTTCACTGAGATCTTTGAGTTTTGCTAACCTTGTTTTGTGAATGTGAAACTACCCCTCTATCTCCTTTGCCCCCTGATCTGAGTGCTCCTTAACGTAGGATGGGAGGTGACAGCAGGTGAGGGTGCCTGTGTGTATGCATCAGGAAGAACTGAAAATGCTCCATGCACTTTAATCAATCCCAAAACTTTAATCAATTTTCCTCCAGGTAGGCAGAGGAAGGTGAGCTACACATGGACTCACTGGGTCTCTGTGTGACAAGCACTGGGTCACAAAAGTGAGGCATCTGCAAGATGAGGAGAGAGTTTTTCACCTTGAGACTGGCATTCAGTGTTTTTAGCATTTGTTTTTGCATCATCTCAAGCTCTCTTTTGGTTCCTAATGATTGCTGGGATTACACATGTGCACTACCATGCCTGGCTTTGGACACATTTAGAACAAGCTACTCTACAGCTCTCTTGTACCTCACGAAAGTTGGAGACATATTCTATTTATGAAACCTCCCTCCCTCCCTTCCCTGTCTTCTTCCTGCCTCATCTTTGGATGAGCCAAATTGTAGAACTTAAGGAGAAGGGGAGGGGCATTCAGAGATCTCTTTTTCAGAGGAAGTTGCGAGTCACAGTTCTTGGCCTTCTTTAGTAATACCATGAGTTGGCTGCCACCTTACATTCTAGTAATTAAAATCCTTTATTAATCAGCCCTCTACATACCTGTGATGTGTGGACTGATCCTGGAAAGGATGACTCAGGTGTGAATCATCCTCAGAATGATTAAGAGCCAAAGTGTACTGTGCTTTTAACGGCAGCATTGGGGTTGCCACTGCTTCTTCCTGTTGGAATCTCTTGAATAGTAGGCATCTCTGTGACCAGCCCAAGTGGCCATCTAATACCCATTGATGTATGCATCAGTGTAGCTCATTTCACTGGTCCTAGTTGCAGCAAGACTTCTAACTCTTGAGCCAACCAAGGGCTGCCAGAACCTGGCTATTAACACAGGAAGTATTTCGAAGCAATGGCAGGGACCCGGGAGAGCTAGTTCTCCAGCTGGAAAGGAAGGCAGCATTTCCTGTGTTGGGATAGGACCTTTAATGCATGTAGTCTTATTTATCATTGAGAAATGACATCTGACAAATAATAGGTGCTTCAATAGAACAGGCAATGTGGTTTCAGAGGGCATATTGGGTGTTTGCATTGACAATTAATAGAGAAGGAGAAAATGGCCTAAGGGATAAGGATGCTTCCTGGCTTGACAGAGGTTGATCCAGGGGTTTAATGATGCCTGTAGGCACATGAACTATCTCTCTGCATGGGCAGTATCACCCTGATCCTGGGGTGGCCATCCTTGGGGTGCAGGATGATGGCCAGTGCCATCGTGTTAGGGCTCCATCATTCATGTCCATGTTTTTGCAGCATCTCAAGGGTGAGCAAGAGCTGGTTTTCACCACTTCCAAAAAGACTCAACACACCTTGTTTCCCAGAAGTCCTTTACCCATTTTAGTTCATTGACAAGAAAGATAAAATTACTCTTTTAGGCTTAGAGTGTTAAAAATGTACTGTGGGGAAAAAAGGTACTGTGGGAGCTAGGAATGGAGTCTGTTGTGGGCATGGAAGTAAAGTATGGCCAAATTTTTTCCCTTTCCATTGGGAAGGAAAAGAAAACTTGAGCTATATAGAAGTGAAATTAGGTTCTAGTTTTATCCATAAGGTAGAAATACCTTCCTTTGATCTGTGGTAAGGCAGAGGCCGTTACATGCTGAGGCAAGAAAAAGCAAGACAGGAGAAAGGAGAGGAGGCCAAACTCACTTTATAACAACCTACTTTTATGGTAATGAATCTAGTCTCTTGATAAGGACATTGGTCCCTCTCAAAGGTCCTAATGCCTCTCAGTACTGCTGCACTGGAGACCAAGCTTTGATATGAACTTTGGCAGAGGACAAACTACAACAAAACCATACCATCCTATATTCTTTTCTTGTAATACCAGAAATCAAACTTAGGACCTTGTGTTTGCCGGGCAGATCTTGTATTATAAGGTGTGTCTGAAATTCCTTCCCATAAAGAGGTGAAACTTTGTTGGCAAAGTGAAAGTTGATTTCAACGTAGTTGGAATCACCTCAAAGCATGTTTCAAACTGTCTATAACTACCTGTCATTTACATAGACTTTATTTCATATGGGCCACCTGGCCACATCAAGAACATGTGTCATTCAATAAGCAAGTTTAGTCATTGTGGTTTTCTTCTTTGTCTGTGTGAGACAGCTGAGCAAATGCCAGGTTGAATAGTGAACAGGCCAAGGGTTTCAACTGGTAATCTGACAAGATAGGCTTAGGCACAGATGGTGGTAAGTGCTGGTAGAACTTCATGGGTTTTCTGCGGTTTAAGTTGGGTTTGTCAGGGTTTTCTACACATATGGGAATGCAAATATGGAATTTGAAAATGTTGCCACCTGGTGTGAGTCGACATAGTACGTCTACTTTTTAAGCCAAGTTCTATACAAGCTTATCAGACACGTTTGGCATGGGGAGAAAAGAAGTAAAGTTTGGCCTCATCACATTCAGAATTTAGACCAGTGGTGATAAACTTTTTAGAGCTTTCAGTGATAACAAAAAGTTGGCTGCAGTGCCTGTGCTGCAGGCTCATCACCACTGGCCTAGACCTTAGGCTGTCAGACCTGGTTTTCTTTGGTTCATTGTTGTAGGTGTTGACAGGACCATTCTCCCTTTGAAGTTCTAGGAGATTTTTTTCTTCCCCTTTTCTATTTGGGGTGACTCCAGGGGTTCCTGCATTTATGACTATTTAATTCTGGTCTTTGCCTCCATCTTCACATGACCTTCTTTGGATGTTACCATGTCTTCTTTCTTTGGGTTCTCATATTGGTGTTGATTATTGAGTTTAGGGCCCACCTGAATAACACAGCAAGATCTTATCTCTGCTCTGTAACTGTTATATCTGTAATGATCATTTTTGTAAAGGAGGCCATATTCACAGGTTCTAAGATGTGGACATATATTTTTTTGAAAGGCCACCATTCAACCATAGTGCTTCTCAGATGATGTACTTTGAGATATTTGATAAAGATGAAATATTTAGTAATTTCTCAGCCTCTGAATCCAAGGATTGGAAGCACCACCAAAATGAATGCTTGAAGGAAATGATCTCAGACATCAATGACAGGCTGTGTCCCACAGAATCATCTCATTCCTTGTTTGATTTATTGCATTTTGAGCTGTCCACATGTGAGAAAAAAGGAAGAAAGGGGGTAGCCACTAGGCTTTTGCATCGTATATTTTGAATATTCTTTGAATTCATTGCACCCCCTTCTTTGCTACCACTGCTGCCTTGTGGAGTCTCAGGCCTTTCTTGCCTGGATTATGTCATCTCCTGCACTTTTTCTACAGCTCTTTTTCACCACATTGTACCTGATGAACATCATGAAACTCCAAACTGGTGTTCCTCGCCTTAGTGTAGTGTTCACTTGGTCTTCCAGGCCTGTCCATTTCCACACTGCTTTCTTTCTTGCAAACTCCTTTGCTCTTTGGCTGCTGGCTAGGTTTGACCCATAGGAAGTGAATGAGAAGTCGGGAGCACCATGAGACGTATCTGTCTCCTTAATTCTCTCTGTGAAGTCCACCAGAGCTGGCTATATCCCTTGACCGAGCTGACAGCTGTCATGAAGTGGCCCATCTGGGACTCTCTCCTTTAGATTTCAGTAACAGTTTCTCTCCTTACCTTTCCAACCCCAAGGGTGGCAGTGGGGTGCCTTGTGATTTCACTATACAACCCACAACTTTGAACATAATCCCTTTATAAACTTCTTGAATTACCAATTTCAGTGTACCATATGTTTCTTGCCGTGACTAATACATCTATGCTAATATAAACGTGTCATTGGCTCCATTTTGGCCAGAGGATAAATGCAACATCCCATGCCGGGGAGCAAGATTCCAGCTTTTCGGCCAGCTTTTTTACTTCCTGATATACACACTGCCCTCCACAATGCCCACAAACTTCTGGTTTTCTCATTATGTTATATCCTTTTTCTTCTTGGAGATTTTACAAGTAATGCTTTCTTTTTTGATTTATCTCCTGGGCATTATCTTTTTATCCTCAAACATTACCCATTGCTTGCTATTTGCTTCTGATTTCCCCCCGCGGGGTTAGTTGCTTCCTTCCCCATGTTCCTATATCACATTATACACAGGTTTATGACAGTGCTTGCCATCACTTTAACTATTTGTATGTCTGCTTTCCAAATAATCTCTGAGTTTCTCTATTGCATGGCCTTCACTGTATTCTGTTTTCCTTTGATCTCTAAATGCCTGTTGTTTCTCCTGATAGACTTCATAAATATTTTTTGAATGATCACATTCTATTTATGGATTGTATTATTTCTCGTGCCCTTGATACAGACAAGATTACTGCAATAAAGCACCATCTTCATTTATGTCACTGTGCACGTCATATTTTGTTTTGATGAGTATTATTGGGTTTTGTCCTCAGGATAATTGTGAAAGATGGTAGGTGGGAGGTGAATCCTCTCAGCCACCTAGATTGTTAGTGGCAGAAGTATGCCAAGAATTTAGAGCTCTTGATACTGATTTGCTCCTCTTTTTATGAGACCATTTTGCCTCAGAGATGCCAATTAAAAAAAAAAAAAAACCAAACAAAACCAAACCCAGGGGCAGCCTGAACTAATGAGCACTACCCCAAGGGCCACGTGGATGGGGACCTCAAACTGCCACAGAGATAACTCCATGTGATTACAAACACATGTCAGGAAGGATATTTGGAAAATGTGTGTTGTCAGAAAGGTCCTAACGAACGGAACTGGTCACATTACCGGAACCTAACTTCCTGTTGCACGAGAATTATGTCTGATGTGGACTCCAGGGACTGTCGGCAGAACATAACACTTGGATTAAAATTAGGATATGAACATCAAAAAGAAGTATTCCACTACCCTAGGGAAGGGGTGGTAACCAATAGAGGAAGGAATGAATTGTTGCTGTAATTAAAACCATATCCCATGAGAAAGTAATTTATAGGCAACAACACCAATAAAGATAAATTCAAGAGAATTGAGGGCAATTTCTGTTATGTCAGCAGGAGGCTTAAAGGTTCTTCCTTTGGAGAAGAAGCATTATATTGAAAGTACTGCTAATCGTGCAGCTTATTGGTAAAAACATTCCCAAAGATATCATCAGAGAGTTTTAAGGGGATAGGGATACTAAAAGTTGCCTGATGCTAGGCTTTGGACCTCCAGGTCCTTTCCAAAAGGAAGGGGGGAAAAAATGAAATCTGAGTCCTCCATTCGGTTGAGGTCAGGGCAGACTAAGTTTCAGATGTAGCAGATAAGCTGCCCCTACTTGATCTTGGCAAATTTGAAGGTGACAGAGAAGCATCAGGAGATGCTTGTGGGTCTGTGTCACAACCTCAGAGGCCGTCACAAAAGACCCTTTGCTGACCGAACACCCATCAGTGGTTTGGGTCTCCACCTGTGCTTCACTGAAGCCAATGAGGTCAATTAACCAAGGAGGAAAGAAATAAAGAGAATGCATCTCTATGCTCCAACTTTATCTGTTAAACCTGCCGCTTTGGTGTTCTCAAACTTCAAATTGCAAAAGAAATGTACAAGGGTCAGAATCAAAATGAAGTCGCTTGTGTCGACTCCAATAAGAGCCAAAGTAAATAATGCTGGGAGGTTCTGATAAAAGGGTTCTTACGCGTGACACAGGACTACACGATGGTAACTGTCACCCAAGACTCTCAGAACCACAAGCTTGCATGGAGGCCACCACAACCTCATACAAGTTATTTCTGGAAGGACATTAGCCCACAAACTGTCTTTCCAACCTTGGGCCATGGCACTGTTGTTATTAATCATTGTCTCCAAGGATTATTGTTTCAAAATATCTGATGCAATCATCTCCATGTTTGTTTTTAAAAGTATCTTGCCACAGTCTCTTTGGATATGCCCATGGCTTATTATTATGACTATATTCTTGTTGCTGTGTTCAGCTATTCCCAAATAGGTATCAGTATTCTTTGTAAGATTTTGCTCCCATTTATTTTATTTTATTTTATTTCATTTAGGTAAATAAATGTTCCTATCTTTTGGTCTGACGATTCCCTTGCTGGGAATTTATCTTAAGTATATGAAAAGAATTGTAGACAAAGATCTAGAAAGAAATCTAACTTTCTAATAACAAAGGAAACATTAATTAAATCTGATTATAGGCTCCTCTGCTATTATTTAAATTATGTGAAAAACATTAACTGACATGAAGATGCTTATGACATAAGTTAGAAAAGCAGCATACCAGTATGTACCTATGTAAAGATCTTTACCCAGTCCTTTGGAAAATCATTTTCTTTGCCTAAATACTTATCTCTATAAATAGAAAAATATTAGAAGGAAAATCACCAAAATGTTAATTCTGGCTACATAAGGGTAGTGGAATTATATGCTTCATTTTATTTTCTCCTTTGTACTTTTTCCAATTTTATGAGTATAAATCAGCAAATACTTTGAGATAACATTGAAAATTCTCCATTTATTTCTCTCTCATTTTTAAGATAAAAGCCAGACTCTTTAGCCTGGGAACCGGGGACCAGGCTGGCCTGCCAGCCCCCTTCCCTGCCCATCCTTCCCTGCTCTTCTCCTCTTGCACTGCCTTCCAGGCTTGCTGTTCCTCCTGCTCTCTAGGTCCTGTCACTGCCCGTTCTTCAGCCCGAGCCACTCCCCTCTCAGTTCGGTAACGTGTTTGCATACCTCCAAGGGCAGCTCCACCTCTTCCCCTTTGGAACACCTCTCCCTTTGTGGGATGTCTGCATCTAACAGATGGTCCCCACAGTACTGAGGCCCAGCTCCCTTGTCTCAATGAAGGACGGCTCTGAAAGGCCATCCATGGCACGGCTGGCTCCTGGTAGGATGAGCTCGTCTCTAGCAATGCAGCCCTTATCCCCCTACAATTGAGCACTCACCAAGCAGCCTCTTGACTCAGCTCTGTCTCCACCTCTTTCTTGGGGAACCCAACTGAGGACTCTCCAAGAGTCCCTGACTTTGCCTTCTTAGACAGAACCCATCTTCTGTTCATTCATCTCTGCTTTATATCTGACACTGCTGCACACAGAGGCATCCTCAGGCCTCCTCACCCACCTGGTGTCATCTTAGGCAGGGGGCAGTGCCTCTTTTCTTTTTGTGTCTGCAGCTCCTGGGTCCCAGGATTGACGAGTAAGTGTGAGGGGGGCACAGAAGACAGAGAGTACAGGGGCAGTGAGATATGGAATGGGTGCTGTTGAGCTAATTGAAATGGCACAGGATGCAGAACATCTTTTCAGTTGAAGTTACATTTCCTATTCAGACTTCCTCTATGTCTACAATGAGCAGAGCTCTGACTTTGGGGAGAATGCAGCTCCTCTGGCTTTAAGTACTTTGGGAATTTCCAACCAGAATGGAAAGGATTCAGTGTTTTCCTCCTGTCCTGTATTTGCAAACACAACCCTCTTTTCTTAACCCTTCTATCCTTCTTCGTTTTATTCTTCTCTTTCTTTTCTTCATTTTTTTTTTTTTTTTTTTTTTTGGTACCAGGAATTGAACTCAGGACCCTGTACTTGCCAGACAGGTAGTTATTCTACTGCGCTCTCTCCCTGGCCCCTCCCTCATTGTTTTTTGAACCAGATCTAAAACCAACTTGTTGCCAATGTACGGAAGTACAAAAAGTCATGGCCAAGGCCATGTAAGTCACATCCTTCTTCAAGAAATGGTAGAGGGAAAATCAGATGTCTTCAACTCCCACCATTCTCAGACAAACAAGTCTTGGAGTAGGGCATTCAGGTGTCTTGTTCTTAAAGAAAGAGTCAGCAGTGCTTCCCTGAGGGCAAGGGCAGTCTGTCCTAGGTTCCAGGGGCATCAGTGTGATTTGCTCTTCCGCCTCTGACTATCTGCTCAACCATAGTGAGTCAGCAGCACCCAGGCCTCCAGCTGCAGTTGGGGAAACCTTTCTGCCCCTCCCTTCCCTGTCGCTTTCGTGGGGTCCCTTTTGGATGAATTCTTTGATGCTGAAAACATTCTGTGTGGTAAAAAAGTCTGTCCCAGGGGTCAGGGAGATGGCTCAGTGGAATAAGCACTTCCCTAGCAAGCACAAGGGCCTGAGTTCAATCCCTGGTTCCACCAAAAAAAAAAAAAAAAGTCTGTCCCACATTTATTCTACTTTTTAAGATAAACGTTGCTGTTTTCTCTAGATAGGGAATAATCCCAGTGCTTCTAGGATACTGACTTGAGTGGTGCAGAGCCCCATTTTTGTCTCTTCATCTCTTTTATACACATGGAAGGGCAGGTGCTGTGATTGCCACTAGCTAGGGACAGAGTCCCCAGGGGATAAGGACTAGTGACTCTGAGTCATTACAGAGCTCTGGAAGAGGAATTCAGGATTATGAATGCAGGGGCCTGTGCTCCCGTGCTGCCCATGCTCAGGGCAGTGCCTCTCCCAGGAGATTTCTTCATGGATGTATTCCTTCCCCACATGCTTAAAAGTTGTCACACATTGCAGAGCTATGAAGCATGACCACAGCATCGGCACAGTGTGTGTGGTCCTTCAACCCTGCGGTGTCTTAGTACTTACTGTTCTTTGTAGGTGTTAGATAGGAGCATTTATTGCTCATTCTTGTTTTGTTGAGGATGTGTTTGCATTTTGAGTGAAGCTGCTGAGCTCTCACCACCTCCTCCTTTACTTCATTCCAAGGAAAGTCACTTTAGTCACTTGGGGAGAAGCCATTAGGTACACCACCTCTCTTTCTCTGTTGGGGAAAAGCCTCTAGAAAGTAAGAGCTCCCTGCTTCTCAAAGCTTTAAGTTTTAAAGGGCAATCCCTATGTGTCAGCACTATGCAGCATTGCTTGGGTGACTTCAGTGGTGTTATATTAATAAACCCAATGTCCTGAAGTCATACTTTGCAGCCTAGACATTGTCCCTTTAAACAATGGTGATATTTTTCCTTTACCTGTCTGATTTCTATTGGTTCAGAGCTTGGGTATGAAAGAGGGGTCTTAGTTATTGGATACCTTAAAGTCTTAATCAGCCAGATCGCCTCTGGCTGCCTTCAATAGTCATGTGGTCTATGGCTTATGTCTAGATGTTCCCTCAAAGCTTCATGCGGTCAGAGGTGGGACTTTTCAGAAATAGCAGAATCTAGAATGTATGATGCTGGGATCAAGGATATGTGATTACTAAATTAGTAACTGATGGGCTGGCATAGTTCTGGGTAGGATTCAGGGTTTCCCACCCTGGGTGTGGGTGCTCCTTGCCCTAGTGTATGCTAAGAGTAGGTAGTCTGGATACAGTATAAAGGGACAGAATGAATCTGCTGCTTGTCACGTGTAGCTTACCACCATCTGCCTTTTGCCTACCCTGAGCTGTTTCTCCTCTGGGATGTGTCTATGTCATAGCACACGACTTGTTGTCAGCCAGTTATGAACTAAAACCTCTACAAACTGTGAGACAAATAAACCTTTTCTTCTTTAACTTTGGGTGCTGAGTATTTTGTCTCAGCAGTGAGAAGAGTAACCAAGACACTTGGCATTCATAAACATCTACTTTTGGTGAGTAGCCAAGAACTCAGGGGGAGAGTGGTTGAAATGGGAATACTAGTGAGTTTAACTAAGATGCTAACCAGCCAAGGAAGTCCTTTACATGGCCTGCTGACTATGCGAATGTCCTGACTTTCTGTAGACTTATGAAAGGGAAGGAGGGGTTTTCCCAATAATCCACCCACTCTTAAGGTGACATAGTCATGAAATAAACAATTTTCTCACTAAAGTTCCTTCCTGCTCCCATCAACTTATAAGTTGGAGTAACCAAGTGAGCAAGAAGGTCTTGATGGTGGTGTTAGCAGTTCTCTTTCGTGTACTGGGATCCAGTTCACACCTGACCTCCCCAGCCTGATGTAATCCAACTAGTCCCGATTTTACACTCATTGCCTAACACGTGTATTGCAAACTTACTATTCTTGATTGATTTTATGATTGGCTTAGGTGATGTGGTGATGTTTCCTCCTCTACCTGAACTTTATTGCAAATTTCAAGAACTATGTCTTATACCTCTTTGTATTTACCCAACCTTCAAAGAGTGAGAAAGAATGTGTTTAGTTTGGTAGTATGGAAATAAATGAAGACTAACCAAGAAAGAACATGCAAAAATCATTTTATTCAGAACTTGTTGCACAAGGGACTTTGCAGCTATTATTTCTGTGTTGGCCTTAACTCAGAGGAGAGGCAGGCAGGCAGAGGAGTGAGGAAAGGGATGTCTTTGGGTGAATACTGGTTGGAGGCTGACAGCGGTGCTTATGTAGGAGGGTGGCAGCCATTGTGATTGGTTAGGATGTGGATCTGCCTTTCCATGGTTGATCTTGAACTGGAAACAGGACACAAATTAGGGAAACTGATAGTCAAGTTCTGGCTCTTTTGGGTGAGTTGTTTTCAGGGCTATTATTTGGCTTTTTGATTGTTCACAGATACAGTGGACTGAATGTAGGATGATAGGCTGGTTTCCTCAGCTAGTTGCTGCCAGTAATGGGTTGGGTTTCCAGGCTATAGAATGTAGTCCATAGTTTTATTTCATATGTAGGCTGGTCATTATCTATTTATTTGTATATTCAGTCTCTCAGGATCTAGCAACAAACATTGGTTGAATTAATGTATTGTTTTGACTACGGATAGAAGCACACCTTCTGATTTCATGTTCTTTCCCTTTCTTTTGGATACTTGCAAGTTACTTATTTAATAAGTATTTTTTGTTTTATTTTTACAACAGGACTCTAGGAATCATGTAAACCTACTGTTTTCACTCCCTTTCTTATTCATTATCATGGAGTCTAAAGCACTGATGAAATTGGGGTCATGGTTAAAATTGCTTTAGTTCAAGTTGCTCATCTTACAGATGAAGAGATAGAGACCCGGAGACTTGCTCAGGGCCTTGCTTCTTAGTAATAAGCTGAATCCACCACAGGAAAGCAGTAGATGGTCAGTCTCCCGCTCTGACCTTTGGAGCCTTTATGCAACATGCAGAAGAACAAGAAAGAGCTGTAGGTTTTGAAATTTGGGTAACAATAAAGTTCCTAAGAGTAGAGGACTTTGCAGAACACTGTTCTAAAGCCATGGGCCAGGTCGGTGCATGGTGTGAATCTTGTTGTGCTGACCTTGACATATGATGTGCGGTACTTACTGCCCTGGCTGTCTTTATGAAGTACCGCACCTTGGGAGAGGGGCACAGCTAAAATAATACTTAGGTTTTTTTCTGCCTCTGGAGGCTTGAGGTCTAAAATGACTGGGTCCACAGGGTGATGCTCCCTCTGAAATGTGTAGAAGAGAATCCTGCTTTGCTTGTCTAGCGTTTGGTGTTTTCTGGCAATCCTCAGATTACAAATGTACTATCCTAACCTCTGCCTCTGTTGTTGCACGGTGTTCTTTCCGTGTATCCCTGTCTGTCTGGAATTTCAAGTCATATTTGATTAAGGGCCTATCCTCCTCCAGTATTACCTCATCTTAAATGATTACATTTACTGTGTCCCTGTTTCTAAATAAGGCCACATTCTGAGGCCTTAAGGACTAGGACTTTAGCCTATCTTTTTGGGAACACAGTTCAATCATAACACAAGCCATTATGCAGAGCTACGCCCTCTATGTGGGTCTCCAAAGTCATGAGTTTTTGGCTTTTCCTGTCACTCTCCAGTCACCGCCAGCACATGGCTCATGACTAAACAGTGTGTCTCCAAAATTGGTGACTCGCAGAGCTGCGAACAGGCCATGTGGAAGGCTGCTTAGTAAGAAATTGTCATCTAAAATAGTCACCAGTTCCTTTGCAAATATGCGTCAGAGGGTATTTAGAATCGTCATACCATCCCACTGCTCCACGTTGGTGGAACTATTAAGTAAATTACACATCCTTGTCTCTTTTAGGAACTTCTTATTCATAATTGTCCCTGCACATGTCTGTGTGAGGGAGGATGCTCATCCACCCTCTCGGCAGTATTTAACCTTGCCTGTTTCTGAAGATCACGCTGTCATGAAGTCCTCTGCCTTCACCCTGTCACCTCTGTTAGTCATCTTCAACCCATTTTTTCTCTTTAATGGATTTACAGAAGGGATGCTTTTGCCAGGTAGACATGTTATGCAAAGAGTGTTCTGCTTGCTTAATGATTCATTCCTTTGCTTTTTGCCATCTCTAAATGTTAGGGAAAAAAGATGTTTTTGTTAAGGACTTTAATAATAATGAGGCATGGTCATGGGGTGGGCAAAGGTGGTCACTTGGAAAGCACTTTCAACAGAACAGTCGCAATCATGTTTGTTGGTCTCTGTGCAAAGCAGTAGCGCTCACACCCACTGAAATCTGGAAGACTGACTCCCCTGATAGAGACTGCTTTCTGATGAGGAGATAACCCTCTCTATTTATGTCTTGGTGCTCATGGGTAAGTCATGGCAAGATGGGTGTCACCTGAGCATTCCTTTCACTCTGCTTCTGGATGTAGACCACAAATGGATCCAAGAGTGTGTTTGAGCTGAGCTAGATCCGCGTTTCCTTTTAACTTAAATACTAAGCTCCCCAGAATAGGCTAGGTACTCATTTATGTTCCTCCAAAATTTCTATGTTGAGGTCTTCAGCCCCAGTACATTGGACTGTAGCTATGCTTAGAGACGGGGCCTTTGAGAAGTACTTAATGTCAAATGAGGCCATATGGGTTGGCCTTACTCCAGCCTGGTTCATGTTCTTAGAAGAAGAAATTAAGACATAGACCTACATAGAAAGAAGATGAAGTGAAAGCACAAAGAGAAGATGGCCGTCTAGAAACCAGGAATGAAGAGACCTCAGAAGCAATTGGCCACAAAATTCCTTGATCATGAACTTCTGGTCTCCAGATTTCAAATAAGTTTCTGACATTAAGCCACTTAGTTCATGGCATTTGCTGCAGCAGCCCTGACAAACAAATGCAGAGGAAGACAGCTTTGGATATGGGAGTGAGCCTTTAAACAACATCATGCCTATCGATGGGGCTCTGAGGCCATGTCGCTAAGCTTCCCAGTCCTGGTCCTGGCCTTACTCATCTCCATGTGACATTGCATTTGTTTTGAAAAAAGATCATAAGCATCTACTTCATTTGTGACTGCAGTTTAATTGGCATCTCGATAGTGGTGTCAGTTCTTTTGCCATTTTCTACAACACTAAAGGAGAATTTTCTAAGCTAGTATTTTTTTTTAACTGCAAATATGACAAATGTTATCAACGAAATCCAACCCGAGTGTATTTTCATCCCTTTTCCTCTTGTCATGATAAGCCAGAAGTATTTGTTGCCAGAAATGGAAAACAGCTTGCTCATCAGCCAGATGATCACAGCACTCAAAGCTCTACTCGTTTGCCATGTGTGAAAAGTTAAGAATTGAAAACAGACAGGCTTACTCGGCTTCAACAGTGAGAACCGTGAAGCAAGAGGAGGAGATATGGGTATACTCAGAGGGGAGAGCTGGAGATGGTGTGGATGGCAGGGCAGACAGGGTCTTCTCATATTGTTCTGAGGTGGGACTTCTGCATCTGTTTGGCAGTAGCTAGCACAGCTCAACAATGGCACGAAAGGAGTACCTAGGGTTATCCACCACTGGAACAAATCCAGTATTCTGTACAAGCATGGCTCTTGGACTTCTTTGGTACCTGACATGAAATTCTTTAGTTCAGTTACTCTTACTGCTTGTTTTGAATAGGGTATCCCCATGAGTTCTTAGTAAGAGGAAGAAGAGTGCAGTGGGCCTAAAACTGTTTGACTGCCCATGACATCTTGAATTATCCCGCTGTTTCTCCACTCATGTGACAAAATGAATGTTTGGTGAATCCCTGTGTGATTGTGTTATTGCTCAGTTATCCAATTATTATATTATAATGCTTTGGGTTTGCAGAGTGATTTCTCATTTTTATTAGTCCATCTTTGAAACTAGGGAAAGAATTTTTTTCACAGTAGAGTCATTTTAAGAAGCAGAAATGAAGATTTATAGAGGTCAAATGATTGACTCATAATTCCCTCTTAAAATAAAACAACACAACACACACACACACACACACAAAGAAAAATCAAAGTTTGCATTCTGGGTTCTAATTAGTGGGTCTCTGGAAGTTCACAGAGTTACATTCTGTTTTACTCACATTGTTAGAAACATTTGCAGTTCGACACTTGGATTCACTCCTGTATCTGACCCCCAAAGTCTTGTACATTACCTTAACCTCAAAGATTTATCTACCTAAGACAGACAAAACTACCCCATGAGGTTCTCCTTTGTTACAGCAAGCTCAAAATAGGCCAAAGGAAGCAAATTCTCATGGAAAGCTGTATGGAATCTACCTCCTATCTGTAAAGCCAGGACTGCCAATTAGTTTAAGGAGTGGGTGTTTTATAGGCTAGGAATTCCAGCTGGATGGAGACCAGTGATTTGAGAAGGAGGAGGGAGGTGAAGGTGAGTGACAAACTTCCAGGGACACCTTCTCCTTCCTTGTTTGAGTAGCTCCATCTTCCCTCGCTCACGGGGGGATCTGTCTCCAGGGCTCAGGTTTTCAGTTGATGAGTGCTCAGCAGTAGGCTGCAACCCTTAGTCAGATGAAAGGACAGATCAGAAGGTACCTATTACATGTCTGTGAGCAAAGAAACAAAGGCCCGGCTGCTGACACCCTCCTACTAACTTGGGTTTTAATGGTAGGTTTAATTTCCTCGTGCTAGCTCAAAGAAAGAGGCAGGGAGAGCCAGGGTCTGAGTAGTGGTGGTGGTGAGAGGGGGGAACGACAGCTGTTGTATTCATGGTTAATCAGGTGTGTCTCTCTTTGTGTCGCATCTGTCTGCTACTGTTGCCAGGCCACATGTGAAAGGGAATGGAGGGGAAGGGCCATTCGTGTTCAAAGCCGCTAGCACTGACCTCTGCTTCGTTCTCCTAGGGGTAGGAGAGCTTGTCTATTTAACTTTCCCTATTCTAGGAAGCTGTAATTCTACTTTATTAGCCCACCCTAACCAATTTGGCCTGACAAATGCAAGCTGCATCCAGAGTGCTATAAATCTGGTCCAGAAGGAGGCCTCCTCCCTCCTTTCTTTGCATTTCCTTTGGGATCCCATTTGATTTTGTCAAATGAGAGAAACCAGAAAGAGAGAGACAAACAAGGACTCAGAGCATCCTGGCTTGCCCTTGTCCCAGTGGGATTTGACAGCGCATGTAGATTTCCCTGCAGAGTGGGGCTGTGAGACTTCCCTGTGCTGTGCTTAGGTCCCCCTTTTACCTCTAAGCCTGTTTGACTCACAAGTCTCAAACAAGACCTTAGTCATCTCTCTGGCACCACACTTTTATGACTCTTCTGCTGCGTCCCTCCATTCTGGCCTCCCTCTGTGCCCGTGTTCAGACAGAGCTCGATGAAGGAGGAAGAGGAAGAGGAAGAGAAGCAGCTTCCGGCCCCTCCTGCAGCTGGGCCTGTGCTCTGGCTATTACTGCACTGGTCTGCGAGACAAGACTTTCCTTAGTTCCATGGAGAAACAGCTGAAACAGAAACAGGCTCTGCTCCTGACTCTCCAGGGTGCAGACTCCATTAAAATCCAGTGTCCCAGCACTTGTATGTCTTGGAGTAAATGGTAGTGCTCAGCATCTTCAAGAGTGAGTAGCTCTGGCTCCAACTGTCCTTGAGCATGGGCCATCCTCATGGCCTCAGCAGAGCTCACAGGCACAGCTTACTATTTTTCAGTTTCAAAGCCAGCACCAACTTTCACTCCATCTTGTGCAGCTGGAGCTCAGCTTTTGGGGTATGCTGTGATCTTGCCTATACATGCATATGTATACATCTTTTCAGTCAAAATAGCTAATTGCCCATGGCACAGGTTGTCATCAACGCCAGCTGAGTTTCCCTTGTCAGTAGGCCTGTGCTGATTACCATGGCTGCAGTGCTGAACTGCAGCTTTGGGGTCACAGAGCCTTTGTTTCCCTAATGCCAAAGGACACTGGAAGCCTACCCCACTGCCTGTGCTTGGCTCTCCTCCCTCTGATAGCCCTGCCTCTTCAAATTTCCATAGACAAATACTAAACTCTTCACAGAAGACTAGCCTCCTGCTAGGTTCTCTGGGGCCTTTGAGATCTTGTCATCTTGGGAGAGGCCAAGGGCTGTCTGAATCAAACAAGCAATAACAAAGTAGGCTGGACGTGGTGTCTAACATACAAAAAATCCTAAGCTTATAACTCAGCAAATTACTTCCAAGTGAATATATGCACGAAATCATCCCCTAGATTAAGAAACAGAATATTACTGCACATGGGAGCTTCTTAATTTTCTATTTACACAGGTGCCCTACTACATCTATAGCTGTTCTACAACACATATGAGACTGGGATTCAGTTCCTAGTTATGTGGCTATGGAAGTTTAGAAGTAGAAAGGTTTCCACTGTCTGGAAGGGATTTGCCTATGGCAGGATTGGAGTGTGAGATGGGTTAGCTTTGACAAAGTTCTCCCAGACTTAGCAGTCCCAGGTGGGCTGGATGCATATGCTCTTGGCTCTGGGAGAAGACATAGAAAATTCTAGTATGTGTTCTTTTATAAGAATTGTGATAAAGTACACATAACATAACATTCACCTTCTTAGACCTCTTTAAGTGTATAAATCAGTAATGCTAAGTATATTCAGGTTGCCCTGTAACGAATCTTCAGAACTGTTTTCACCCTGCAAATGCTTTACCCCTTAAAAAATCCTCTTCATTATCTCTTCTGCCAGCCCCTGATAACCACCACTCTATTTTCTGCCTCTATGAATTTGATAACTGTATAGGTGCCACAGAGAAGTGAAACTATACAGTATTTATCATTTTGTGCTTGACTTCTTTCATGTAGTATGACCTTAAGGTTTACCCACGTTATTTCATGTGTTCAAATCTCCTCTCTTTTGAGGGTTGAATAACACTCCACTGGATGTATTTACCATATTGAGTTATTTCATTTAGCCACTGATAGACACTTGAGTTGCTTTCATTAGCTATTGTCAATAGTGCTGTTATGGGCATGGATGTACAAATAGCTCTTTAAGTTACTGCTCTCAATCCTTTTGAGTATATACCCAGAAATAGAATTACTGGGTCACATAGTGTTTCTATTCTGTAGAATCCTGGCATACTCTTCCCCTAGATTTCCTCCTGCTTAGCTGCATGGGTTATATCAGAGTGAGCCTGACATATGGATTGGGTAGTAGTAGATTGTGGCAGATATTCCACAGGGGCCCGTCCTAGGGCACTGAGAGTGTAGGAGGCAGGATGGAGTAGAGATGAGGTAATCCATGGTGGATATGTGGTGAGTCCAGCGGGTAGAGTGGGAGTCACTGATTCTACACTAAAGTAAATGATTTTTCCTAAATTTGTGGGAGACTGGAGAACAAGGAGTTTATTGATTAGCAGGCATTGTCAATCATGGCGTTTGCTGACCGTATCACCTTCAAATTGTCTTTGAAGCTTTAGGTCTAAGCATTGGAAGTTTTACAGAAAAAAATGATAAAATTTTTAAACAGAGTATCAAAAATGGGGGAGAAAACCAAAGTGTTAGCCAGTGTAATCCCAATATAAACTGAACAATGTACATTTTACCTAATAAGGGCAGCAAATATAGGGTTCCACTTGAATAATAAGGTTGCCTTTGGAACACGGGGTGTGGGGGTATGATTAGTGATGCCTGAAGTGTAAACTAAGGGGCTGGGGTGATCAGTGGTCTAAGTGCCTGCCTGGCAAGCAAAGACCCGGGTTGGATCCCTGGTACTGCACGCTGGGCCAGCCACCTAAACCGGGAGTGGTGGCACACACCTGTAATCCCAGTGTTGGGGAGGCTGAGACAGGAGGATCACTACGAGTCTGAGCTGCATAGTGAGACCCTGCACCAAATAAATACATATTTTAAAAAGTAAAAAAAAATGCAAACTAAGCCCATACCATCCTTGAATATTCAATATTCAAGCACTTTAAGGTCTTTTTGTTTTCTAAATATTGTGACTTCATTGCTATGGATGAGCTCACATTTATACTCAGTTGAAGTAGGAATGATATGGGTTACCAGGGTGAGGACATTCAGGACTGTGGATTTGAGGATACATTATGAATGCTAGAAGAACATCCTTGTTCTGTATGCTTCACTTTTATCCTTCTCCCATTTCATCATGGAAAATCCTCAGTTAATTCACACATTTTTGGGTCAATTTTAAAAGTAATGTATAGCTACCATCTAAAGTGTAGTAAAAAACCCTGACCCTAAAAGATAGGCACTATTTAACAGTTTGATTTATATTCTTCCAGAAAAGTTCTGTGTACATTAGTATATGTGCATGTTTGTGTGTAAGCATGTGCACACACACTCATACACGTTGGTTTGTACTGCCTCCAACACAAGCACTACCAATTACATAAAAATATATGTGTGTCTTCACCGTAATAAATTGCTTTCAGACATTGTTGGACCCCATCACAGTTACAGACGTTTTCCCTCATGTATCATTTTGCTTTCCACAGTTTCTGCTACCTGCAGTCAACAGCAGTCTGAAGCTGTGAAGTGGAGAATTCCAGAAATAAACAATTCATAAGTTTGAAATTGCATTCTGCGTTGAGAATCATGGTGAAATCTCGTGGCATTCCACTCTGCCAGAGGATATATATATACTCCATGCCACCTGCACAGGAAAATCATAGCATGCGTAGAATTCAGTACTCTCTGAGGTTTCATGCATCCACTTGGGTCTTAGATGGTTTCCTCTCTGAGTAAAAATTAAAGTTGATATTGTTCTTATTTAACAGAAAACAGATTGAAGCAACTGAGCCACTTGTCCACATTTTTATCAGAGATGGAAATGGAGTTGGGGTAAGAATTCAGCTCTTTGCAGGGAAGTCCAGGTCTAGCAGTCTTTCTTCTCCACCACAGCATTTTTTGTGTCCTTTGGAAAGTACCTTGCAGAAAGACTCAAAGCCCAACAATTCACCATCTTCACAAAATCTGAGAATCTTGATCTGTCCTTGCTATCAATTTATATACCACATTATGTGCTATCTGGAGGCCTCCTGAACTTATTTATAAATAAAAGAAGAATTGAGATTGTTGAAATTGATATATGTGTTAGATTTCTGTTACTGTGACAAAATACCTAGTAAGCAAGTCAGCTGAAGGGAGAATCATGGTTTTTGACTCATGGTTTTAGCCCAGGCTGCTCAGTTGCTATGGGCCCGGGACAGTAGAATGTCATGGCGCAGGGTGTAGGGGAGGAGAGCGGCACAGGTTGTGGGAGCAGGAGGGAGGAGGGAGGAGGGGCTTCGTTCTTCTGCTTATTCTCTGCAGGCCCAAGCCTATTGGATGGTCCTGTCCCACACTCAGGCCTACCCCTCAGGTTGCTGCCTCATGTGCCACTCATCTCAGAGGTCATCCTTCCAAGCACCCCAAGAAGTGTCCTTCACTAGCTTCCTAGGTGTTTCTCAATCCAGACAAGTTAGCATCACCATTAGCCATCGCAACATGACTCCAGCAGAGTCATAGAACTTCCTTAATGACTATTAGCCCAGACAGCACTCTCAGTATTCATGGGAATGTTGGTATTAGCTTAGCTAGCATTGGTGATCAACATGCCTTGGTCTTCTATTCTAGGGATCTTTAAGAATAAAATGGAGTGGTCTTGTTTAACTGAGTTGCAGATTCTCTTTTAGGTCAAATGGCCAAGAAGTCTCCATTTACTTCTTTGGTACTAAGCAATAATTCTATACTTTCATTCAGTTTACTTTCTCAAGTACATAATTTAATTAAGAGTGATTTACCTAAAGCTATATTCTCTTTCCTATCACATACAGACTGAGAGCTTGGCCACTGATTTTGTGTCATGATAGAAATGCTTCTGTGATTGTGGATTTTTTTTTTTTTCTCTGAATGCCTTCAGGGCAGGTTTGGCTGGCTCGAGTTGTGGGGATCGAACCACAGCAACCTGAGCCTGACTGCTTTGTTGAAGCAGCCACTTAAAGAAGTGAGCTAAGGGGAAGAACCCCGATTCTGTGATTGTGGAGGTTGAATCCTTTTAATTTTTTTTTTTTTAATCTCACAATAGCTGTACAGGGAATTGATATTCATGTTTTATTTCTTTTTGTTGTAAAATTTTCATAGTTTGCAAAAAATAAAAGTCATGAGCTGTGTATCCTTTATTTGCTACTCCCTGTGAGAAAGGTTACAGTAGTTAAAGAATATTCCATGATGGCCAGCGTTGGTGGAAGAGAATGCTGCTAGTAACTGAACTGATGGACAGGAAGGGGGAGGAAAAATACATCAGTATGTGGTACTGGGTAGGACTAGAGAAAGAGAAAAATACTTTGCTGCAGTAACATGTACAGCATATACATTAGACTGTATGACTAGGAAACTCAAGGCTCTATGTGTGATCTCCGGTACAAAAAGGTTAATTCGTTAACTATATAAAAATTCGAAGCTGGTAGTCCAGGGTTGGCATGGTTCTTTCATGAGGTTTTCAGATACTGTTTCCTTCTACCTTATCAGTCTGCTATCCTAAGGTTGTTAATTTGGTCTTTATGGTCCAAGGTGACTATTGGATCTCTAGTTTATTTTATTTATTTATTTTTATTTAGGTTTTTTATTTTATTTTTATTTTTTTGGTACCAGGGGATTGAACTCAAGACCTTATGTTTGCCAGGCAAGTGCTTATTCTACTGAGCTATCTCCCTGGCCCTCTAGTTTGTTTTAAAGAGAGGTGTATCTCAGAAATTCTACATGATACTTCTGTTCATTATGTCTTATTGTGAAGAATCTGGTTATACTTGACAAGTTAGGTCACAAAACACAGTATTTATTATAGGTTACCATAAGCTAGAAGAAATCATTTCTGTTGTTGAAGAGAAGGAAGTGAGTATTGAGAAGGAAATAGCATTATTTGACAAAGTGCACCTATTTTGCCACCCAGAGATGCATGCAAACCATTCGCTACGTTTGCGCTATCTGGATTCTGATTGTGATGACTGGAACTTTGGAACGTCTTGGACGAAGACATAACCATGGCAACGAGAAACACCTAATACCAGTGCAGTGAGATGCGGGTCATCTATGCCCTTGGCTCCATGGGGCCGTGGACAAACTACCTCTTGATTTCTATCTGAGGGAGAAATACACTTTTTTTTTTTTTTTTTTTTTTCCGAACCGGGGATTGAACTCAGGCCCTTGCACTTGCCAGGGAAGTGCTTATTCTACTGAGCCATCTCCCCACCCAATACACATGTTTTGATTAAGTTGCTTTGTTAGTTTTTATGGTAGCAACTGAGCCTAATCTTAACTGGTACAAGCATAATATAAATGCACAGAATGGTTTTCCTTTTTAAAAACTGGGTCTTTGCCTGCTCGTGTGTGTAGGTTGGCTACCCGCAATCCATCTTGGCCTACTGTGTGATGCGAGGTGTACAAGATAGCTAAGATGGAGATGTTACCCTCAGAAACTTGTATTTCTGTGAGGAGCAAACAAAGCAATGCATCAGTGGGGCTTTAGTTGCTTTAGAAATTCTTACAGTGAAGCCCAGAGATCTTGCAGGATTCTTTGTGGCCATCTCTAGACTGACAAAACAAAACAAATCAGAACAAAATTTACAAGTAACTTAGGGTGCTGACCAGAGCAATTTTCACCATTAACATTATAATCATGTTAATCACCTATAATTATTTTTCAGATATGCAAATTCAGTTATTTTTGTTGCTCTTGGGTAGTGCTTCAGATTCAACACTAATCTTCCCTTGAGAAAATCTTTCAGTATAATTGTAGCAGAACATTTTTGTATAAAACTGGAGAAAGGGGGCTACTAATAGTCACAGCCTGGAGATGCCGAGCACTCAGGTGAGATGAAATGTACTATTCATGCTGAGGTTTTTTTTTAATTTTTAAAAATATTTATTTATTTATTTGATACAGGATCTCACTATGCAGCTTGGACTCATAGTGATCCCCTTGTCTCAGCTTCCCAGTGCTGGGATTACAGGCATGTGCCACCACATTCAGTTTTGGAGGCCAGTGCAATGTGCCCAGAGTTCTGGGACTGGCACAGCATGTGGCTCTGGGGGTTGAACCTAGGTCCTTGTGCTTGCCAGGCAGGTGCTTAGACCATTGAGCTATCTCCCTAGTCCCCATGCTTAACTAAGCCAAATCCTTATGTACTTATTGGCATGCAAAAAATCACATAGCATCTTTATGTTCATATTATTGAAAGTTTTGAGTTTTCTTTGGTGGAGGGACAGGGTTTCACTATACAGTTCAGGCTGGCCTTGAACTCATTGTGTGGCTCAGGTTGGTCTTCAGTTTTCAGTGATTCTTTGGCTTCAGTATCTCTAGTGCTTGAGTTATGGACATACACCACCATTCCTGGCTTAAAATTATTTAATTCCTCATAGTAACTTCTATTTTATAGGGGAAGAAACCGAGACTTAGAGGGTCTAGTAACTTGCCTAAGTTCATACTGTTAGTAAAGGACAGAGTCAGGATTTGAATTTGGGTCTGCGACTGTGTTTTGCATTCCATTCATGTGAGGATAAAAACTGTACTGTGGAGACTCAGCTGTGAAAGCAGAAATGGAAGGTTAGAAGAAGCTGATGAGGAACAAGGTTAAGCTTTTCTGAAGTTCCTCTGCACAGCTAGGAAAATGTTGCTGCGTTTATCAGGTAATTGAAGTGTCAACGTGATGCCCTCAGAAAGGCTGGATGAGTGTGTTCCTGTTGGCCTACGTGTGGCTGCCAGGTGAGCCGCACAATTGCACTTTGCAGGTTAAGAAAATTTTCTGGCAGCCATGGGGGTTCCCTTTTTAGAAGCAACTCCACGAACATGCAAAATCAATGTCACTGAAGTTTTTGCTTATGTTACTGCCTTCGACACTGTTTGATCCTTACATGAAAGAGACATTTGTCTTTTGACAGGACTGAGACTGGGAGAAGCGGTGGAGGCACCCCTGGAAGTGTTGCACAAATGCCTGCAGACTCTGCTGGCCTGAGCTCCCTTCCTATGGTTTCGTTGTAGAGTCTGGGTCACTGAGGGGCGCCCCTTGCCCTGTGGCTTAGGTGAATTCCCAGCCCCTCCCTGAGGTGTTGGAAGGGCACACCTCTGGCAGTGAAGGAGAATGCTGGATTTCCTTGTCTTTGTTTTAATCCACTTCCTCATCTCTTCCTCTCTCCTGATTCTTGCTCTTCCTGCAAATACCAGCCCCATGCAACTGCTCCTCCCCTTCTCAGCACTCTATGTCCTCTGTCCTGGAGATCAACCTTGAAGCTCCTACCTTCTACAACTGGAAGTGTGTGAATTATTTGAAATTTCATCCAATGACACTCTGGATGCTCAGATCAGCATTTTAACCCCTTATTTTGGCTCAAGAGCTACCCGGATCATAGAAGATAAACAGCTAAGTCTAGAAATGGAGGCACTCTTATTTTCTCAGTGATCAAATAGGTTTTGCCATTCAATGGCAATGCTCCCTTGATTGATTCTTGATTCTCATTTCCAATTCTGGGACTCTTTTTTTTTTTTGAGCTGATAGATGAGTTGAACAGATCTCAGTGGTCACGTGTTATGTTGCAGGCACTCAGGAAAAGGTGTATGTTAATTGTGTGGCTGAGAAGGTGAGAGTTCTGTTATAATATCTATTACCCACTCAGTGAAAAAGTGATTATGATTGATGTCTTTCCTTGGGAAGTCTTTTAAAGATGCCTTCTTTCCTTGTGGCCATAGATACATTCTTACTCTTGAGGTGAGTGAGAATCTCCTGGAACCTCTTGAAATCATGGAACTTTCCTCTCTTCACATTGAGAATGTTTCACATTTAAACATAGCATTTTAAACAACATCCCATTTAAAAGCTAATGGATTTTCATTTTGAGGGAAGTAGAAACTGTATAAAAGTACAAGAATAAAAATAAAATCATCCATAATGTTGATAAAGATTATTATGTTCTATCTTCCTTTTCCTAGCAGTAACAGAGCCTCTGTTGGGTAATCACATACAGGTTGTTGTCCCTGAAGGTCATTCTGAAGAAAAGAAGGCTGTCTTGATTCTCTCTAATGTTCTGGGATCTTCCATGTGTCCAGGAACACTGGTACTTACTCTCCTCAGTCTTCAGACGTCAATAAGGTAAATCTTTAAGTTTGTGTCCAGAAATCAGTGGTCTCAACCATGAGATCCATTCAGAAGATGGAAGGGAATTTCTTAATTAATGAAAGTTGAAGTATCAAAGTTTTGAATAATCTACTTCATTAATATATTCTTCTGTGAGCCTATCCAACAATCTTACCCTTAGAGTCCTGGGTTCTGATATTCTCTCACAAGTGGAAGAGGAAGGGATAGGTACATACCTGACACACAGCCATGCTGTGGGGCCACAGTAATGTGGATGCCTTCTGGGTTGTTTTCTGGTTCAGATCAGCTGTGGAGATTGTCTGTGAGAGGCCCCTCTACCACTGCTCAGGCCTCCCAGGCATATCGTTGGTTTCTGTTTGCACTTGACCTATTGGATTGCTCTAGTTAATGGTAAGCAGGGAAAGATGTGAGCGGGGCTATGATACTCTGGGTTCCTCTACAGTTATCTGGGTTTCTGAAATGAAGACTAAATTGGATGAACATGCATGCAATCATCACGTGCAATTAAAACAGGTTATGTTCAGATATTGGGTATCATTTGAGTCAGCAATTTTCAGCTAGAAAAGACAGAAGAGCTCCCTGCAGAGGGAATGACCAAATGCTTCATTTTGATTCTTTTGTGACAGGAGGCAAAGGCTAGTCTGATTCTTTTGACATTGGCCACACTGAATGAAAAGAGTCATTCCTGTTGCTTGCTGGAGCTTCCTTTTTCTTGTTCCTTGGCTTTCATTGATTCATTTTCTTTTTCAGTCTTACAGAAGTAATTCTTCTATAGTAGATCTTTTTGTTTGTTTGTTGTTGTCATTTTGCAAATGGCAGTAGTAGAACAAGACAACTTCCTAAAACTGTGCAATTTGTATCGACCTGAGGACTTTCAGGCCTGACAATTTTACTTTTCAAAAATTTTTTTCCATCTTTTAATTTTTTTCTTTATGTATTTGGTGCAGGGTCTCACTACACAGCTCAGACTCATAGTCATCCTTCTGTTTCAGCCGCCCGAGCCCTGAGATTAGGACGTGTACCACCATGCCCAGACTAGATGGCTGGCTCAGTGTGCCCCAGGGGAGGGATGTCGCAACATGTGGCACTGGGCATCAAACCCCAGTCCCTGTGCTTGCCTATACAGACACTTAGTTCACTGAGCTATCTTGTGTGCCCTATTTTTAAAATTATTTAATTATTTATTTGGTCTTGCTATGCAGCTCAGACTCCTAGTGATTCTTCTGTCCCAGCCTCCCCAGCACTGGGATTATAGGTGTGCCCCACCAGGTCTGGTTTCTGTGACCAGCACAGTTTGTCTAGGGTTCTGGGGCTGGCACCACATGCAGTACTGGGGCTCAAACCCAGGTTCTTGCACTTGCCAGGCAGGCACTTAAACTGTTGAGCTATCTCCCCAGCCCCATTTTATGTTTTATTGGAACACAAGGGAACTGAAAATCCTCAATTCTCCCCATTGCTGTTGCAGAGGTAGAATGGTTGTGTGGGTATGGGAAGAGGGAATCACAGCTTTTGTTGTTACTGCACATCCTTCTTTGACTTTCTTCCCATGAGCCCAGGCAACTCTTCTACTGGTCCCCACTGTCCCTGGCTGGCAGCGAGTTTGTCATCCTCAAGTGTGCCGGGGAGGATCTTTTGTTTGGGCATCTATTTCTTCTACAATGTCTTTGTTAGATGACATATGAGGAAATGTAGGCTGAAGTCACAGGCATAAGGTAGAGGGTCAGCCTGGAAGGAAATCAAACTCTGATTGTTGACTATGTGGTAGAGAGTGCGAACATGGGAAGAGGGGTCTCAGGGATTGAGATCTCTGTCCCAAAGCACAGGGCATGGAGGAAATGATGAAAGCTCTGGCACAGGTATGAAGAGCCTGCACCAAGCTGAGGCCTGAGCCTACTGCTTGAGGTTCCAAGAAGCAGAGGAAGTCTTGAGAACCTGGGACAAGAGGGACTTACTGTATTCGTATCCAGGGAACGCCAGCAAGCTGGACCTGCACCACCCTGTTTATAGCTGGTTAACCAGAGCCCAGTGAGAAATGGTATCTCCTTCATTCCAAATCACCCCCGATAGTCTCTGTCCTGACATTACCACTTCCTTTCTTATCACCTGCTCCAAACCTCGTGACTTTTGCTTCTTGTGTCTCCCAGGCTTTGTGGCATCTTATGCTGTCTCTTGACTTCTTTGCTGTGTTCTCCACCACTTGATCTGCTGTTGCTGGCTGGGACTTGGTCTCTGAATCCACATCCTGGAGGGAGATGCCACTGGACCCAGCTGGTTACTATACTGTTGAGGCTCCCTTGCAAGCAGATAGTTCGTGCCCCATCTCATCTTGGTTGACTCAGCTTCAACTACTCAGAGCAGTTGAGCTGGTGGAGGCAAAACCCTCACAGGTTATAATAATGATGATTATTTGCAGGACTTGGGATTGAAACCTTGTACATTCCAGCCAAGCCCTCTAGTGTTGAGCTGTACCCCACACCCAATTTTATTTTTTGTGACAGTCCACTGTCATACCAGTTGGCCTCAAACTTGAGGTCCTCTCCCTTCAGCTTTCTGAGGAGTTGGGATTACAGGTGTGCATCATCTTGCCTGACTTCTAAGGTGACTTTAAATGAAGAATTGCTTGAGATCAGCCCATTTTTTTCAGTGAAAGGCTGTGGACATTTATGTCAGAAAGCCCTTTGCTTGTGTTGGGCAGTTGTGGTTGTAAGTTTGAGGTGAACATGGCTACCCAATGAAAGGAAGAAGATCCAATGTTCTGGAGGAAATCATGGAGAAACTTGGATGTTTTGTGCTAGATAGGAGGAGAACAGACAGAGAGAAAGTCCCTCCTTTCCAACATGGGATGGCACAGAAGAGTTTGGTAGTATGAATAGGGGGTTCTTAATTTGTGCAGGCTATAAACCTTTCTTCTTTCTTCCCTTATTGTAGTGCTTGCTACTTCCTTTGTGGGGGTCCTGCTAGTACAGGAAGGGTCAGTATGACACAACCCAGGTTCAGTCTGTGAATCTGTGGGGGCCCAGAGGCATTGTGGAAGAGAAGTCCCTTGAGCTGTCTGAGATTGCAGGCAGAGACCACATGCTCAAAGACCTGGAATCGGGTGTTTGTGTCATGGTCATGCAAATCACCAAAGAACAGAGAGGTCTTACTGCACCTATAGATGGCATGAAAAAGGCATCTGTGTGTGAAGAGGGAGCTGGATCAAGGCAAGAAGCACATGGCTGTCCAGTCCAAATATCAGGGTAACCTGCACAATCTGAAGGCCAGAGCTGAAGAGGGCTGCACAGTGCCTCCACTGTGGACAGAAGGGCAGAGCCAAGAGGGCCCCAGAGCTGCTGGGAGTGCAGTCAGGGTGGTCTCGTCACTTAGGGGAAGCATCTCAGAGGGACATGTGACATTGGGGAAAGGGGAAGGAAGAATGATGGAGAGTCGGACACTCCACACAAGTCTCCCTAGTGAAGCCTGCTGGTAGGTGAGATAAAATGCAAAGAAAAAATGCCTCCACATCTCTTCCTTTTCTTCTTTTAGTTCATTGCCTCCACATCCAGGTCCCCTTGGGCCCTCAGTGAAAGGTAGACCAGCCCTCAGAGAGGACTTCAGGAAAGCCCGGTCTTCACCCACAACCCACATGGATGAATGGCCGGGAGGAGGCAGCAGGAGTGGGGCTCTGAGATCACCTCAGTGTTGGTCACCTGCTTCCTTTTGCCTTAATAGGAGTCCTGCAGCTTAAAAACCCAGACTGCTGATTTGAAAATTTACCTCATGCAGTGATTGATAATAGAAGCTTTCAGGAATAAATAAGAAAGAGAGGGGGAGGGGATGGCAAGCAAGTGCTGGGATAAGCATGAATAAGGGTGCATTCTGATGTTGAAAACGAGGATGATTAAAAGTCTGTCCATCCACCTTCACTTGGGGCATGTTCAGGTGTCCAGATTCACTTGTCCGCGTGACAGACAGGTTGGAAAAGAGGCACAGGAAAGGAAAGAAGTTGCGCTCCCTCTCAGGTCCTTCTTGGCGTCGTTTTCTAAATGGGTACAGAGACTAGATCTCCTCGAATGGCTTATTTCCAAACAAACAACCAGAACGGCGAAGCCTGGCCATTCCTGTGAGGTGTGCCTCCTGTGATTGTCATGGCACCTGACCCTTCCTGGAAAGGTGTGGCTGTGGACAGCGGGCCGCTGGAGAGCTGAGCAAGGCAGGATGCAAAACAAGACAGAACAAAGCACATCTTTTCCCATAAGATACTCTGTGTGACTTGGGAATTCTTCACAGAGGGCAGGCATTCCCTTGTCTTTTTCCCCTCCGCTTTTGTAAAGAAGGACTTTTCCCTCTCTGGGAGTCTTTTGTCAGTTTTTCCAGGTTTTGGCTCCATTGGAGATGTTCTTAGGGGCTGTGCAACGGTTCAGATTTTAATGGAAGTGTGTAAGGGGGAACCAGCTTCACAGTAATACGATCTGTTCTGTTGTTTGGTGGCAGGGAGGAATGTAGGAGAGAGGGAGGGAAGGAGAGGAAAAAGGAAGGAATTCAGAGAGCAACTATCATGTATGTTGCCTTCTTACAAAACCAGTCTTTCAGATTAGCAATGGCACTACAATCCTGGAGGGAACTGAGAATCTAGAATGGGGAGCTCTGCAGTGTAGCTGCTTGATCAAAATACTTGAAGAAAAATCCCAATGCCAGGGCTTATGCCCAGCAATGCAGATTCAGCAGGCCTAAGGCCACCTGGAGAACTCCGGGTATATACAGGGTTGAGAATCCCAAGAATCCCTGTGTGCCATGGAGCCCTGCTTGATCCAGGAGCAGCTGTTTGGAAGAGAATCCTTGGACTGCAGCATTTTGTATACTGTGGAAGTGTTGGGCACTTGTGTGGGAAATGGCTGCTGTAAGCAGAACCTTGTGAAGAGCTTGGATATCCAACCAGGTTACCACGGAGGGGCTGTGTTAGAAGGGTCTTTACGCTGATCTGGAGAGAAGGGACTTTAATTTCACACTGAGGATTCAGAAAGCAGCTCTCTACACTTCAGGGAGCAGCCTCAGAACACACCCAGTCCCTCCCACTGTAAGCCTGGATGGTCTGAGCCTTGCAATGCATGCTCTGGTTTCTTGAACAGACCTATCCCTGAGGAAGGGAGCACCCCATACAGGCAGCTGGTCTTGCTTTCCAGGCCAGGACTACAGTAGACCCTTCTATAACTCTTCACTGGAGCCCTGGAAAGCCAGGGCTGCCCAAGTGAAAATGCTTAATGATGGGGAGCCATTACTGGAGGCCAGGGCTCGGCTCCCAGGCTGACTCCAGGGAGTGAGGCCTGGTGCGTGGGGGCTGGAGGCGTCCCAGTGCTGTGCTCATCCCTCCTGTGCTGTGCTCATCCCTGACTCATCCACGGCTCACCCAGAACACGCAGAGCAGGAACACAGACGTCCTTATGGCTCAGCCTGAGGCAAGGACGCTGTTCTTGTGCTTGGCTGGCCTTGTAAACTCACTTTGGTGTTATGGATTTGCTGATAATGTGCTCTCAGAGTTCTTTCATGGATTGGGCTTCTTTTTTTTGTTTGTATTTTTTGAGACTGTGTCTCATTATGGCCTTGCACTCACTGTGTAGCCCAGGCTGGCCTCTGAGCTCAGACCACAGACGCGTCATCATGCCTGGCGTGTCTTTTCTTTTTATGTTGATGCTGCTGGCCCAGCATGTCCTCTCACTTCCTAGTCAGTTGGTTGCAAACAAGAGGGACACTCCTCCAATCTGCAGCATCCAACATCCATTTCTACAGAACTCTTGCTAAGCACTGGTGGAAGGGCTTGCCTTACCTTAATGTATTTAGTCCTCAAGTAGGATCCACATAGCTAGTTTTCTCTGTGTTACAGATGAGAGAACCTAGGTTTAGAGTGGTGAGCCCCTGCTGGGGTGAATCCAGTCCTGGTGCAGTGGAGATCTAATCCAGATTATTCTGACTCCAGGTCTTATTCCTTACTGTGCTACTGAGCCAAGTAACACAACACCTGTGACCTCATCCAGTCTTAAAATCAGTCTACATGGTGGCTGACTTGCCAGTGTCCATCTCTAACCCAGACCTTCCTGAGGCTCAGGTATACAACTCCTTGCTAGCGTTGTCACTCAACTTCTTGGCAAATCCCTCAAACAACAGTGATTGGTCAGAGTCCCAGGTACCCTTTCCCTTCCTGTGTGTTTCTCCCTCAGATCCTCTTCTCAGCCAGGCGCCTCCACTCAGTTACTCAGGCCCCAGTGTGGGAGTCATCCTGACTCCTCTCTTCCTTTCACGGCCCACATGCAAGTAATCAACAAATCCAACAGGACTCTTAAATTCAGAATGCAGCCCACTGTTCTACCCCCATAGTTACTGCCCTCCTCAAAGCCATCAGGGTGAGTCAGCTTTTGTCACTCCCTTATTTGAAATCCTTTGGAGACTTCTTTTCTCATATGGAGGGTGATAAAGTTATTGCTTCTCCACTCCAAACCTATCCCGTCATACTGGGTTTCATGCCTGGGAAAACCCCATTTCTCCTTAGAAAGCAGGATACATGTTGGGTTTAACCAGTGGGGGATGCTGGTGGGAGACACTGCTGTCCAAGGACAGAGAAGGTTCTTGCCCCTCCCTCTTCACTCTGGTAGGGACACATGCTCTGTGAAAGAGCAGTTAAAGTCACTTTGCAACTTTCAGTGCCTCTCCAGCACACTGACCAGCTACCACTGCCCTGTCTTAAAGGTCTGGGCTATAGCCCAGTAGGAGCCTCTTCTGAGCTTCTAAATTCTAACGTCAGCTCCTTGTTTCCCTACCCTGAGGGCAGGGGCAACATTCTCTGGTCGTTGTCCCACACATTTTAGAATTCCTTTTTTTTTTTTTTTCCCCCCTTTAGGTCCTGTTTTATTCCTACATAGCAGTTTTTCATATTGAATGAATATTGTTGAAATAAGTGGTGGAGTTTCTGCCTCTTGAATGGGCACTGCTTGAGATGCTGAATCAAAGCCAAAACGCTTAAGGTCATGCATGACCTGGCTTCCCACTGCCTCTTCTGGTTGAGCCCTTCATTCATCCTCTTGCTTTTTCTCTTCTGGCCCTTCTGGCTCCTTGCTATTCTGTAAACACACCAACCCCTCTACTGACAAGGGCCTTAACCCCTTCTGATTCCTTTGCTTGGAAAACTACTCAACAGTTGTGAAGACTTCCATTTGGGTCCCGCTCCTTTGGGTCTCTCTGCATCCTTCTGTGAGACCTTCCCTGAACACTCTGCACAATCCATATTCCTCTCCATACCCTGGCAATTCCTATTCTTCTTAGTCTGCTTTGTTTTTTCCATAGCATTCATCACTATTTTAGTTAAGTTTCAGTTACTATAACAAAATACCAGAGATAGTCAATTTATAAAGAAGAAAGGTAAGCCCTCTTTTTTTACCTCAGAGGTTTAGAGGTTTTAGCCCATGACTGTTGGTCTCCTTGCTTTTGCACCTGTGAAGAAACAGCTCATGCTGGTAGAACTGTATAGCAAAACAAGCTGTTTACTTCCTATCAAATGAAAATCAAAGAAAGAGGAAGGGGAAGTGCCTTATATCTCCTTCAGGGGCATATCTCCATAAGTCTAACTTCTTTCCACTACCAGACCCCAACTCCTAAATGAGCTGTCTCCCAGTAGCATCACAGTCTAGGAAAATGGTCTTAAGAGAACAAATTTAAATACCATCTGGGATCATATTTGTGTATCTGTTAATTGATTCCCCCCTCCAACTAGAGTACAAACTCATAGGGTGAATATTTTCCATACTTTTGTGATTTGAGGATCACTCTATCCTAGACTTTTTTTTTCTTCAAATTGCTGGACTTGAAAACACCTGTAACAAACTGTAGAAGCTGCTGAATCTGGCGCACCTCAACTCTACCTTAAGTTTGTACTCTGATTGATTTTGCATTCGCAGCCTTCTCTTGTTAGGATACTGCCCCGGGAACTTCACTGCATACCCTAAGATGTGGCTGTTCCTGGGAGCTTGGTTCCTACCAGCAGGGTCTGGGGGTGCAGGTTATTTGCTTTGTGTTGCCATCGGTGTGCAGACTGCACCTGTCAGGGTGGGTCTGTGGCCAAACCTCACCCTCTGAGATGAGGTTTTGCTCTCTAATCCAGAAAAGCTAATATAATGTTCAGACCAGAAAGGAGCAGGAGAAGATTGCTTATGTTAGCAACTGTTGGAGACTTAACTTCATAGGGTTAAAGGCTGTGTGGACCCTGAATCCAGCACATCACAGGTTACACCTTGCTCTGATGGCTTGGGGTGAGCTCCCTGGATTACCATGGCAGCTGCTGGGTTCTCCTTACTGTGACTCATCTGTTTAGTCTTGTTTGCCCTGGATTTCAGCCACCTGGGTTTCAGAGGTGCTGAGCTGGCCTGTGTTCTTGGCCCCAGAGCACAAGTGTGACTGGTGCCATGTTAAATGCTAGTGGCAATTACGGCTGCTGATTTGAAAGGAAGCTGAACATATTGGCTTTCATCGGGTCAGCTTTGCTTGGCCACACACAACTTTCCACTTAGGAAAACGAGGGCTGAATTCTTGGGCCAGGAAGGCTCTTTCAAGGTGTTATGTTTCTGTTCTCAGTGAAACAAGACAACTCTGTGAAGTTGGGGCTGTCTGCACTGTCACTGAACCTGGTACCAAGAGAAGGGACAGTCTTTTCTTTTTTCAATGCTTTATTTATTTGGTACAGAGTATTGCTACACAGCTTGGACTCGCAGTGATCCTCCTGTCTCAGCCTCCCCGGTACTGAGATTACAGGCATGCACCACCAAGACAGATTTCACTGGCCAGTTCAGCACCCAGGGCAGGCATGGCATATGGTGTCCTGGATTGAACCCCAATCCTTGAGCTTGTCAGACAGGCACTTAGACTGCTGAGTTATCTCCCCAGCCCAAAAGGAGAGTCTTAAGCACATAAAACTTATGCTCCAAAGGTTTAGATGCTGCTCATTTTTGATTCCAGAATTTGCCCAGTTTAGAGATACTATGACATTAGTTTACTGTGCTGTGTTTGAACTAAAAATTTGAATTATAGCTTGACTCTTAAAACCTAGAATACATGCTGATAGCAGGTAATGAGAAAATGCCCTCAGAATACCCAGCACTCTGCTAGGGGAAGGCAACACGGAAGACCTGACTATTGCCTTCAGGAAGCTCCCACTGTATTTCGAGAAATATGAGATACACTCAGAAGCACAGGAATGCACACGAGCAATGGAATGTTTGTATAGATTAGAGTGCTCTAGAAACCCTTTTGTCTATACACGAGTGAACACATAACCGCTGAGCTGTGCTTTCTCCAGAAGACCCCACTGAAATTTGAGGCAGCCTTGAGAAGACAGTGGCATTGGGAGTGATAAGGAGGGAGGGGATGAACAGCAAGACCGCTGGCTCCTGGAACGGCTCTATAGCAAGACTAAACATAGCACACGCAGAGTTACGCAACGGGTGAACTCGCTCCAAAGGAGTCATTAGAAAGCGAGATGAGCAGATGGGCAAGGACAGAGCCTTGGAGGACACCCAAGCTGGTTGAGTAGACTGGATATGTGCATGACAAGAGATAAGCCAGACTGTTTGTGCAATTTAAAACACTGAAAAAGATTCAAAAGAAAATGGATAGAGAATACCTGGCAATGGACCTTAAAAGCCAAATAAAAGATACAAATGAGTTTCTCAGGACCTCAGTAGAGGAAGGAAGCAGCAGGGCTGGCTTTGCAGAGCAGGGCTGGGGGGAAGTAAGTCCGCAGAGGTCCAAGCAAGGAGCGTGGGAGGCAGGAAGTGGGCTACACGTTAAGTGAGGACAACCTCGAGATAAACTCACTCTAACATGTCTCCACGTTGTGACAGAAGAGATGGGTGTTCGGCCAACTCTGGGGTGTGAGGCTAAGAAGAGAAGATCTGTAACTGGTATTCTGGGAAAGGAACTCAGGGGAAAGTTGAGGCACAAACATCAGGGCGCTAATTGACATTGGGTTGGTGTGAACCTGTGGTAGGCGGTATCCGAGGGTAGCGGATCCTTCCGCCTACCTTGGTTGTGTTTTGAGATTCAAGAGCTCAGGATTGGGAGACAATGAACTGACTGGAAAGGAGACTCGTGAGGGTGAAGCCAGTTGCTGCTGAAGGCAGTGTTTGTAAAACTGAATATAATACTGGGGGTCAGGGGTGCAGCTGCGGATTAGCAGATCATTGTTGGGGCAGAGTTGGTCTTGCGCTGGTGACATCCTGGGGAGGCCTCGTTGACCACGTGTCTGCGAGCGAGAGTTACATTGTCAACAGCAGCAGGAGCAGCAGGATAGTGACGACAAACTCAAAACATTTTAGAATGAAATCCTTCCCACTGTTACGGTTTGTGTGTCGTTGTTCCCCCAAAGCCTCATGCAGGCATTGGGGTGTGGTTTTAGAGTTTGTGACTAATTTATGTTACAAGGCTGGGATTATGGGTGTGAGTGCTTCTCCCACCCTGGGGCAGATAGCCTGGAGACAATATAAAGAAAGGAGAGAGGCTGCCTCTGCCACTGCTGCCTCTGCTCCTCCCTGCTGTCTGCCGTATGGCATCTGTCTTGGAGCCGGTCGCGTATGGACTGAAACCTCCACAAACTGCGAGCTAAATATACTTTTCTTAAGTATATTTTGTTTAATTTGGGGTGTCGGGTATTTTGTCCTAGCAATGAGAGAAGAGTAACTGAGACACCCACCATTCTTTAGATCCTCACTGTTCTCTGCCCCAGCTTCCTGAACCACCTTTAGTTACTATTTGGATAGATTTTATAGTGCTTAGTTGGGAGCCCCAGCTCCCTCATTCTCTAGTTGTGAGATCGTGCACACATGGGCTCACCATTCGGCCTTCATTTTTTTCACCTGCAAAGTGGGAATCCTTCCTAATGGCACTCTTGTGAAGATAAGTGTAAGGCTCCCATTTATCATGATAGGAGTTATTTTAAATTAGAGTTTCAGAAGGGATGTTGTGTTTCCATGTGAAACCTGCCCACTCACTAGCCACGTTCGCCTTTGCTCTACATACCTTCTCTCTCTTTCCCATCCTTGACTTACATAGTGAATATGTGGGCTTAGGTTTGTGGTTAGGACTGTGGAGTGTTGATGCTTTATTTATTTATTTGGCTCCAGTGGCTGGTATTTTGTTGCTAACGATGCCACATATAAGCACAGTGAGAGAAAGAATCAGCCCCGTGAGCTGGGGCCATTTGGTAAGTCCCAGTTGCCCTTTGAGGCCAGTTGAGTTCTTTCTTGCCTCAGTCCTCACCAGTCTTAGTGACCGTATCCTCCTCCGTGAATAGGTCAGCGGTGGCTGTGAGCTGACTAATGTAGCCTTTGGCTGGGAGAGAAGGAGGGAATGCTAGTCAGAGCCTAGTAATGAACGATGGCTGGCAGTGTGGGAAACAGGCACTCTGTGAGCCCCAGGCAGGGGCCACAGCCATGCGGTCCCCAAGTCTTTTTTGCAAAGCAACTCACATATGTGAAATCTACCAGGGAAACTTAAATAAATCCAGGCAGGAAATAAGTTCAGATATATTTGGGAGATATTAAAGAACAGAAAGAAAAATTCTCCAAACAGTTCCATCTCACCTTTCACTTTTTACATGAAACAATTTTCCTCTCAGATTCCATCTTGAGGTATATTAGTAACACTGGGCTCACTTGACAACTGTGAGCTTCTTCTTTCATGTTATATAGAATGAAGTTCCAGTTCTTCATTCCTTGACAAGTGCTAGCTCCTTGGCACAGGGTGTGCTGGTCTGGCCAGGACTTTGCTTTCTCTAATTTAATTTGTCTAAAGTACCAGTGAAGACAGGCTGGGCTGTGGCCAAGAGCTCACGCTTGCATTTGCTTGGCACTTTTTGCCTACAGATCTCAGAATCTTAACTCAATGACAGCGTAGTTGGGAGGACACAAATTAACATTAGAAATGGATCCTAAAGTAAGCACTTCTGTTGCATAAATTTGACATGTAAAACTATCTTTTTTAAAAATAGTATTTTTAAAGAGTTAAAAGCATCATACCGCAGCAACATATGATCACCTATGTTTATTTATAGTGGTACAGTTCATAATAGCCTAATCTTAGAAACAACCCAAATGCTCATTAATCAATGAATGAATAAAAAAGAAATGGTTTTTTATACAATGGAGTACTACACAGCTATAAAGAAGGCTAAATTTCAGCCATGTATACCCTGAGAGCATACTCTTAAGTGAAATCAGACACACGAGTAAACAACACATTATTTCTCCAGTGTGAAAAACTAAATGAAAACCAAACTGTATAATAGATATTGTAAAATAGGAAGAAATTGCTCAAAAGGAAAGGGGAGCTAGCAGGGAGGAAGGGGAAGAAAGGAAGGAAGGAAAAAAAAATGAGGAAATAAGGATAAAATGGAAACAACATTTTGTACATACGGAGGGGAAGCGGGGGATTGAAAGGAGGGAAAGAGAATGGAAAAAAGAGGTATTAAGATATATCATGTATAGGGACAAATTTCCTATGATTAATATGTAGATCTAAATTGTACCAATAAATTTAATAATAAAAAGTAGTATTTTTAGGTAATTGACTTATGTTGATCAAGTGAGCAATGTCACTGTGTTTTTGTCACTTTTTATATTTATTTCATCAGTTTGGAGGATCGAGCCCATGTCCTCATGCATGTCAGGCAAATACCCTTCCACTGACCCATGCCCCCAACTAGGAGACCTCCCTTATCTTTGTGGTCTTCAATTTCTTGGCTTTTATGAACTGTCCTGGAAATTTCTTACTTTAAGAAGCAACCAAAATGACAAATGGGGTGTGATGGTACACATCGGTAATGCCAACACCCAGGAGGCTGGGGTATAAGGAGACCATGAGTTTGAGCCTCTCGGGCTGCAGAGTGAGTTCTGCCTGACAGACACAGAGAGCCCCTGTCTCAAGAAACAAACAAAAAGAAGCAGCAACTAAAATGAGTATAAGGTTTTATCTTAGAGAAGCCCTGTGATGTAAAACCTTGCCCCACATAGACTGTAAAATCGCCCATGGAAGTGGGGGGGGGGTCATTTTGGTGCTTCTATGCAGAAAAGAGAAAATGCGTTTATTAGAAACTCAGGGTGGGCATCTCTTTCTGTTTAGCTTTTCTCCAATATTTTCTCCCGGAATGTGGTAGCCAAATTGATTTAGATAAATCCATCGCTCTCTGAAATCTCTAGTTTTCTTTGCTGAAAGTCAGGAACCTAGTAGATTTCTTTCTGTCCAAATATTTTCCCTTTTTCCTGCCTTTTAGAAACTATTCCCTTATGCAGAAAATTAGGAAAGTTAAGAAAATCATAGTGGTAACAAAAATGACACCATGTCAGCAGTACAATTCTGAATATTAATGTCCCAGTAATGGTCTGTGTCAGAGTATGGAAAACATTCTTCACTGGCCTCTTTCTTTTAATCCTCTTTCTCCTCCCTTTCTTATAAATCTTGAGAATAAAAAACAAGAAAAGGTGGCTGATAGCTCCCAATGTTGGTTTGCATGCCTCTTTTTTTTTTTTTTTTTTTTTTTTTCTTTTTTTGTGGCCCTCTCAACCTTCCCTGGGGGCAGGGCTGGTGCAACATATGATGCCCAGGATCGAATCGCAGTCCCTGTGCCTGCCTAAGCTTGCCTAAACATGCACTTTAGACCACTGAGCTATCTCACTGGCCAGCCAGCATGTTTCATGTGCATTGAGATTCTCTTCTTGCTAGTTTTTCGCTCCTGAATCCGATTGGGTGGGTCACGGAGCCTTCTCTTGGTAGCCAGCTTCCTGTTGATCTTTCCAGGCACTGGTGGATATTCTACTAGTGTGGTTTATCAAGGTATAGCCATAGGATCCATGTGAGGGTGTGATCAACCACTGACAGTCACTTGTGTCCCCACTTACTGATAGGCAGGGATGAAAACATCTAGGTGAAATAAATCTAAGCATAAAGTCAGAGATGAAAATCATGCCAAACCAGTGGCACATGTTGACTTAAAAAATCTATTTTTCCCCCAAGTGTTCAGAAAATAACCACCACCGCTGTCTGGTGTTCAACAGAGTGTGTGAACGAAACAAAGCCAGATGCTTTTGATTAACTCCGAGGCTTCCTTATAAACCAGTGCCATGGCCAGTTTCCCTACTGCACTTCTTTTCTATAAATGAGCTTCTTTGGTTTCATCTGCACTTGGTCTAGGGATTGCAGCCACCAGAGGAGAGGCAGGAAGTGGAGAATCTGGTGCAGTGCTAGGTGAAGTAGCAGCAGTGGAAAGGCAGCCCGCGATCCAGTCTGTCTCCCTTCTTCCAGCTGCCTGACCACGGACGCTCATCCAGGCTCTGGCTTCTTCCAAAGCAGCTGTTTGCAAGTGTTTCCCTCAGCTGACTTTCTGAAAATTGGCATCATTCCTAGTAGAATAGATATCTAAGTTATTCAGAAATAGTACAGGCAGTCCGACAAGGGTAGGACCTTGGACAAAGGTCAGTACAGAAGACAACTGTGGCTGGAGGCGCATTCGAGGAGGATCAGGTCTCTGGATAGAGAAATGACAACCCCCCGTCCCCAGGGATGAGCAGCAGTGACTGGTGCTCTAAGTAGCTGCCAATCACCTTGGGTGGGGGATCAAAACCTCCCTGGCCCTTCCTGTGTTTGGTCTATACACACTTGCTATGGGCTTGCCTCCCCCTTTGATCCCACCTCACCTCCTGTCTTTGCTCTATTCCACTCCCTTGAGAAGCAGGGCCCTTGAGCTACTCATTCAGGACCCCCTTCTGTCTCTTAAATAGAAGCTGTCTTTTTCTCAATAACTACTTCATACTCTTAACCTCCCCTGTTCCTAGAACTCATTCTTCCATTTTAGAGAACATGAGCTTGACGTGGCAGACATCCAACTGGTTGGGAGTTATATTTCTCTTGGATTATTTGGAGACCCTATATGATTCCTATCTCAGTCCTGTGTCACTGGTTAGGAATCAGACAACTCCTAGGCATCAATAAGGGCATTAGAAAATAGCTCCCCTCTGAGCTCAGTAGCCTTCTGCTCAGCAAGGAAGGTGACAACACTGTGAAGAAGGGCCATCGTCCTTGAGTAGGTGTGGCCAACTCAAGGCAGAAAGAGAACTTGGCTTTGTGACCTACGGCATTTATGGACTGCACTTATGTGGCATGTGTCCAGTCAGAGCACCTGACAACTTGCTAGAAGATATTCAGGTGACTTTCGAATCATGCGTAGATGCCTGTCTTGTGGATTTCTGAGGGCCCTGGTTATGCTCTCTGTCCCTATGAGTAAAGGCACAAGGTAGCTGCATTGATAGGCAGACAGATGCCCACTGAGAGAAATTCCTGACCTAGAGGACCAGAGAAGCCAGGGATCTTGCTGAAACATCTTTTCACCAGTTCTATAAATTTCCCCCAGTGATATTTGATTGAGATTTAATTTAGTTTTTAAGTCTTGAAAAACTGGATGCAGTGTGTTTGTGTAGCCTTGCACCATTTAAGAGGTTCTTGGAATTTAGATCTTGCATGTAATTTGCTACATTAGCTTTGGGCAAAAATATTTGCTTTTTGGTCCTTTGTGGTTTAAGTTCCTTCCCAGCACTGACCTGGCATGTTAGAGAGAAGCCGTGCTGTGGAACGCCACAGGGGTGGGAGTTTAGCAGAGTCCACGCAATGAAGCTTGTTACTGACGGCACCTTTTCAGATGGGAGGAGGTTGTACATGATTTTCCTGGTTTATTTGGTTGGTTGTTTATTTATTTTGGCTATATTGGACAGTTGGGATTAGAAAACTGAAGCTGATATGATGAAACTTCTTAAATTTCAGTTAAGTTTGGGCAAATGTTCTCTTGGTACATTGAATTCGATTAGCCTGTTGCTTTGATGTTGTTTTCTTTGTTGCTATTCAAAATGACATTCACACTTTTGTATTTGTCCCAACACCTCCAAGTTGCCCATCCTTGTTGTGAATGGACCCATGATGGGTTACAGCAACCAAGAATTTGGCTGTCTTCTTACATTCTCCAGAGAATTCAGCATCGAAGAGTTGATTACCGGGTAACTGGGTCTAAGCTCTGTACACTCTTTTGTGGAGAGAAGAGATGCTTTTTTTTTTTTTTTTATGCTCCTACTTTATGAGAGGGATAGTCGAGACCCAAGAAAGGAAGTGTAGTGGTTTTCCTTATCTGTGGTTTCAGTTACCTGAAGTAAATTAGGATCAGAAAATATTACATGGAAAATTATAGAAATAAACAATGCCAAAGTTTTAACTTCCAGTTGTTTTGAGTAGCGCGATAAAATCTTGAGCCACTCTGCTCCTTCCTACTTGGAGGTGCAGTATGTCGTTCTCCTGTATCTCCCGTTATTTCCCATTTGTCATGAGCAGCTGTCTGAATTATCAGATCAGAGTGCTTGCCTTTAGTTAGACCTTGTTTTTCTTAATAGCAGCCTGCTGGCAATTTTTTTTTCCTTTTTGTACAGAGTCTCATTACGCAGCTCAGACTTGTAGTGATCCTCCTGTTTTCAGCCTCCTCAGTTCTGGGATTACAGGTGTGCACCACCATGCCCGGACTAGGTCACCAGCTCAGCGGGCCCAGGGGCAGGGCCAGTGTGGCATGTGGTGTCTGGGATCAAATCCCAGTCACTGCATTTGCCTAGCAGGTGCTTAGTCCACTGATCTGTCTTGCTGGTCCTCCTGCAGGCAATTTGCATACACCAAGGAAAAGCTGAAAGTGCTGCCATTAAGTGGAAAGCTGGTAATACAGTAAGATATTTTTGAGAAAGAGAGAACGAAATCATAGTCACAAAACTTGTTACTGTTATTGTACTAGATTATTAATTATTATTATTGATATCTTATTACACCTAATTTATCAGTGAAATCTTACTATAGGAGGGTATAGGAAAGGAAAACAGTGTACATAGGCTTTGGTACTATTGATGGATTCAGGCATCCCGTAGGGGCTTAAATCATGTCCTCAAGGATAAGGGAGATGACTGACTGGTGTAGTCTTGGGGTGAATCCCAAAGCAGTACCTGGGTATTCTGAGGTTATCCTACGAGGATAAATAGCTTATGAGGACAGATCTGAAACTACAGTAATTTTCTCTCTCATTTTGGCGAAATGTGAAACTTCTTTTTTTCCTGGTTCTGCAGCATTGCCAGCCTCTCAGCTGAATCTTCAGTCCCAGAGTAGATGCCATGGAATGAAGCCATATGGGAGGATTTTGTTCTAACGTCAACACTGAAGGTGAGAATCTATTATATTTTAAATTCTGCCCTTAAAAAGTCTTAATTTGTCCATTTCATGCAGCACACATAGCTTGCATAGCATGCAGAATTACTGATATATACAACACTATACATGCAGCTCAAAAGACTACATAAGGGATATTTAATTTTACAGCACCGTATCTTTGAACATTAGCATCTTGCCAAGAGCCTCAGAGAGATAAGAGTGGAGACTGATCCAGGGCAGAGTGTGTCTGCACCTCCCATCTCCAGCTCACTCCAGACAGGCTGTTCGCTTGCTGAGTGAAATGGTTGGCAGAAATGCCCCCACCCAGGGAACTTCCCTTCTTTCCTCTTCTCCCTCCTTATCCACGCTCTGTACAGCCTCTTTTTTGCTTTCTCTCTCTTTTTCCCCTGGAGAATACAATTGAAGGTAAGTTCAATATGCTTGTGCTATCATTTTACTGGAGGTTTTATCAATGAGGGCTCTATGTCCATGAATGGCACTTTGAAATACACAAAAAGAACAAAGAAAGGAAAAGGGAAGCGTGGTGCCTTTCAGTGCACATTAGCAGGAGAACACAGTGAGGGGCTTCATGCACTTGTTGGGAACATCAATTTAGAATTGGGACACGGTTGATGGTTAATGCTGCATTAATGCCTTACAGTGAGGTGTCAAATTGTTTAAGCCAATGAGATCAATCTTCTTTTGGAAAAACAGGGTTTAATGTTCTAATCTGGGATATACTGCCCCAGGACAGCGCTAGTTATAAGCAGGTAGTAACACATGTTAAAAACATCTAAGGAGGAATTCTCAAACTTCCACAACTGAGTATTATGTAACAGGAGTTTTCCTTCTCATACCCATTTTATAAGACCAGATTTCCTCTTAGTCACCCCAAAGCATCAATACCTCATAGCAGTGATGGCAAGCCTATGACACATGCACCTGTAGGCAGTGGGCGATTGGCATCACTGAAAGCTGTTAAAAGGTTTGCCATCCCTGCTTTATAGCAATTGCAGTTAGGAACTTCAAGGAAAAGTCACAGATCAGGAGAGACCCCACTTGGGAAAAAATTATCTCAGAATCTTGCTCTAAGACCATCTGGTTGGTGAGTCGCCTGTTTGTTCCCAGATTCGTTTCTCATTTTCCCTGTTCTGTTTTATGTTGCATGGCATGGACCCCAATGGACTACGTTCCCAGGTGATCTTGCCAAGTGTTTTATAGCTAAGTTTGGCCAATGAGAGTCATCAGATGCAGGGAAAAGGAAGAGGCCAAGTATGTCTCCCTTCAGTTTACTGCTTGGGACAGTGTATTTGAGAGTAGGTAGGGGGTAATGGCTCCCTGTCATTGCTAATTTCTGGATTAGTTTACAATTCCATTTCAGTCTATGGAACTAAAAATTGCATAAATTTATGGTGTACAACCTGATGTTTTGGTATATGCACTGTGGAACACTAAATCAAGCTAATTAACATATGCATGACTTCATATCCTTATCATTTCTTCTTTAGCTCTTTTGCTACCTTTGTGGCAGGATACCTATATTCAGTTATCCCTGTTGAACTACCTGATGTGGACTGTGAGATTTTTTTTTTTGTTATTTATTTGTTTTTGTTATTTGTTCCCTGACTAGTGCTCATTCATGTTCCAGCCTCTTTCTGGAAGTCTTGTCCTCAGTCTGGTGGATTTGTCCCTAGGTCTTACCTTTGATTTAACTACCCCTTTACTTTTCACATACATCTTGTGTTGCTTTCTGGCTTTCCATGCTGGTGGTTGGCTAGCTTCAGCCTATCTGCTATCCCACAGCCTTGATGCTTTAGCTCCTTTCCTTGTACTTGCAGCTCTGTAGGTACAAGAGGTGTCTGAATGATAAGATTCTAGGTGTATTAGGCCTATCTTTTCATAGCCGGGGCAAAATATTTGACACGTGCAAGTTGAAGGAAGAAGGGTTTATGTTGGCTCACAGTTTTGGGAGTTTTGGCTCATGGCCATGGGATCCATGGTGGGAGGAGGAACTTGGCAAGGGTAAGCTGCTCACCTTGTGGCAATTAGAAAGCAGAAAGGGTTATAAAGAGCTAGAGTGGAGGGGCTACATGTCTTTTTGAGGTCACACTCCCATGACCCACCCAGATATGCCTAGATATGTGCTTCATTAATCTCCTTGGTGTCTCTTCATTGACATCCATAACTAACATCATACCAGGATTCTAACTAGATGAGTCCTTAGATATTTGACTCAACTCCAAATTTGTGTTTGTGCAGCATCCCCAAAGTCACCAGGAAGAGAAGACAGAAGGGAAGTTTCACATTCATACCTACCCAGAGCTTGTATAACTTATTTACTGTAACATGTATGAGGCATTGGAAAAAAAGACTGAAATATAGATCACAGAGTGACCTTTCTCATTGCCTGGGGTTTGCATTCAAGCAAACATTATGTGTTGGTGGAGTCATAGTTATTGATTGCTACTAAGGACAAGTTTTAATGTTGATGCTTTGAGAAGGACACATGTGAATAGCAAATGACCAGAGTCTTCAAGACACTCTTTAGAAAGGCAGATGACACATACACCAATGATTCATATCTAGTATATGTCACGTATGTTACACACAAGACAAAAAACTATGAGTTTTAGAAGAGGAGCGCAGATAAAGTGCTATTTGAATGTGGAGGAGAAAATTGCTCTGGCTCGGCAGTATTAGAGAAAACCCCATTGTGAAAGAAATATATATTTAGGAACCTATGCATAATATTTTGGATAACTGTATTGCTGATTTTTGCTAGTTTTTTATTTTTATGTATTTGGTTGTTGCAGGGGCTCACTATGCAGCTTGGATTCATGGTGATCCTCCTGCTTTCAGCCTCCCCAGCACTGGGATTACAGGCCTGCGCCACTACACTTGTACTCTGTGGCTGGCTCAGCCCACCCTGGGGGCAGGGTTGGCTAGCACGTGGTGCCAGGGATTGAAATGCAGTCCTTGAGCTTGCCTAAGCTTTCCTAAGCAAGCGCTTTAGTCTGCTGAGCTACCTCGCCAGCCCCTTTGCTGGTCTTTTGAAAGGAGCAGTTAACGCTTAATTTTTTTCCCTTTTTTTGAATTTCTTATATCTTCTTCTTCTTCTTCTTCTTCTTCTTCTTCTTCTTCTTCTTCTTCTTCTTCTTCTTCGTCTTCGTCTTCGTCTTCGTCATCTTGGTCTTCTTCTTCTTCTTCTTCTTCTTCTTCTTCTTCTTCTTCTTCTTCTTCTTCTCCTTCTCCTTCTCCTTCTCCTTCTCCTTCTCCTTCTCCTTCTCC
>NW_004524599.1:4061776-4063724 GCF_000260255.1 Octodon degus
CAGTGTATTATTTGTTGAAACTGTACTTCCGATTGGATTTGAAACTGTCTCATTGCTATATGTTTATCAATAAAACTGTAGAAAAAAAAAAAAAAGAAAAATGTAAAGAAAGGAGGTACAAAAATGTTAGATAATGTAATTTCCCCTGGAAAAATCTAAGATATGACTCATAATCCCTGAAAAAAAAAATTCCTGGAGTCCCTTTGGGTATGGCTGACTAAATGCTGTTCTAAGAGAAAGATGCATTTCATATGTATAAATATTCATCATTTCTATATATTAGGTTGAAGAATGCAAACATTTACAGGAAATTAAATCCTATTTTCATTAAACCTCCCCTGCTCAGAATCCTTACAGTAGATAGCCCTGACATTTAAATTGGAATCCACTCTTTTCTTCATTTTGTTGACCAAAGTAATACTGGGAAAGTCTGGGAATTATCTGTTTACTAAAGCGATACCTATCTATATCCAAGTACGTTAAACCAAACTCCAAAGCCATATGGATGAAATATCTCCTTCCTGTTAAGGCCATCAGGTTCAATTCCTGCTGGGATGGTAGTTTTTTCAATTAAATTTCCATTAACTTTTTGCCTCTGTCATTAGACACTAATTCTTATGTGCTGCCAAGATGAAAGAGTAAGAGGAAATATCTGATTTGTGCATCATGTTGCTGACAAGTGAAATGTGACGATGACAACTTTTTAATGTGGGAGATAGGGTAGCCAGCAAGGGGACAGGTCTTTTAGACCTGACACTGACCATGGCTGCACAGAATGGCAGCTGCAGCAGGAAATGCAATTTGGAAGATAGCAATCATGCAGCAGAAACATTCAGGATTCCAAATGGAGGGAGGTAGCAAAAGGACTGGGCAGACAGAACAGAGCAGAACAGAAGCCTAAAACCTTAGGGGAGGTGGTATCCAAATGGTGTATTGATTGGGAGGGGAAATAGAGAGGTGTTGTCTATTTAAAATAGAAAAAATAGGAAGTTGAGTTGGCAGATTTGGGCAGTGTGTTGTTTTTAGATAAGAAGCCCAAACAGCCGTCTGTAGGAGATCTAGAAGAACAAGTGGCTAAGAATAAAAGCACAGTTCAATGAATATTGTGAGGACACAACTACATGCTACTTAGCTTTCTATTGTTGTAACAAAATACCTGAGATAGTCAACTTAAAAAGAGGAAAAGTGTGTTTTGTCTCACCATGCTGGAAATTTCAGGCCCTGGTCGACCTGCTGCTCTTGGGCCTGGGTGAGTCAGCTCATCACAGTGGGAGTGTGTGGGGGAGGAAGCTCAGTCACCTTGTCACTGGAACCAAAAATAGAGGAACAGGAAAAGGCTGGGGTCCCATAATCCTCCTGGAAGACACAGCTCCAGCCACCTAACACCTCTTATAAGTCCCATCTCCTAAATGTTCCAACCCTTCCTGCAGTGCTGTAGGCTGGGGACGAAAACTTTAACATGTGATGCTGTGGAGGACATTTAAGATCCAGGCAATAACTGGCTGGAACAATTTTGCAAGTCAAGAGAAAATATAAAAGGCAAAGACCAACCAAACAAAACCCCAAACATGTTTGTTAATTGTGCAGAAGAGCATTAATGATGGATGCCTGGGAAAGGCTAGGCCGAGAATGATTTGAAAGAAATGCCCATGTTCTTTCAAGTTTTCATAAAAATAAGAATAAACCACTTTCAGAGTTTCATTAAACAAATCTTAACCAAGTGAGCTTTAATGATAGGGGCTAAGGTCATCTTATCCTCTAGGTGCTTGCATTTAGGTTTACATTTGAGACATCCGAAGGCCTGAGTAATGAAATTTTAAAGTCATTCCATGTTTTGAGAATACAAAGGAAAGCACAAATGATTGTATGCACCCATGTCCCTGCGTACACATACATACATGCATAGTTTATACGAATTGTGTATAAAAGGTAGAACTCATTTTTTTTT
>NW_004524599.1:4063824-4070931 GCF_000260255.1 Octodon degus
TTTTTTTGGCAGAACTGGGGATTGAACTCAGGCCCTTGCATTTGCCAGGCAAGCACTTATTTTACTGAGCCATCTCCCCAGCCCCGGTAGAACTCATTTTTAATTACCCATAATATTGTCTACTATTTGTCAAGTAACTTCTCTTCCTATTTTAAACTCTGTACATCTCATTTATTCATTATGACTATTCCATTAGGGAGCTGTTTCCCTCCATTTTACAGATGATAAAACCAAGGCACAAAAATTCAATTCCAAGTCAATAAGTGATCCAGTTAGATGTGGGTGGGAATGAGGCCTTCCCACACCAGAGCCTGTGTTTGTGAACATGACCCCATGGAATGACAGTTAATAATTTAGAAATTACATCTGGAATAGGCTTGATATTCATATTTGAATATAGCTTTGCTTGTTGTTCTGAGACTATTTGCTTCCAAACAAAACCGTTGAACCCAAATTGAAACAAAATTTTGAAAAGGCTAACTTGATTCATGAGAAAGTATTCCCATTTTCCTGGTACGAAGAAACCACATCACTTGTTAGAAGGATGCAAAACATCAGATTAAAATACGTCAGGCCCAGTTCTGCAAGGGCTCTTGGCCTAGCTTGTGCCTGCCTGTGCGCTGCATCTGCGTTCTGCACTCAGCTTTGCAGTGAACGTCTTCCTTTCCCCCTGTGCACTTGACAGTTTGCGAGCACCTGGTGCCTTCTGTCTAGATGTCGTTCCACTTGAGCTTTGCCTGTGTGGGTGCTGACACCATGGAGGGGCTCGGCCGCTTAAGTCCTTGTGTCCATTTGGAATACATTTGGTCCCAAGTAACAGAAAATCCAGCTCACAGTAGCTTAAACAAATAAAGGTCTATTTTTCTTCTGTAGCAAGAAGTCTGGAGCGAGGCAGCTGCCGGTATTGGTTTAGCTGCTGGTGCGACTGGTGGTGGAGGCTCCACAGTGCCTTGGCCGGGCCCCATGCTTCTGGCGTGGCACCGCAGCTCTGAATGTGCAGCCAGCCGACACCAGCTGAGCCTGTTTCCTGTATCATAAAAGTGGATCTTCTTAAAAGCCCCAGTGCACTGCCCTGCCTCCTCCCGCCTCTGGGGAGTTGGCCTGGACTGTCACGCTAGCTGCCAAGTAGGCTGGGAGCACCTTTGGGTTGCCAGGGAAAAGGAAACTGGATGTGCCGCCATGGACCTTGCAATTCAAGGAATAGCCTGAATTACAGAATTGTGTGTTAACCAACTTTCAAGCTGGTGCTATACACTGTATTGGGCTATGTTTTTTTCTTGTTCAGTTTGGTCTCTTAAATCCTTGGCTCTAAAATCTTATTTAAAATATTTATGTTGTCATGAAGAAATGACTTTTTAAGCAAGGATAAACTTGAAGGTAGTTCCTATCCAATTGCTTTCAAATTCCAAAATGTTGTGTTCTGAATGAGATTTTACTGCATTCCACGTATTTGACTAATATTTACTTTTGCGTATACATTCATTTGGATGAGATGTATGAAGCAGAATGCAAATACAATTACTTTTTTTCCCTAGACCTTTAAAGAAGTCAGCATTAACCCTTATTTTATGTTTCATTTTTACTCTCTAGGATATAGTTTTGGAAATGCAAAATGCATTTAAATCAAAATATGCAGTTCAATTTCTAGTAGGAAATTTAATACACATGGGAGTTAGGTTGTACAAAAATTTGATCTGTAAAGTAAGAAGGAACATTAAAATAAGTTACGAAGAAGAAATAAATAATACTTTTAAAGGATAACTACTACCTAAGAGGGACTCTACACACAGTGCTCTAGGGTGGATTCCCTGACAGAGGATTATGGCATGAGAGGCTACATAGTATCATCTAACTAGGGTCAATTTCAGGATGAAAGGGTGTTATTAATCACTATCCCAGATCCAGAGGCATAAAGCAACACAATTTTAGACAAAGGAGCATGGGTAGTGGCCCTAATTGGACTTGGATTTGAATCTAGACTCAGATGTTATAGCATTTGATAATTATGACTAACTTTCATGATTTTTCTCATTTTTTCAGGAATGTTTGATTTTATACAATCTTATAATTTGAAAAAAGTCAATAAAGATTTCAAAAGTATGGATGATGTGAGACTTGAATTTAAAAATATTTAGCAACTAAAAAACTTTATCATTGCTACCTGCCCATATGGCAAACTTGCAATTGATAGTAATTATAACACTTCACTCTTAGAGCTCATTTTTAGTTTATTCATTCAATTTGAATAATACTTATTAAACCCATATCCTAAATCAGATATTATAACCAGATATTATATTATTATGCCTTTTCTTGGCACTGGAGATTAAACCTAGAGCGTTTGTACTTAACTGCATCCAGACCTTGTTTTTAAAATTTTGAGACAGAGTTCTGCTAGATTGCACAGACTGGAGTCAAACTTGTGATCCTCCTGCCTCAGCCTCCTGGAGTGCTGAGAGTAGGTGTTTGCCTCCGTTCCCTGTTTATGGTGTCCTTTAGCCTATATAATGATGCTCTACAGTAAGCCTTCTTAATCCAGTTTTTTAAAGAGAAATGATCTCTGCCTGAGTAAATGACTTGGCCAAAATTTTATGCCTGGTATGCGGTAGAATTTAGGTTCAAACCCATCTAATACATTCTCCTTTCTGATATAGCCACTTTGAATGTTATTATTTATCAAACAACATCTTTGCTTTTTAAAAATATGTGCTTAAAACATGTGCTGCATTCTTAAGTGCATCCTAGAATTACATTTCAAGGCCAAATTTATTTCTGGAGGAATGTGCCTCTAATTTTATAATGGTATCTTTGGGAAAATAAAAGAGGCTGTGTGGAATTTTGCTTTACTGCCAACTCTGTGGGAGAGGTGTAAAAATTATAAGCCTAGGATTTGAAGGCAGAAAAAGTCAGCAACGCCAAAGCACTACTGTTATCAACATAAATAGCAAGGCCCCTTTATTTCTAACAGGATCTCCAGGAACCCTATTCCTTGCCACAATGTAATCCATTATAAGGTACATGTGATGTAAGACAGGAGCCATCGGATACCTACCAGAGGAGTTCAGTTCATTACTCAAATCCCAGAGATACTGTTAAAAATGGCCTAACTCATAAAGAATAGCCTGACACTTTATGATGAGAATTCCATGTCATTTTTATATATTTATATTTGAAATAATTTTTTGAAATTTGGAGTCAATTTATCCTGTACTAAAATAAAGATGCCAGAAGTAAATAACAGCTGTTGAGCCACATACAGCAATGCTGCACAACAGTTCAGGGCGCCAGGCAAAGATGAATTATGTTGATGGGCTATAAAGTAGAAGCATTATTTGTGCTTTTGCTTTTTGCCATCAGTCTTGCCTTCTCCATTACGCAGTCTTTTTAAATGGTTCTTCAGAAAAATGCAAAATAGCTCAGTGCATTCATTTTCTTTATGTTCCCTTAAAAATAAAACACCAGGGCTGTAATTTGCTAATCATATTTCATCACTCATGACAATCACCACATCGAGTTATGGCTAGTGAAACCGCTAAGCGTCTGCTTGGCTGTTATTGAATGAAGAAGGCCTGTTTTGGCAATGGACAAATGTGTTGATCAAGAGCGATTTGTAACATCACAGACTCCACACAGAAATGTAGGTCCCAGCAGAGATGTATTTTTATCCTATAGCGGTTCTCCATTTTCTGACAATGATGATTATTGACCTAGATGTTCAAAATAGTGAACCAGTCCATGCAGTTGGGTGAAGGCTATGGGATTTGGATAAGGAGGAAACCCTTCCTTTTATGGTAGCTCCAATTCAATGACAAATGTTGTTTTTGATGACATCAGCAATGGTCCAACTGACTGGCATGGTTATAGGGATGCACAACTCTTGATATACAGCTAATCTGCGATGTTGGTGATACAGTTGACATTGCCAAGAAGCCATTCTTTTATTCAGGAGACTTTGTAGTATTTATAAGCCAAACCATTTTGCCAGATGTTTCAAAGTACATAACGTGTTTCATTTAGTTTCCTAACAACCCAAAGAGATAGGTATTAGTATCTCAATATTGTAAGGGAAGAAAGTTTAGAGAAGTTAAAGTCACTTAAATCATACAACTAATAAAGAGCTCATATAAGTTTGATGTTGTGTCACTAGTGCCCAAGTTCACTGCTGTTTTCTTTAGGTCACAGTGCTATTTCTCAGTAAAAAACTCTTAGGGAGTGGATGATAGCCTCAAAGACCATGGGCAGATAGATGTAAGCCCACCTAAGTTAGCAAGTGTAGAGAAGTATAGGGACAATGATTGTTGGATTAACAAGTAGTCTTTGTCTCATTCTAGAATTTCTGTAGAGTGTGAGCTATGGGAGGTAGCTTGTTCAACCCATTTCTTTCTGGGGATTTACATTTGGCCTTTGCTAGTTTTCTACCAGCTCACCCTGATGCTCTAAATCCCTTTGCCCTGTTACGATGTGAAAGATGAACTTGTTAGTCAGAGGCACTTGTGGAAACCTATGTCAGATCCTAGCTTTATACATACCCTTGGATGGTTCAAAGTCTCCTTTGGGGTCTTTTGCAGTGTCTCCTGCTTCTGCCTCCTGCGTCCTCATTTCTCAGATATAGTCAGGTACTGTGTAAGGAGGATTGGTCCATGGTGGACTGTGTATGTGATGGTAATCCCATAGGATCCCATCACCTCCTAACATGATAGCTTCCTCAGTTTGTGTAAGTGAGCTCTCTTCACACCACAGTGAAATTAACATTGTGTTTCTCAGAACATATCCCTGTCATTAAGTGACATGACTGTAGTGGTAGAAATCATAGAACGGATGAAACCATGATGTTTCAATCAGCTTCCCATCACTGTGACAAAATACTGAGATGACAAGTTCCAGTCAGAAAAATTTAATTTTGGCCCATGGTTGCTTGACCGTATTGCCTTTGGGCCTGTGATGAGGCAACACTTCATGGTGAGAGCACATAGCCGAGGAAGGCCCTCAGCTCACAACACCAGGAAGCAAGAGGAGAAAGGAAGGGGCTGGGATCCCAATATCCCCTTCTGGGTCACACCCCCAGTGACCTAACTTCCTCCCACCAGGCCACATTGCCTTGAAGTTCCATTCCTCCCAGTAGTGCTGCAGGCTCCTAACCAAGCCTTGAACAGATGCGCTTTCAGGAGACATGTAAGACCCAAACAATATTTCATGACTAGCCATTGGCAAGAAGTCCTTTCTGTATTGTCTCTGGTACAGTATCAAATTCTTTTCCATAGCACTGGGTTTATGTCTTATCTTTGCTCCTTACTAGTGAATAACCTTGGTCAACTCTACATCTCTAGGCTTCAGTGACAAATCAATTGTTTCATAAGTGTCCCAAGAGACTACATTGGTGTGGTGCAGATGAGAGCAGTCTGCTAATTACAAAATGCTCTACAGACTTGAGATGTCAAATATCTGCTTTCTCCTTCCTATGGGGCCACTTACTCCACAGATACTTGCTCCCTGCTGAGTCACTTGTAAATATAAAGCTGAAGTGACAGTTGGATCCAAAACTATCTAAAGGACTCTAAATGATAATGATTCTTCTCTTTCTTGGTATAGTAGGCACTCTTCTGTATGTTCCCAGAGTATCTTATAACCTGTCCACTGTAGAACTTACCCTATAGAACTGTGACTATATATACATACCCATTTTCCCTCTTTTAAAACAAGAGACCATTGCCAATATCCATTGTTCTTGATGAACACTTGCACACAATAGATACTTAATAATGTTAGTAATTATGAAGGTACTATTTACTGTTTACTCTGCCACTGTTTTAAAAACTCATGTACATTTATTCATTTACTTCCCACATCATTAAAATCATCCTCATTTTATAGATTCAAGAACTTCATTTGAGGGTTATTAAGTGCTTGCCCAAGCTCATGGGGCTCTTGCGTGAATTCTAATGTCTGGAATAAGATTTTTTGACTTAAAGGATCTTTTAACTTAGAAGTGCTTTAACCACTCCTCTTAGCTACCTGTAAGACACAAACATCGTCACAAAAATTTTGGGCTATAAAGGGAAGCATCTTTAAGAAAAAAATATTATTTTACATATAAACATAATTCTGCCACCTAGAGATAACTCCGCTCAGCATTCTTCCTCTGCTGTGGGTGGTATTTTCTATGGCAGAGTTTATAGTGTAAATGAGTTTATGGCTATTTTTTACTTTTAGCATATCATAATCATTTTTAATGACAAAAATATCCTTACATGAATGGGTGGATTATTATTTACCCAAACATTCTCCCATAATTGAGCACTGTGTTTTCCTTTGAGTTTTAAATGATTCTGTAATTAACATTTTTGTGCATAAATCTTTTGTGCATATTACATTTTTTGTGTGGTTCGCAGCAGAGGGTATTATTGATATTTTTGATACACATTGCCAAATTGTTGTCTACAAAGATGGTACTAATTTATACCCCACCCGCAGGATCTTAGACACTTGCAAGAAGGTTTGCAAGAAGGCATATGCAGAGATTGGAGGATGCTGCCTCACAAGAAGAAGGCAGCCCTAAAAAGCAGGGAGGTAAGCAGTGCTGGCCTTTAAAATCCCTGCTCTTCACTCACTTAGAAGCAGAATAAAGCAAGAGCTGCCCCAAATGGAGGCGAATTCTGTTGTGTCTGGTTGCACACCCACCTTGTTCTAAGCACCAGGACGCCTCCAATTCTTGGGGGGGGGGGAATCAGTTAATCTTAGTTCATCAGCAGGCAGATGTTATCTTTGAAAATTTCACCAAAGAATAAGGAAGTACCTTTCAAAGACAAAGCAGCTGATCAAGAAAATATTCTTTTTTTTTTTTTTTTTTTTCTGAACCAGGGATTGAATTCAGGCCCTTGTGCTTGCCAGGGAAGCACTTATTCCACTGAGCCATCTCCCCGGCCCCAAGAAAATATTCTTAGGCTCACATCTCTTTCTGTCTCTGTCTCTGTCTCTGTCTCTGTCTCTTTCTCTGTCTCTGTCTCTGTCTCTGTCTCTGTCTCTGTCTGTCTGTCTCTCTCTCTGTTTCTCTGTCTCTCTGTCTCTCTGTCTGTCTCTGTCTCTCTCTCTGTCTCTCTCTGTCTCTCT
>NW_004524599.1:4071031-4072705 GCF_000260255.1 Octodon degus
CTTTTTTAAAGAAATCTTACGTGCTTATATCTGGTCATCTGAACAACTAATGTGAAGATAGTATCATATAATACAGTAACCAATGTTGAATTTCCTATTACTTTGTTTATTGAAATCTTGTATCATTTCTAATGCTGTTTTTTTTCCTCCTAGCACTATGTTGTATTCTTTAAAAATAAAAAAATAGAGAAAACCCCATCTTGCTGGTGGTGTTAAAATGAGCTAAAAAGCACAGATATTTGAAAATGAACAGCTGGTGGAAAGGCCCTTAGGAGGAATGACCAAAAACAAATAAGGACACAGAGAGTGATCAGTGGAAAGATGGCATGCAGACTACCTGGAGAGGAGGCGGCAGGAGCAATGGTAGTAGTCATAGTTTGTATTTAACACTATCCTGTCATGTACTCAAAGAACACACTAAGTGTTTCTGTGCTTTATTTCAGCCTACAGATAGATGGGTATTGGCCTTTCTACCTTGCACATGTGCAAAGTGAGTTTTGGAGAGATCAAACAGCTTCCCAAAGTCACACAGTTAGCCAGTGGTGGAGTAGAGACTCTGTCCCAGGTTTGCCTGATTCTTGTAGATTGTTAACCACTAAGCCAAAGCAATAGGTTTACCTTTACATTTGCTATAAACAACATATGCTATTAAAGACAATAATTAGGAAAAATGAAAAGTTCCAGGTATCTAAAAGAATTATTACCACCATCTCCTCACTAGGGCAGAGATCTAGAATTTTTTTTGACCCAATATTTCATTAATGCAATTTTAGCATCTCTTGATATAATGAAGTAAAGGTAAAAATAAAATTTTTAGAAACACTGAACTCTATGCATTTATTAACAATTCAGAAACTATTTTTCCTTTCTACAAAATGGAGGCTTCTAAATATTTATCACTGAGTTTAGTAATGCTTTATCAGCTCTGGACTGGCCATCTGAATGGCTTTAACATAGAAACACAGCGGATGTTGTATCCAAGTTCTGTGTGCTTTTCTTTTGGATTCTTCCTCATCAAGATGATTTTATGCCATGACTAGTTAATATTTCAGTTCACAATAGGTACTTAGTTGTCATTTCCCTGCTGTATACTTGGGTTTTAATATTTTCAATATGTGGTTTCATGATTTGAGTCAAGATTAGATATTGTGCTGCACACAAGTCATTTAACTAGTACAAAGAGACAGCAAAGTGTACTAAATTGTAGAAAGTAAATGTAGGGCTGGGGAGCAACAGCACTCTTAGCTTCTACGTTCTGAAGAGCTCCCGTGTCACTCACGAAAACTTAAGTACTGTAGATTGGGTGAAGGGTATAGATTACTCTGGATATAAGAAGCTAGTCAATTAATTTAAATTAACTAATAATTATTTAAATATAAAAACACATCATAGTAGTTCAGTGGTTTAAATTCCTGCAGGCTTCTGCTATGTTGGAACAACAAAACTGAATACTTGGCCAATCTTTAAAAATATAACTTAAGTTCCTGGAGAAAAATGTAAAGAGGTGCAGAGAGTTTCCTGCTACCCTGCGCCGGCGGGACCAGTCCCAGCCCAGGCGCAGCGTGGGCCGGACCCTCTTCCAGCCCCTCGGGCCGCCCCCCACCACTCCGCAGTGCCTCCCCCACCCCGCCCGCCGAGTAGGATTTTCTGCCGAGTTCCGGGAGCCCCCAGACC
>NW_004524599.1:4073789-4084155 GCF_000260255.1 Octodon degus
TCTCTCTCTCTCTCTCTCTCTCTCTCTCTCTCTCTCTCTCTCTCTCCCTCTCTCTCTCTGTGATGGCAGAGGGGGAGAGGGGAGGGCTGTCAGCTTGAGAACAGTTGCCATTAAGAAGAAATCAACTGATCAAAGGAATTGACTTTGCCATTTTTCCCGGGTTTTCTGAGCTTATTTTGTTAGCTCTGGCGCAGCACAGTGAATTTAGGGCACCATGCTGTGGCCTTTTCATTAATACCTGGGAGGCTGTCTCTAGCCTATGGCGCTCTGGTATAAGGATTAGAAATATATATATAATTCACCAACTTCATATCTTGTGAGGCCATAGTTTTAATTATCTAAGAGAAGCACTTAGCTTTCTCTGCCTTTGTCTTGTGCGCGAATTGGTGTTTGAGCTCTCCCCATTTTTTCCCTCCCTCCTTACTCTTCTTCATTGTAGCAATTATGTCTTGACTGTAGGGCACTCATATTTCCCTTCCAATACATCCAGGGGCTCTATTTTTATTGTTTGTCTTTGGAATTTCTGTATTTACCTGTTTATGTCTCTTGGCTTTTTTTTTTTTTTTTTTTTTAATGAAATCCCACTACCAAGTATACTTTCCTTACCTTGTTTAGCAAGAAGATGACTTCTGCTTGTCCCAGAGAGGAAAAACAAGCCACACTGACAACCATGGATCGGTGGATGCTACAGATTATTTACTGTAACAAAATGACCTCTGTTGACAGAGTAAGAATCCACTGGGAGAGAATTGGTAGGGTTTTCCTTGGGCATGTGAAAACATTTATCTTGGCAGGTAGCATTGTAATTAACAACACAGAATCAGATAAACCTCAATCAGAGTCCTGTCTCCACTTAATAGCTTCTGAACTTGGCCGTGTTTTCTGAGTCTCTGTTTCTTCGTCTGCAAAATGGGGTAATGACATTTAGCCCCATAGATGATTGGAAGGATTAGATGAGAGAAATCCCATAGACCACTCAACATAAGGCCTGGCCTGTGTGCTCCATAATTGTTGGCTACAATTACTTTAATCATTTTTTTTTATTGTCATCATTATTTGTTTGAGTCATAGAATTTCTCACTTGGTATATCCTATAGGAAGGATGATTCTTTGCTTTCTAAATGTAGCTTCTATTTTTCTGATAATCTCAACAGATGAAAGGAAAGGAAAATCCTTTCCCAGCTACCTGCTAATGTTGTGATAAGAACACTGTACATTTGATGTGTTTCCCATCGTTAGATGTTGTTTGAGAAATAGCTATTTCCATGGTTCCCCCACCGTGTTTGATTATGGGGTTAACTGATGCCTAAATGTTTAGGGACAAACACAGAGGAACCAGAGACAGTATATACAAGGAAGTGAGCATCTCAGACATAAATATGTATCTAGCTTGTAACAGAATTATTTAAACCAGGGCCGGGAAGCTGCCACTTGGATGTGGAGCTAAGAACTTGCTGACAGGCTTTCACTCCCACATACTTTCTCCTATGGTGCCTTCTATCAACACGATAAAATATTAATAACCAAAAAAGGGCCTTTCTGAAGAGGTAGCATGTTACAAGTTGTAGGGCATTAGTGGCAATTCTGTATGTTGCAATTCGAAGCATACACTTTGAAAAAAACTCACCCTCGATCTATGGCATGCTTGATTCAAATTGGCTGCTGTGGGCTAGCATGTCTCCTTGAATTTTACTTTTCATTGCTCGTAGTCCCTTGCACAATTTTTTCCCTTCTCTTTCCTCCTATGATCAATTTCCCACTTGCACAATGCATCAGATCTCTGAAAGGCGGGTTTTTCATTGCTGAGCAAAACCTTCCATCTTTCTATTCTTTATTTCTGGGAGGTGGGGTAGGGGTGAGTGGGGGAGCACGAAGCCTTTAAAGTGAGTAAATTTTGTGTGTGTGAGTGGGTGTTTTTAAAATTCTCTTAAGTTGTTCTGCATCCAACCCAGCCACTTGGGCATACTTCTCATGTAGTAATGGAGTTGAAGCCAGTAAAGTCCATTGGCTGGAACCCAGTGCCCCTGTGAGCTGTCTGAATCTCCATGCAGGCTTCTGGCCCTGCTGGCTTCATGATCATGGCTGTAAGAAATGAATTGGTGACAGGGGCAGAGTGTGCAAAGGGACCATACAAAACCATCCTTTTCCCTGCACTACAGCCTGAAGAAAAGCAGTGGACACACAGAACTTGTCTTTGGCAACAGCGAAAGGGGTCTCATTTTTTTTTTTTTTTTTGCTTTTGTTTTTTTGTGCTACTGAGAATTGAGCCCAAAGGGCTTTCATACAGGACCACATCCTCAGCCCTTTTAGATTTATTTTTATTAAGTCACTCTTACTATGTTGTCCAGACTGGGAATGGACTCGCCATCCTCAGACCTCAGCCTCTGAGGCTGTCTGTGGGATGAAATGCGTATAATTCAGTTTTTACAAATTTGGCCAAAATTTAATTTTTTTTTCCTCAGAGCTGCTGGTGGGGGACAGAGCACGAGCGGCAGCTGTAATTCATCTCACAGGCAGGAAACTGTGGGGAGGATGATGATAGGAGAGGAGATGTTTCGCAACCAGGCCCACATAGTTCGGCAGGAGAGGCTCGAAATAGTCTGATGAGAAGAAAACAGGCTCAGGGCATGAGTTATTTTTCCTTTGATAGCTAAAGGAGAAAATTTTGTACAGAGACTTCTGAATGTAGGACCCCCGTGGAACTCTTACCAAGTTTTAGGTGTTTGCTGTTGCCCGCAGCATCACACCATGTTAGCTGTGTGTGGGTGTGTATACATGTATTCAGTTAAAATTCCCATAAAATAAAACAAACCACTTAACAAAGAACAACTCAGTACATTCACAACATTGTGCGATCACCACCTCTGCCTAGTTCCGGATCACGTTCATGACCCCCAGAGGACTTCCTGTAGCCGCCACTGTGTTTATTTCCAAAGCACCATCGCTGGGTAGCCTAAGGTGACACAAGCTCGGCGTCGCACAGTTCTGCCACCTGAATGTCTGAAGGAGTCTGCAGGACCACATTCCCTGGGATCCTCAGTCTCCTCTTCTCTTGTCTCTTCTTGGTTCCTAGCGTGGCCCGCGTGCTTGGTAGTCCTTTGCTTCCGTCGGTGTCACCCCGACTTCTGCTTCCATCTTCAGTGGGCCTCTGTCTTCCCTCCGCTGTCTCTGTGTCCAAATTTACCTCTTTAGTAAAGGCACCAGTCGTGTAGGATTAGGGACAGCCCTTATGACATAATGTTAATTTGGTTACCTCTGAAAGCCCTATTTTCAGACATGGTCAGACTCTCGAGTATTTGGGCCTAAGACTTCAGCATATTCTTTCCGAGGGGCATAATGCAACCTGTAACATTCATTAAACAGCTGTTCTTCTTTCTCTCTCCCTCAGGCCCCAGCACCACCAATCTGTTTCCTTTCTCTACATACTCTGGACATCTCATATAGATGAAAGCGTATCACACATGACATTTTATGTCTGGCTTCTTTTATTTAACTTAATGATTTTGAGATTGACCCGTGCTCTAGCACGCATCACTATTTATTCCTTTTAATGGCTCAGCAATGTCATGTTTATTTTCCAAATGCAGAAACCAAGGCACAGGGGGCCTGGGAGACAGCTCAGTGGAATAAGTGCTTGCTTGGCAAGCTTCAAGGTCCTGAGTTCGATCCCTATTACCCCCCCCAAAAAAAAGAAACCAAGGCACATAAAAGTTAAATAATGTGTTCAGGGTATTACACTGTGATTTCAGAAGTAGAAACTGAATCTAGAAGGCCAGTGAAAGCTTCTGTGCATGCAAAGGGAAATGGGGACTAGACAGAGTGGTCCAGAAACCCAAGAGAAAGGAGGCCGTGGGATGTCCAGGGCAGCAGGAGGATACGCTGGGCATCTCAAAAATGGTGCTGAGGGCTGGGGAGATGGCTCAGCAGCATAAGAAGTCTGACTAAGCTATTTGTTAAAATATTAAAGGTGCATTTATGGTCTTTGTGTCACTGGCTCGAGCAAGCATTAAATCTTTTTTATGCAATGGACTTGGGCATCTACAGATTTTAGCATAAATGGGGGAGTCTTGAGACCAACCCCCTCAGATATCAAAGGATGACTGCCTCTGTAGCGGAAAATGCCCACCAGCCAGTCTGTTAGCTGCCCATGTGATAGTGCCTGTTACAGTTCCTGTTGCTGTCTCCTAGGAACGGTTGGTCACTGTGTTGCGTAGCTGGCCACTATGATATGTATTATAGAAACCAACGGAAGACAGCCAAGTACTCTACCTCTGCACTTCCCTTTTGCAGCCCCAGGGAAACCTTCCTCCCTGTGCTTTGGGGGCCTGACATTTTTATAGGGATTGGTTCCTTGCCAGTACCCATGTCGTGGTAAATAAATCTGCCTCCAAATCCTGGGTGCCAGTTCGGTGTTTCTGTTTGCTGTTGCATATCTACCTTATTGTGTAATGGTGCTATTCCCTACTCTTGTTATTTTTTTGGCAAAACTGAAACAAACCCTTTCAGCTAGAGAAAAGGCACATGTCTAATGAAAAATTCAGTCTTAAATAATTTTTTTCTCAAGAATGTAGATGATGAATGCAAAATTTGCTCAAATCCTTGTCAATATTTGCTATAAATTCTGGGGGCAGGAGTAACATAAGTGACCACATGTAAATCCAAAAGAAAAAAATTATTCTTAAGATTATCCCTGGCAATGATACTTTAACACGTACAGATATGTTTATTCATCACACTGGGAAGTATGACTGTACAGTTAGGTAAAATGATTCTCCTCAGTTAATTTTGATTTTGCTTTCTCTTGTGCACAAAAGTGGTAGCTATTAATTGGATGGCTCCATTAGCAGAATAACTTCTTTACAAGTAATTAAATGATGCTGTTTTAGACCCATGTCTTCAGGAGAAAACCAGTTAATTTAAATAATGGTTTGATCCCCCCCCTCACCCTTTTAGTTGACTAAAAATAAAGCTTCTGCATGTTCTTTCTGTTGAAGATACAGCATCTGACATTATTGTAATTTATAACTTCACTGAAAAACAATTCAACAATGAAAACTGCAGATATGGATTTTGGCAGAGTACAGCAAAATGGGAAAAATAGTGTTATTACTAAATTAAGAAATCTATGGAACAGAAATGTATTTGGAATTAAATGTAGTGTGTTCATGGTTCATAAATGCACCCAAACAAGCTGAGATAGTCTCCCAACAAAATAGAAGCTACAGTTGACAGACGTAACTATTTCTATTTATACACAGAGGAATAGAACTACTAAATATTTGTGATAGAGGTGGTGTTGAATTGAAGAAGTACTGCAGCCTGGCAGAATGTGCTTTTTAATTTTTTCTTTTTTTTTGGCATGTTCTTAGATTTTAGAAATGTCTAAACCTTTGAAAAGCTACTTTGCAAATCAACTCAAGCGTACTACAATGTATATTGACCTTTTTTAAAAAAATGAATCCTCTAAATTTTATTTGCATTTGTTCAAAATCAGCTGGTAATCTGTAGTCAAGCATTAAAGGTACAATGAGCCCAAAGATTTCAGCTCTTGAAGATTTTTGGAAAATACAATGATTGAAAAGAGAATTAGTTACAAAATGGAGGCAGAATTGAATGAATTAAATTTGAGATTAAATAATTAAGCTTTGTAATCTTTCAGTTTACAGGAAGGATATTGTTTTTTTTAACCTTTTTATTTATTTATTTTATTTTTTTCAAAGTTTTATTGATAAACAGCAATGAGACAGTTTCAAATCAAATCGGAAGTACAGTTTCAACAAATAATACACTGCATATATTCTTCTTAGTGGTTAATTGCTGTACAAGAAGTGGACTTGTGATCCTATTTACAAACACCATTAGAACAAATCATTCTATTCATTAAGAGAATGCAACTATATATCTATCCTAACCACTTGGAATACACAGATACAAAATGGACATTCATCGGTATACCCCATTTTTTCTAAGTTCCATTATTGAATATTATAGGTGTGTAAACTCAGCAAAATATTCTAAAAGAGTCCAGTAGCCCATAATAGCATTGGGTCTTCTGTTTAACTGGCAATGTCAGAAATTATTGACCTGAGTCCCCCACAGCTCAACATAACAGCATGGCTTTATTTCCTATATTTCATCTTCATACTTTTCTACTGGATGGTTAAGACCAAGGTAAAGCAGGACCTATGCAACAAGAGTTGTAGCTTTTTGGTCTGAGAAGGTCAGTGAAATGCCCTCAGGATTTATCTTGAGATCCCGTAACAGGAAGGATATTGTGATGGAGTTTTACTTGTATTTGAATACATTCTCTACTATGGCGGAATAAAGCTGAGAAAACCTATGATTTTTACATCTAAAAATAGCAACATTTTAACAAATCACAGAGCTGATTTGTATGATGAGTTTTGTCTTATCAAATACTTGTTAAAGAAAGTTCTCCCAATGACAAAAAAAAAGAGAAAAAAAAAGAAATTATTGAAAAATTTAAAATGAAGATTAGGGCTGTAGATATAGCTCAGTGGCATAAGCACCTGCCTGGCAAGCACAAGGCCCTGAGTTTGATTCCTGGTACAAAACAAACAAACAAACAAACAAACAAAAAATGCACTAAAATGAAATATTAACATATTTCAACAAGAATAAGTTAGAACTGGGAATATCTTTCATATATCAGATTTTAGCTTACAAGGTACTGTAGCAATTGAAGGAAGATTATTTCCTGTATTAAAAATACAATAGTCACCAGACACAGTGGTGCACACCTACGATCCCATCTCTCGGGAGGCTGAGCAGGGTTGTCACTGTGAGCTTAAGGCCAGCCTGCTCTACATAGTGAGTACAAGATCAGTGTGATCAGTGCAAGAAATCCTGGCTCTAAAAATGAAAAATAAAATAAAATTTAAGAAAATACAGTAATCAGCAAAGAAGAAAAATCCAACTGAAGGAACAAATATTTCAACTTTATTAGCTATGAAATTCAACTTCAAAAAAGATTTCAACTTTATGAAATAATTTTAAAAACGTATATCAAGATATATAATTTTAAAATACCAAATACATGGTATCAAATTGATATTCCTCTAGGACTGGTGAGGCTAAGTGATTAGAAAAATAATATTCCACTTATATTATTTTTATATGTTCAGACAAGTTAATCTAGTGAGCTTTTAAAATTTTGCCTTGACATACATTTTATTTTTATTTTTAGAAATGACTTTACCTTTGAAAATAATTTATGACTTGAACTATTTTATAGGCCTATCATTATACAAACCATTTTGTCAATCTATAAATGCTTTCTCTGAAAATTTATAAAGTTTTATTTATTTTTCCCTCACTCTCAAAATCATCCCAGTTGGATAATAAATTATATAGTCACATAGTTAAAGCAGATGTCTTTTCTAAGTGTTGTTTTTTAATCCCATTACCTCATTTACGGCTTCTGACAATGATTCATGGTCACGATGCACTTCTGGAGGGAGAGTGGCAAGAAGTGAAGACTGCCTCCTCCTAGTGAGTAAGAGATTTCTCATCTGGGAAATGCGGGGGGCACAGGGAAGGGCTGCTCTGCTCTTTCCTTCCCTGGTGACTTGGCTCATCTCGTTCTCCCATCACGTCAGTAGTAGTGACTTCTGGCTTTCACTGGTAACTCTTCATTCCATAAATAACCTTTTTTTAATAGCCTATTTTGATCATTGTAGTTTCATGCATTAGTTATCTTTAACACATCATTTTGTTTAACTTGCTGTATACGATTCCTTTTAAGATAGAAGGAAAATTAATTATTTCAGTATTGTTTCATACTATGCACAAGCATACCCACTAATGACTTTATTAAGAGTCAAATAATTAGGTAATTGTGGTTTACAAGTACCTATTATGCAAAAATTCACAGAGTGAGTTGTGTTATATGTGATTAAGGAACACAGGTGACATAGAAAGAAAATGCACTATTTTTCCCTTTCATGTGACAGAGCATGTGTTCTTGTTATCCAAAGACTTGCAGTTCAGGGAAATGTCAGAAAACAATTAGATTCAGAAAGTGAGGGCCACTTGTATTTGAGGAGTGACTAGGGGGAGCAATTCTAGGGACTGAACTCACAGCCTTCACACTGAGCTACATCCTCAGCTCTTTTTTTAATTTTTTTTTTTTTTTTTTTTTTTTTGTATTTTGATACAGGGTGTTGCTAAGTTGCTAAAATGTCCAAGCTGAGATTGGATTTGCCTCTGCCTCCCAGAGTTCTGGGATTAGTGACTTGTTAAATGCCAGCGATTTTTCTAGGTACTGGACATTCAAGAGTGAACACAGTGGACAGTTTGTATCTGTATAGACCTTACATTTAGGAGGAGGGAGGAGGCATTGAAATAAACAGGTATTATGAAGTGTGTCAGGGTAGATGCATACTCAGGAGAAAAACAAATGGAGCCAGAGGGACACAAATGGGACTGATGCTGGTTAATTTTGTCAGAAACAGTCTTTTTGGTTACATGTAGAGACTTAATGATGTAAGGAAGGAAGCCATTGGGTATGGAAGGAGGGCAAGCCAGGCAGGAAACGAGAGGAGGAGGTGCCTGCTGTGTTTGACACAGAGCAACAGAGAGGAGAGCACAAGACAGTGTGGGGATGGGGGAGAACTTGGAGAACTTTGTGGCTTAAAGACTTTGGAACTTTTTCCTGAATGAGGTAGGGAGCCACTGGAAATTCTGAGCCGGGAACGGTATAATATGACCAACATTTTTGTGAAGTGTCAGTCTAGCTACTGTGAGGAGGAAATACAGAGAGGGAGGGGGAGGGGGAGAAGGAAGGAGGGAAGAAAGAGAGAGAGAGAGAGAGAGAGAGAGAGAGAGAGAGAGAGAGAGAGAGAGAGAGAGAGAGAAACACAGCAGGGTAGAAATAACAGGACCAGTAAGAAGGCTTTTGTAAAGGTCCTGACAGCAAGTGGTGGAGGCTCACACTAGGGAGGTCACACTGGGATTGGTGAGAAACCATGGGTCCCTGGGTTCTGGATATATTTTGAGGGCAGAGAAAGATGACATAACTTGTGGTTAGTTTCAGGTGGGAGGAAGATAAGGATATTTTGCCTGGATATTTGGAAAAGTGGAGTTATGATTTACTGAACAGAGAAAATTAGGAGAGGAGACCGAAATTCAGCTCTGGACTTGCTAAACTGAGATGCCTCTAGGCTGTCTAAGGAGCGCTGAGGAGCAGTTGGCTCCTTACCTCTCTGTGGTCTGGAACCTTCACCAGTAGTTGGCACCACTGATATTACCCGTGACAGGACTGGCACACAGAGCAAAAGAGTTAACAAGTGAAGGTGAGTTGCCAGAGCTCATGGTGCCCACTCAGTTTTATTACCATGAATATCTTTGATTATCTCATTTTTTTTCCTGAGAAAATTCACCAAAGAATGGACTATGTACTTTAGTGAGCAGAGTATTTAAAATTAGAGCCAAAAGTGTTCTTTAATCTCTGATTATTCAAATCCTCATTTGATAGAAGAGAACACCAGTGTCTTCCTGGGAAGTCTAGAATCCAGACCCAGAAACCAGGTTCGGGACTGTTCTAGAAGCCCACACTCTTTCCGTTACAGAGTACTTGTGTAATACTACTTTTCTTTCCCGGGTGTCTTGGTTTTGAAGGTGTTTGCTGAAAACCCAAGATGAGGGTGCAGTTCATCTTTATGGCCAGCCTGACTGGACTGACAGGTGCTGAGCTTGGCCAAGCGCATTTATGAGAATGCCTGTGGGGGTGGTCCCAGAGATGATTGGCATGTGGGCAACCTGAGGGAAAGACCCACCCTCAAGTGAGTGGCACCATCCAGTCGGGTGGGGACCCCGGGGGAAAGCAGGAGGAAGAAGGAGGATTCCAACAACACAGGCTCCTGCTCTCTTCACTTCCCAGACTTTGGAAGTGAGAGCTGCTCCACCATGGCCTTCCACCTCACCGCGAGTACAGAAGCGAAGAGCGGAGAGACCACAGGCTAAAGCCTCTGAGATCGCGAACCAGGACTAATCTTTCCTCTTGTAAGCTCTTCGTCACAGCGGCGAGCACCTGATCACCACAATGACATAGTATTTTTCCCGTTTCAATACAGGCTTCATCTTCAGAGAGCAGGCCAGGTAGCCCACACCCGGAGAAAATGCACATTCAGCTGAAGTTCTTGTCACTTCCTGTTTAGAAGGAGCGCGGTCACCATTTCTAACCTTTGAAGTGCTCAAGATTTAGGAGCGTGGGCCTGGCTGATTGGTGCGGGAGATCTGGCTCCGCAGAGCTTGCTTGCGATCTTTCTTTCTTTCTTTCTTTCTTTCTTTCTTTCTTTCTTTCTTTCTTTCTTTCTTTCTTTCTTTCTTTCTCTTTCTTTCCTTC
>NW_004524599.1:4084255-4093653 GCF_000260255.1 Octodon degus
CTTCCCTTCTCTTTCATTTTTTTCTCTTTTCTCTCTTTTTCTCTGTCTTTTTTATCTTTCTTTCTTTGTGCTTTTTTTATCTTTCTTTTCCTTTTCCTTTTCTTTTTCTCTTTCTTTCTTTCTTTCTTTCTTTCTTTCTTTCTTTTCTTTTCTTTTCTTTTCTTTTTTTTTTTTCTTCCTATTTTGGCTTTTTCAGACAGGGTCTCACTATGCAGTTCAGGTTGGCCTGAGCTCACTTTGTAGCCCAGGCTAGTCTCAAATTCTCAATGATCCTCCTACCTCAGCCTCCTGAGTGCTGAGATTACACGAGTGTGCCATCACAACCAGCCCCGTTTTCTTATTGCATGATCAACTTGAGTATGGTGACACATACCTATAATCTCAGCATTCTGGGAGGCTGAGGCAGGAAGACTGCAACCAGAGCAAGTTAGCAAAACTGTTTCAGAAATTTAAAAATGGGTTGAGGATGTAGCTCAGAGAAAAGGCTCTCATCTATTTCCCAGACTGACAGCAAAATAAAACAAAACAAAACAAAAACTAAAAAACCAAAGCAAAACAATAAAACACAAAAATCTCTTTCAGCTTATGGAGCCACACTAGTCTCAGCCAGAGTGAGCAGAGGACAAATCTGCATTTGCCGTACAGATAATGCCTCTGGGAGTTTAGGTATCTCTCCTGCGCTCTGTGTTTCCTTGCCATGCTGTTTCTTTCCTTCCCATCTCACCGACATCTTATGCTGCCTGCCCCCGTCTTCCAGGTTAGTGCTGCTCAGATCTTTGCCATTCCTCTTGAGATGGTGATTAAGACGTAGCTTCCTCTCTGGCCCTCTGAGCGCTGACGTTTCTGTGGAGGGGTTGGGGCAGCCTGGCACTCAGTGTGTCATTGGCCCCTGTTCATGTAGGCCTGAGTGCTGGGCATGAGGGGAGCCCAGGCCTGGGACTTTCCAACTCTTTCCAGTTTGGGTGGGGGGAGCTGGTACCAACCGCTAAGCCAAATGAAAAGACCCATCCCTCCCCCTTGTGTTCTGGAACATCCTGATCTCCAGGGGTGAGAACCAGCCTCATCAGAGCTCATGGAGGACAGATCTGCCCAGTCCAGTCAGCCGGAAACAGAGCCTCAAAGTAAGAACTTGCCCGAAGTCAAGCCCTCTCCCCAGGTTCTTCTTGGGCATTTCTTGGCAAGGCAGGAAGCCAGTGTCTGGGCTGTGGTGGGGGCCAGGTGTGCAGATAGGAGCACTGGGGTGGCTGCAGATGGCGAGGGATGAGGGCCCTGGGCCCACAAAGGGCCCCACACATACATCCTAAGAATAAGCAAATGAATTCCTGCTTGTGTGAGCCAGGCTGGACCTTGGGCAGTAGTGGAAGTATAGGGTGGGAGTGGTCTCTTAAAAATAGAATTTTAATTTTTTTAGTCTTCTATTTAAAACCTCTTTGTTGCTTTTGCTTATACACTCAGGAGCAGGATTGGTGTGTGCCAGCTAAAGGGTGTAGGGCTTCTTTCTGAGGTAATGAAAGTGTTCCCAAGAGATGTGGGGGATGAATGCACCATTCTGTGGCTATACTGGCAGTCACTGCATTATACTCTTCAAATGAGTAAATTGTTTGTTGCTTGAATTTTATCTCAACAAAGTTGTAAAACAAAGACAGAAAAGGAATGCTTTGTTGGCTTTTTATTGGCAAAGGGACAAAGATTTTTCTGTAATTGATTTCTGTCCTCCCTCTAGTCTGATCATCTGCCAGGGGCCGGTCACCAGGTGGGTGTTTGCCCCTGACCACAGGGAGCTGCTAGTAGTCTCCTGCCCCTAGCGAGCGCCTGGTCCTGGGCAGAGGTGGCTCTTGTCTCTTCCTCAAGTAACAGAATCCTAGCTCTGGCCCTGCAAAGTAAAGTTCCATTAACACTTCTTGGGCAAACTAACTTCTTATAGTGGTTGCTCCTCACCCTCTCATGATGTGTAGCTGTCAGTCTCCTGCTAGGTTCCAGGCAACAGGAGGGCTAAAACTGTATTGGAATTGTCCCCAGTGAGTGGTGTCCCAAGATGGGGAAGAGTCAGGGGCACACTGTCCTATCAGAGAAGAACATTTTTTTGCTGGTAGTATCAAGGATTGCCTTCAGAAAGTGACAGTACCAAGAAGACTGACAGGTAGTTACTTTCAGTAGTAAGAGCCTCAGGACTGGTAGAGTGACAGAAGGCTCAAGGAAGCAGGCACATTCTAGAGAAGACATAACAAGATGTGGAGAAAGAAGTTCAATAAGAAAGTGTATATCAGTGCCCTAGTCTTTTGGTGCTGTTATAATGATCACAGAGTAGGTGGTTCTAGCGGTGAACACTCATTTCTCAATTCGAGAAGCTTGGGAAGCCCGAGATCAAGGCACCTGCAGATCTGGTCTCTGGTGAGGGCTCACTTCCTGGTTTGCACACGGCCACCTTCCTGTTGCATCCTCACAAGGAGGACAGCAGAGAGCAAGCTCTGCAGTCTCTTCTTATAAATGTCACTACCAGTCCCATTTGCGGAGGCTGCAGGGTCATCATCTCATTGCTCGCCAAAGACCCCACTTCCTGTTACAATCCTGCTGAGAGCGAAGATTTCAAACTCTGAATTCTAGGAGGACACAAACATTTGACTCTTAGCAAAGTGACTATTGTGAGTTAAAATTTTCCCCATATGCCTTTCTTCCCAGCCAGTTTACTTTCCTTGTAGCATGACCCCTGTGTTTTTATTGGTTCTCCATTCCTGGAGCTTTCTTTCTCTTTCTTATCCTCAACAAACGCTCTGGTTGGCAAACATTTTCCCGCTGGGGTCTCTAAGAAAATAAATTTCTCATAACCTGTAAAATTCCTGAGCATTGACTGTGTTTCAGGAGCAGGACTGTGCTGGAACCTACTAGGTACTGAATTGAAGTAGGCACTCTTATGTGTATTATCTTGTTTTATTTGTTAACGAAATCCATGAGTTTGTTAGTTTAAGTAATATTACCTGGTATAACAAGCAATCCCCAAATCTCAGTGGGTTAGTACAATAAGGTTATTTTTTGTTCCTATTACACTTCTGTGTGGGATGTGTGTGTGTGTGTGTGTGTGTGTGTGTGTGTGTGTGTGTGTTTGGCTGGTAGGCTCTGCTTTTTGTAGTATTTCAGGGACCCAGAATCCTTCATTCCATGTAGTGGCTCTATCTCAATGAGGTCTCTGGGTCCTCTGTTGGCTCTTTCTATCCATCTGGCTAATGAATAATGAATAAGAGACAATGCACTGGAGTCTATGGGAAAGTTCTGTAGACCAGGCCTGAAAATGGCATTCAGGTTCCAGTCCATAGCCTACTGACCAGAGCTCATTTGCCCAGGAGTTGCAGAGCATCCTGGGAAATGTTGCTTAGCTGTGTGGCCAGCAAGAAAATGGAGTGGATTTGATGAACACACCGAGCTGTGTCTGTCACAGAGGATACTTATAATTGTCACTATTTTACAGATTGGTTAGCTTTAGCTGTCTCGTGGCAAACAAGGAGCTATTCCCTGAGGGGAAGCTTATCATCTGCTGTTCTAAAACTGCCTCACCTAGCTCAGATTCTGACACATGGGGATGTGTGTACTCAACACGCCCCTCTTGAACTCATTGGATTGGAGAAGCCAGACCGCATGGTGAAGTAGTTCTTAAATACACCCTCCCTTCCTCTAGGACTTTCTGGTTTTCTGTTTAGCAGGCAGCCTTTCCCTCCTTGGCTGGAAGGTTCACAGCTGGAAACCCTGCCTCCCCCTGGGCTAAGGCAGCACAGTAGACCCTCCTTTGGCAGGTGGGCAGCTCAGGGTGCCTTGGGATAGCTCCTGCCGTGAGAGGAGAAAATCCAATGTTGCAGAAATACAAGGGGCATGGGATGGAAGAGGAGAAAGAGGGGTGGCCGTCAGATCTGATAGTCTTCTCTTTCTCATTCAGTAGGAAGCCTGGGGCTAGAGAGATAGCTCAGCAGCCTAAGTGGCTGCCTGGTAAGCACAAGGACACAGGTTCAATCCCCAGTACCACATCCTGTGTCGGCCCTGTGCCAAGCCGGCCGCCAAAACCAGGTGTGGTGGCACACACCTATAATCACAGTCCTGGGGAGGCTGAGACAGGAAGATCACTACAAGTCCCAGCTGCGTAGTGAGACTCTATACCAAATACATAAATAAATAAAAAAGATTTTTAAAAAAGGAGAAAGGATGGCTGCATATGCCAAAATTGAGAATTATCTCCCTGTTATCATGTGATTGCTTTATCCCTTCCCCCCTTTGCTCTAGGCAAGTTTAAGCAGGATTCAAATATTGGGCCTGGTTCTAGTTCTTTCTTCCCTTTGCTATAAGCCAGGTTATTCCTACAACCCTTCAGAGATAGTCATCCCTTTTTTGCCTTGTTGGTCCTTTCACTGGGGGAAAAATATTTTGTATTTGTCTTGATACAGATGTTCAGCCTAGAAATACATTTACTTTTTTTTTCTTCTTAATTAGGTTTTCTTTCTTCCCCAGTGACCTAATCAATGATTATCAGAGTGTATATCTGAGAAGAGTGGAGACACATGAAGGAGAGACTGGTAAAGGGTTATCAGAGGGAGGAGAAACAGTCCCCAGAGAATAGAAGTCAAAAACAAAGACAGGCAATACAGCTTAAAGAGCTTCATCATTATTAATTTAGGAAGCTTAAAGAGAGCTGGTGAGAAGAAAAGGGCAGTGAAACGATCCTAATGATAAACCTGCCAAGCCGGTGAAGGTTAGCCAACCTCTGAAAACCATGATGACTGCAGGCCTTTGTGTCTTTTGTCCATCCATGGGTGACCTGAGGTGCAGGTGACAGGCCCAGGAGGCACAGTGGGGCACAGACCTGCATCTTCCTGGCCTACCTTATGGATTATTCCCAGGGTTCTGAGAAGGCTGCATGGGGATAGGTAGTCGAATAGTTGTGTCTAATTGAACATAAAAATTTTTCCAGCAAGACTGGCTGGGCATTGACCCCAGCTACTGTGCTGAATCGGGATCCCGAGCAGCTCCTACTATGCCAGCTCTTCACTGCTCAGTCTCTTGTGGAGGTTCAGGGCTGGAGTGGCTGAGACAATAGGTGGGTGAAGGCCACCCAGTTCATGGTGTTTCACTGTTGTCACCACTAGCCCAGTGCCTGATGGACACTGGCTAGATTTGGACCTTGAGACCACCATCCCTTAGTGTGTTGAGCTAGGACTAGACATGGGTCTTCTTGACGGGACCATTCACTGGTGTCATTGGAGGGGGTCGGTTGGGTGCCACAGCTCACAGTTCTCTGGAGCCCAGTCGCCCATGGCCTCGCCTGAGTTCCACCATGTGCTTTTCGCTGCGGGATGCCTCCTTTGTCACCCTTCCTTGGCATTTTCTCTGTCTGGGCACTTGCTCTCTAGCCTCGTGCCTGTCTCATGAGAGGATTTTAATCGCAGGCAAGGAGAAGGCTGTGTCATAAGGATGACAGGATGTGCAATGACCACTGTATTGTTTTCATCTCTCCAAGACAGCAGCCGGGTGTTCTGCACTGCCAGTTCATTAGAAGCCATGGCTGCGAAATGTAAAATAACCCAGCTCTAGCATCATTAGCTTCTTCCAGGTCCCTCAGCATGGAACACCAGAGCTGGAGCATGCTGGTCTCTTTCCATTCCTCAGACAGCAGAACTGTTTATTAAGCTCACTCCAAGGTAGCTGCAGGGCTGAAAAAAATCCACTCCTTTTTGGGATGGGAGTAGAAGAACTGTTTGCAGACAGCAAATTTTTTTTTTTTTTTAAATCAATCTAATATATATTCTCTCTGTTCCAAAAAGTGTCAGGCTATTCTTCATCTGATATGCTTCAGTTTAAACCCAAGACAGATAGCTCTGATACATTAAAAAATTTTAGGAAGAAGTTAATGGTAAAGAAATCCTTATAGACAGAATTTATTTATTTATTTATTTATTTATTTATTTATTTATTTATTTTGGTCATACCAGGGATTGAACTCAGGACCTTGTGCTTGCTATGCAAGCACTTATTCCACTGAACTATCTTCCTGGCCTAGACACAGAATTCTTAAAGCTAGGGATTGTGAGGCAGAAAGATCATGAGTTCAAACCTAGCCTGAACTGTGCAGCAAGACCCGGTCTCAAAAAACTTAAAAACAAAGAAACACAGCTTTAAACAAACAATATATTTTCTGAGTCTTCAATACAATTTAGCCTATCTAGACTTCTAATAAAGAGACCTTGTAAAAACACTAAAGTAGTGGGTCAGCGAGATAGCTCAGCAGACTAAGTACCTGCTTAGGCAAGCACAGGGACCAGAGTTCAGTCCGTATGTGCTGAGCCAGCCCTGGAGACTGGGTATGCCTATAATCCCAGCACTGGGGAGGCTGAAAATAGGAGGATCACTGGGAGTCTAAGCTGTGTAGTGAGAACCTGTGCCAAATATATTAAAAAACAAAACAAAACAAAATATTAAAGTAGAGTGAGGTTGGAACTACCTTACAATGTTTTATACACTTTCTCCCAAATTCCTTGACACCAGGGGACCATGCCTTTGCACCACAGGGATCTAAAGACCAGTTTAGAGGCAATGCCAGTAAGCACAAATTCTTCAAGAACACATTTTAAATTTAAGTGGTAAATGGCACATGTTTGTTGCATGCTACTCCAAAATCTCTTTTACTGTAAGATGGTGTATAGTGTCTGTTTTTCATTAGCTACCAAGACGCCTTTGCCTCCCCACGTTTGGCCAGGTTGTCACTCCTGCTGTGCCTCTCTGTGGCTTGGTGCCCTCAGTGCCCAGGGTTGCTTCCTCTTGCAGTCTCTGTTGCCTATGCTGATCCCTGCAGCAGAGCCAGCTCTCACTCCTTCTTGCAGCTTCAGCAGAGCAGGAGGAGCCCAGGAGAGGCCTTGGCTCAGAGGCGACAGAAGCCCCAGGACTTCAGCTTGGTTCTGGCCTTCGTGTGCCCACAGGGTCCCCAAGATCCTGGCTGTGTTGTCCATTCCACCTCATCACTGGGCTTTAGAGACAAAGCATTTTACTCCCAGGGTAGCTGAATAAGAGAGAGGACTGGGGTGGATATTCATACCAGCTTTCTCAATTTTCCATTTGCTTTAAGTTTGAATTGGGGCAAAACCACTCTCTTGAGTCTGTTTTTCTGTTGTATGTAAAACGCACTCATACGTCCCATCCTTAGATGGAAATATAATATTGAGAGCTATTTATGTCTGAAAATGCACAAGTTTGCCTAGGGCCCAAAAGGTGATCACTAAATACCATTTAAAGGAACACACTTCCTTAAAGAAGTAGCCAATTCCAGTCATGGAGAGTAAATACATGAGATGAGCCTAGAAAATCCAATCACCCTGAAATGCAAAGCAACTTTTAAAGAACAAAAGTACATGTCCAGAGAAGCAGAAACTAACCTGAACAAGCTGTCTTGTCCCAAGACAGGACAGTCTAAGCATCAGGACGGTAATTGCAGCAGACTGGGACATGGTGGCACGTACAGGTAATCTCAACACTTTGGGAAACTGATGCAGGAGCACCATAAGTTCTAATGCAGGCTGGGCGACTTAGAGACTTAATGAAGTCCTGTCTCGAAAGAAACAAGTACATGTGAGGGGCCAGGGCAGCTGGAGATATATCTTAGCACAAAAGTCGTGGGTAAAACAAAACAAAACAAAAATGTGTTGGAATACTTCAGTACCTTTATATCTGCTAGTGTGCAAGTGATTCTTGAAAGAAAAAAGATCCCATTGATCACCTTTGGAGGATTCTGGGAAAATGTCTTGTTATTTTGGAAACTGGTAAATGAAAGAATCAAGCATTTAGTTATATGTATTTTATGAATTCTACCTAGGCAAACTAAATAGTTGACCCAGAAGTTTTTCTTTATACAAAGTGTACCAGCTGATAAATAAAAATCAAATGGTAAAATTTGAACATAACATGTTAGAACCCCAAATGAATAAATGGATCCATTCCAAGAGTTCTCAGCATTGCACGACTGACTTTGAGGCAGATAGTTCTTGTGTGTGTGTTTGGAGGGAGTGTCCTTTGCATTCTAGGACACATCCCAGAGCTCCTAGCCTCTCTCCTCTGGACTGCACTGGCCCTCCCCCAGCGTGATAACCAAAACTGCTTCTAGGCATTAACAGATGTTCCCTGGGAGAGCAAAGTGGCCCGGGTCAGGACTCCTGCTCCAGGTGATAAGCATGAGTGATGGATCATATCACGTAGAGGGACAGCAGGCATTCAGATCTCGCCTCATGGAAGTAGAGTATACACCATCCTTTTGAAGTTTGTACACAACATAACAACACCACACCACACAAAAACACCCTTGAACAAGAACAAACTGATTTAAACTAAGCCTCTGGATCTAATTTCTGCTTTAGAAACCACACACACACACACACACACACACACACACACACACACACACAATAATGGCTGGGCACTGATACTTACTAAGATGAGTATTGGGTTCTGTCAGGTTCCTTGTGCCATTGTCTAATTTTCATATTGTTTCTGCTGCTATTTTATCTTTCTGACTTGTCCTTGAGGTCCTGTCTAGAGAGTGGCTGTAAACCCTGGCCCCACCCTGATGGTGTTCCAGGGACCTGGTTGCAGATGTGTCCCAGGTCTTTCGCCAGTGTTTCCTCTCTCCAGTAGCTGGTCTGATGCCCGAATGTCCGTCTGTGACCAGGTGTCCCTCTCCCGGGAAACTTGTTTGTACTGGTGGATGTCCCTGTGGCTCTCGACTGAGCTGTGTCCAGTTTATTTCTGCCAGGATAGCTGCTTCCTAGGGAGCCCTAAATGGAATAGAAGTGGGCACCAGGTGTGTCGTCAGGTAAGACAGATGGGATGGCTCAACAAAGCACACAAAATAACACGAGCAGTGTGTTCCTCAGAGATCCCAGAGAGAGGAAGGGGGTCCGACCCTTGGGGCCACTGGGCAAGAGGTACTATTGGGGACTCACAGGTATAACCAACAAATGAGGGATGAGAGAGAAGGAGGGAGACAGGGAGGGAGGGAAGGAGGGAGATTCTCAGAAAGAGAGAGTTCTATAGTCGAAGCCTTTCTTGGGACCTTTGTGTTACCCAAACAGGTTCCCCAGGGGAGTTCTAACTGGTGGGTTAGAACAAGCAGGGATGTGGTCCCTGGCCCTGCGCTGTGACAGGGAGGTGCTTGCCATGGCATATCTTGGATTCTCCTGGGTGGGGATATCAGGATGCTGTTCAGAAATGGGCTGAATCTGGCTTTCATGTAGGGGGGCAGTCACCAGAATATGGTTGTACATGCAGACACCGGAGTCTGTCATTGGAGGACACCTGGAGACTGCCCTGAGTGGAAGGGCCTCACTTGCATGCAGGTTGTCCAGGCAGTGTAAAACTATAAAAATTCACTATAT
>NW_004524599.1:4093753-4109228 GCF_000260255.1 Octodon degus
TTGTTCTTAGTACACATGTGTAGTACATAATGTTTCCATTCCTTGTGTGCATTTGCTCCAGGTACGTAACACGTCTTAATTCCTTTTTCTATCCCATTTGTCTCTCTTCCTTTCCCTTGAGATGCAATATGCATAAGTACCAGTTGCCCAAGATGACTGTAATTATTCTGTATCACCAACATACAGTAATGAAACAATGGAATCATAATGTTAAAAAATGCCCACAAAGGAACCTTGCTAGAAGTTTTTATCTTTGTCCTCAGGTTCTGGAGATTGAAGCCAGGACCATTCCAATGAGTACATACCCAGCATCTCCTCCCCCACCTTTTTTTAATCTCAAGACAGGATGTGGCTAATTGCCCTAAGTATAAGCTCAAACTTCCCCTCCTGCCTCAGCCTCCCAGAGTGCTGTATTTACAGGAATGCATGCAGGCTTGGGTGCTAGAAGGTTTCATCCATCCCATCAGCTTTACCCCATGGGGTCTAATTTGAATACAGTCACTGAGGTGAGTTCCAGGTTTAACTCTGCAGCCAAGTCTTCCAATGGGCATTTGGAAGTTATTAGAGACTGAGAAGGGTCAGGCCTCATCCTCATGTTAATTAGCTATTAATTGCTGTAAGTAATGAATTAACTGATTCATGATTTTCATAAATTTATTGGTTCTCTGCCTAATGAAGATTGTCCTGCAGTACCTTTCTTTATACATCATTCCTACACGAGAGGCAAGTTCCTCCTTTTGTCCCAGAGCTTGGCGAAGCAGGGGGTGACAGGTGCTCAAATCTGAGGCTTAACAAAGCTGATGTGTCCTGAACAGAAGGTGAAGGGAGTGGAGACACCCAGGCACACAAGCTGGGAGGGATACAATGTTCCAGTGAATTAATAATGTATGTGTACTTCCGAAGACAGGCAGGCGGATGGCTCTGAGCATCAGAACAGTGGTTTTGAAGAATTAGCTTAAGTCCTTTGCCTGTCTGCCTCCAGCCTGTCATTCTGCTGTCACCATCCCCTCCTGGCCTGAAAGCAGCCAGGCCATCTTTTTAGCTTCTGGGAGGTTGTGGTAGATGCGAAAGCAAATACCCAACATTGTGCCTCCCACTGGCTTGGTCACCTTTGAAAGAGCTGTGATTTTGGGTAAAAGTGTTGGGAACAGGCTAGCTCCATACACACCCCACATTCTCACATTTATATGAGGCTTCCCTGGGTAAGAGGAAGGAAGAAAGGCAGGAGGTAAGCAACAGTCCCACAGAGACAGGAATCACATATCCTACATCTAGGGGCTACTGCAGACCAACGGGACACATTGCAGAAACTTCCACACCCCAGGGAGGCCCAGGTCAGACCTGAAGCTGCCCATAAACTTCACTGTGCATAAACTGTAAGAAAGCCTGTGAACCACAACACAGTGCGCAGAAGAAGGAGGACAATGATGTCTCGGGGACCTGTGAGCCAAAAGCTGCCCTGGCAAACACCTGCAGGGGTAGATGCCATGAAGGCCTGAGTGACAAGCCCTTTGTGTAGCTTCTTCAGCCTCACACAAGCAGATCTTCAGAACTGACCAAGAGAGCAGTGTTTCTGTCTGCCTCACACGTAGGATGTGGGCTACAGCAGGCCTTTGGGGCTGAGGTTCTTGGCCACTGCATGAAAGCATCCCAGTTTAAGAGAGCAACAGTAGTTAGTTGTACACAGTGATCATTTCCCCTTTCTTTTCCTTGTTAGGGCTGCAGAAGGTGTCTTTCTTTACAGTGCTCGCTGTGGTTTTGTGCACACAAGCCAGTCTTTGGCCAGGCTGCTGAGAACAAACCATTTCTTTGTCTTTTGAATACTTAAGAAAAAATTCTGAATGTTTTAGGAATGTTTGGGTACAAGTGATTGGACAACAGTTTCAACAAGTTTAAACAAGGAGAGGGCCTTTGTTCTAAGGGTCCGGCATGTAGACCCAAATGGAGCATATTGGAAGACAGGGTTTTGAAAGCAACCAAAGTGTCTCTCTTCTCTGTCCCAATCAGCATATTCTCTACTCATCACCATCAGCAGCAACTGGGGATTGAGCCTGGGGCCTTCACACTGAGTTAGATCCCCAGACTCTTTGTTTTTATATTTTGAGATAGGGTTTGTTCACACAGCCTGCAGAGCCCTTGAGTTACTCAGCAGCGCGGTCTTTCCCAGAGACAAGGAGACAAGGTACATCCTCAGGATGGTCTCTACCTTGGTCCTAAAGCAATCAAGGTACATCCTCAGGCTTGTATCCTACCTTAGACCTCTGAAGAAGTAGCCTGAGAATCTGAGTTTGAGAAAGAGGTATAGCCTTGTTCATATTATCTAGTAGAAAGTTTGAGATCCTCTGAATGAGCTCATGTGATAACATAACATGCTGCTGCTCTGAGAATCATAGTAAGTACAGTTTAAAACAAATAGTTCATTGACATCCGGACTCCAGGCCGTGGGTGTTATCCTTTAGCAGAAAATTTGTGTATATGCTGATTGATCCTGAGACTTTGTGGAAGATTAAATGCAGTAGACTAATCTGGTGCATGACATTTCAAAGCAGCCCAATAGTGAAGCAGTGACATAGGTACTGGTGGGGGCCTTTAGCCACCTCTACTCTGAGAATCAAGAATAAAGTGTCATAGCTGAGTGACTTGAAATGTTTTGAATGTTACAAGAAAGAAAACTGCTAATAAGGCAGAGCCAGTCAAGTTTCATCCAAGAGGAACATGGTTGCTAAAATGATTAGCAATAAAAAGAAGGTAAAACAGAATAATATGCAGGTTGCTTTGAGAACATTCCTGGAATCAGTAAGTCACTGTCCTTGATTTACTGGTACTTAGTTCACAGGGTTCAGCCATCAGGTACTCAGAGGACTCTGAACCCATGACGCAAAAGGGCCTGGCTACTCTTGGAGCCAAGGGTAGACCTTGGAATCATCAATGTAGTGCTGGTTTTATGAATATAGAGAAGGCAAGAGTTGTGGGGTCAGGAAGACTTCCATCCGATTTTAGAAGAAAGCCCTGGAGGCTAGGCAGTGTGCTCTTGGGAAGGCAATGAGTAAAACCATGAGCTTGAAGCCAGAAATAAAGTGGAGTCTCCGGAAATTTGGTGAAGCTAGGCACATGGAAAATGTGAGTAGAGTTGCAAGGAGTGAGAAAAGCCAGCCTAAAAGAGAAGGTCTGAGGACTACACCCTCAGGCAGTGCCACAGGCCCAGGGGGGCCTAAGTCATTTGGAATTCACATCTCACCACAGCTTCATGTGGATCTACAAGATTTAATGTTTTCCTCATTGGCCTTTGATCTGATTTCTTTCTATTTCCCTGTGTCTTCCTTTTGGAATGAGAGTGCTTATCAGAAAATAACGTTATGTACCAGTGAACCAATCCTCAGTGTGCTGATATGGAGGATAAATCACATGGTCAATGAGCTGAACAGTGTCCCAGTCCCTGTCCCTGTCATGCTTATACCAGATGACTTCAAGGCCTACAGCAAGACCAAGGTAGATAATCATCTCTTTAGTAAAGAGAACCTCATCAGCCGCTTCAAGTTCAAGGAGTACTGCTCCACAGTGTTCCACAACCTCGAGTGCTTCATCATTGATAACCAGGACTTTCAAAACTCAGTGATGTGCAGTGTGACAGCCAGGATCACTGTGGCACTCATTTCCTTACCATTACCACTAGTGATCCACTAGCAAAATTTTTGCTTCTTGTCCCTATAACCTTATGTTCTGCTAGACTAGAAGTCCTAGTTCTAGAAAATAAGGGCTTATACCCCAGAAAACCCCACAATAATACCATTAAGCTAAAAGCTAAGATTTCCTCCTGGTCACTTTTGTCTTTTCATGCCTCTAAGGAAATAAGCTAAAAAGGGAGTCACAGTATTGTTGGGGTGATTGATCCAGACTATCAAAAAAATTAGATTACTACTCCAAAATAGAAAACAATATATACATACAGTACAAGAGATCCCTTGGGGCACCTCTAAGTATCACCATGTCCTGTTATTAAAGCCAATAAAAACTACAGTAACCTAATGCAGACACAATGACAAATGATCCAGAGCCCTCAAAAATAAAGATATATGTCATTTCACCAAAAGCAAAACAATCAAAAACACAAGATCTGCTGAGGTGCTTGGTAAAGGCCAAAAACATGAGAAATGGGTAGTAAAAAAGATAGTTCTAAATACCACCTATGACCCCATGATTGGCTACAAAAAAGAGGATTATAATTGTACTATTTCACCCCATATATTTCTGTTATAATACTGATAGATTTAATACTAGTTCTTAAGGATTATTAAACCTGTGCTAATGTTGAAGCTATAAAATGATTAAACATAAGCACTGGGAGCTGTCCATATAGCTCAGTGGATTAAAGTGCCTGCTTAAGCAGATGCTGGGGCTGGGAGTTTGATCCCTGGACCTACCATTCTGGCCCTGCACCCAGAGCACATTGAGATGACAATTGAGACTGGGCATGGTGGCATGTGCCTGTAATCCCAGCACTTGGGAGGCTATAAACAGGAGGATCAATATGAGTCTGATCTATGCAGTGAGACCCTGTACACCCTGTCCTAAATACAAAAACAAAACAAATACAAAAACAAACAAAAACCCTAAGCATCAACTAATTTGATAAGAAAATTAGTGTGTTTCTGTTTGTACACAAGATAGTTATAACATGTTAAGTACAATTATATACATATCTTTGTATCTAGAGATTGGTTTAAAAAATATGCCTGGTTGCTAAGTTGACAAGGGGTGGATTGTAGTGGTTAATACATTGTGTCAATTTGAGAAGTTAAAAACTTAAATCATCTCAGCACTTCTACATCCTAGGTCATGGAGCCCACCCTAAGGTGTGAAGGCTGAATCCTATAGTGGTTCATCACTTAAAGATGTAAAAGAAAATTAAAAAATGATGGAGCGTCACAACTCTTCTCAGTCAGCTTGGATGTCATCTCCTGGCTTCCAGTGCAGACTCTTTGGCCTCTGCCTTGGATCCTTCAGCTTTCTGGTGTAGACTCATCAGCCTTCCATTACAGACCTACTGGCCTCCTGATACAGACTTGCATGAGACACTGCAGTGAGCTCCAGACCTTAGACCGAATCCTTCAGTCCCCAGTGTGCTGACCCGCTCTGCACGCTTCCTCATCAGACTCTGTGGCTGACCGTCATAAGCCAATCTTATAATTTCTTATACATTTGTACATTTTGTGTTGTATCTGTTCCTCTAGTAAAACCCTGACTGATACACCCTGTGCCATTGTATGTTGGTAGTGTTTAACTGCCTTATTTATTTTTATAGTCCTCACAGCTAAGAGTTTGCCTTAAGACTCAGGGAAAACTTTGGATGTGGATATTTTAGCAATGCTGAGTGTTGTTTTAGAGATGGATGCAATGCACTCTACATAAAGAGATGTGCGAGAGCCTTTTGGGGTACCAGAGATGGAATGTTAGAGTTTGTATCTGTTAGTGCAACTAAAGGCTCATGCTGCCATAGGCAGGAATTTTGAGAGGTGATTAAATTATGGGGTGCTGTACTTGTGGGTGCATTAGTCCATCTATAAAGTTAGGGCTAAATATGCTGTTAGGAGGTGGACTCTGATTGGAGGAGGTGTTCACTGGACAGGTTAATCTCGCTTCCTGGGTTTTGCCTTTCTCCCTTCTCCTGCCCTACTGCTATAAGATGAGCAGATTTCCTCTGCTGAGGCCTTTCTGTCTCAACTTTTTGCTTTGCAGCCTGGCAAAACAAACCTCTCCTCCATTAAGTTGGGTATGTTGGGTATTGTGTTATACACACACACACACACACACACACACACGACTCAGATGACCTTTCTTCATATTGCTTTTCCTTATCATGTCTCATTCCCATTCTCCTTAACACTCTGGATCAGCCACTGTTTTAGTTTCTTTTTTTGTTTCTGTAACAAAGTAACCAAGTCTGGGCACTTCATAAGAAAATAGGTTTATTTGGCTCAAAATTCTGGTGGGTAAGAGATCTAAAAGCATGGCATTAGAAAACTATTGAGGGCCCATCTGTGTCACATCATGGCAAAGAACTCAAAAAGGAATTGGACTTATGCAGAAGGGGCTGAAGGTAAGGAGTTGCCTTGCTTTGTAACATCATGCTCTTGAGAGAACATCACATCTAGAGATTTTGGCATTAATCCTTTTCTAGGCAGTGCTCCGATGAGCTAATGACCTCTCGCTAGGCCCTGCCTGTTAAAGGTCCAACCTTCTCAACATTGCCAAACATTGTGGATGTGCTCCAGCCACTCCCCATGACAGCATTTACATTGTCTAGTCACTGCCTTCTAGTCTTCCCTTCCTTTTCCACTCTTACTTTACTCATGATATTTGTCCACCGTGTTCCTGGACCCAACCAGCTGAGCAACCTCTACTGGTTCTTCCAGATCCAGCCTCACTGCTTCTTCCTCCTTGGATCCAGTCTCTGTGCTGTTTCCTGCTCTGGGCTCCATGCACCACACTCTCCATGTTGTACTCCTAGAATTTGTTCTTGCCTTGGTGATCACACTCTGTTTATCTTTTCTACTACATTGCAAACTCAAGAGCAGAAGCATTATTCACTTTGGAAAATATCCAACACCCAACTCCCAGAAGTTGCTCCATAAATGATGGCTTATCCACAAGTGAGCAAATCAGTGTTTGCTGTCCGCCAGCATGGCTTGTCATCACATTTCTGTGCAAGGGCTCATAGAGCCTCGGAGTCTTGCTTATAAGGACTTGGGGTGCAAGAATTTCACTCTCAGCAACAGCTAAGCCATCTGAAGGAGAGAGTGAAAGACATTTATCAGTGTAAAAAGATTCAGTTGTATCCATTCTACCGTGCAACAGATATTTTCTTGGCTATCAACAAGCATGCTAAGTATGAAAATAGAGGTTTACAAAGCTGACATCTCATAGGATTGTCACTTGCTTTGTAAAACAAACCACCTTCATTTCTGGTCTTCCTAGCCAGTAACTTAAGACAAAGGAAACAGTCTTTACCAAGTCCAATATACCCTTTCTTCTATAATCTCTTCAACTTCACTGCTCTTCTCTATTTTCCATTTATGCCATATTCATCTCTTTTCTAGAAAATTATAACCTCTCTGGCAAGTAACAGACTTCAGCTCCAGTAGCATTTTCTTTAAAACATTTTCTACCCTCCAAGACTGGAGTAGGTGACTTGGCCTCATGTATCTATACCTTATATTCCAAATGTCTTTTTAACTTGTCTATATCCCCTGTAAGACCTAGTTGATTGGTTGTTAGTATGCAACTTCCTTAGCATTCCAAGTTTATTCCTATCTGTATTTCCATTGCCTGAACATAAGTACTAAATAAATATTTATTGCATGAAGCAATTACAAAGGTATGTATCAAAATATTTTGAACACCTCTTTTTTTTACATCAATGCTACTAACTGGAGCAAGGCAAATTTATATTTTGATGTGAAAAACCAAGCTACTTAGCAAATTGAATTTAATTGGATTAGAAAGTAGGTCTTTCATTTCCACCTTTGTCTTTGTCTTTTCAGTAGAGATGAAGATTTGCGTAAGCTAACGTGTATTGAGAATTCTGTCTCCAACCTGAGGCTGGGCTTTTGCACATCTGTTCCCTGTTTTTCCATAGTTTTTCATCAGCTAATTGGAGGGAGTAATTAAATGTGTTAGCAAATAGTGCTGTAAAGAGTGGGTTTCCACCTTGAAGGAATGCGTGTGCTTCCCTCAGTACCTGAGTTATTACTAAAAAGTTATTTGTTCCCTAGGAAGCCTAAACCAGGTATTACAAATGGTTTTGAAGTCCTTTAATAAAAACACATCTTTTCACTCCTCTGCTCACAACTTCAGAAGAAATATTCAAGTTTTACACTTGTTAAAAAAATGAGGTCATATGTTCGCTTTCTGAATACCTCTACAAGTCATTTCCAATACCCTCCTTCTGTGTGCTCATGCAGATGAATTCCAGCAATACAATTTTACTTTCAAACTGAACAGGGTGAATTTTTATAAAATGTTGAGGGACATGCAGTCGCTTCTAGAAACAAACAGTCCATTTAGAAGAAAAGGCCCCATGAAAAATAAGACTGCAGATAAAACAGGGGTTTGGGGGCTGGTGAGATGGCTCAGCAGACTAAAGGGTCTGCTTAGGCAAGCACAGGGAGCAGGGAATGCGAATCAATCTCTGGCAACACATGCTGTGCCAGCCCCGCTCCCAGGGTGTGCTGAGTGGGCCACAGAGTCCAGGTGTGGTGGTCCATGCCTGTGATCCCAGTGCTGGGGAGGCTGAAAGTAGGAGGATCACTATGAGTCCAAGCTGCGTAGTAAGACCCTGTAACAACCACATACATTAAAAACAAAACAAAACAGGGGTTTTTAAAAATGTCATTTTTATGGAGGAAGTGAGAGTGAAGCATGAACTCTCTTCCCTCATTTAACCACAGGTAGAGGTTGGTTTTTAAAACCACCAGAAGGAAGGGACAGTCTGAGATGTGTCACAAAGGTGTTTTGCATGTTTGCCTGGCAGCGAATGCATAGAAAAGAAGTCGGTGGCCCCAGGAAATGGAGACACTGAGTCTGGATGTCAGGGATACCGTGGGGAAGGTACTGAGGAACTGCAGATGGAAGGTGAAAGTACCTCCCTCTGCTTCCCTTGTCAAAGCACGTAAAACACACTGGAACACGATGCTGTTCTGTTCTGGCGATGTAAGTGAGAAGCGCCTGTCACAGAAGACATGAGTTGAGTGAAATCTTACAGGATTGCTTGTGGGGTAGAAAAAGAAGAAAAAGCAGCTGGAGTCTCAATGGCAAAGGAGGGAAGGATAAACCTGTGTGATGTGGTGACAGAGACCTGGAAGGAAAAAGACCAAGTGTGTGAACGTGACTGAGGAAGAGCCATCTAGAAGTTAGGTTGGCATCTCTGGCTCCTTTAATCCCCAGGAGACATTGAGAGCAAGCATGCTATTCTCCATGGCGAATGACGAGCATCCTCCTACTAACTCAGGTAGAGGAGCACAAAGCAGGAGGAATGGAGGCTGGGTCAAGTGCATCCCCATGTTTAATCGGCCTGTTAGGGAAAGGTCAACGCATACAGAATGTGAGGTGAATAGATTCTGGGGACATTAAGGAAAAGAAAGAAATTCATAGGCATCTATATGACAGGTTGAGCCATGTCTCTCCACAATTCATACTGAAGTCTACACCCACAGTAGCTTAGGATGGGGCCTGTTGGGAGATAGGGTCTCTATAGAAGTGCTTGAGTTAGATTGATGTAGGTCATGACAGCATACTCTAATCCAAATCATGTCTGATACAGAGGGACATTTAGACACAGATGCAAACACACAGGGAGAACACCAGGTGAACATGAATATGGCATCTGCAAGCTGAGGTTAGAGACCCAGGACAGAACCTTCCCCACGATGCTCAGAAGGAGCTGGCCCTGCAGATAGATAGATCTTGGACTTCCAGCTTCCAGAACTGTGAGACAACGAATGCTGCAGTTTAAGCTACTCTGTATGTAGCTCTTTGTTCCAGTAGCTCTAGAAAATAAATACTGTTGGCTGGTGCTTTACTTCTGGGGTCCATGGAGAAAAAAATAACTCTGGCAACTCTGCAAAGCAAGGCTGGGTTTCTTCCAGCTCAATGCCTGTAAACCCCAATGTAAATGGTATTTACATAAATGCCACACAGACCTTAGCTGATCAAGTGATTTCTGTCATCCTAATAAGTAGTGTTCAGGGACTCACAATAATTGTGCATTTGCTTTACAATCAGAGATGCAGTGTGTGAGCTGGGCTGGAGTCTTCCTGGAGGTCCCTGCGTTTCTTTTGAGGCTGATCTTCACAGTCCTATGTAATTGTGAGCATCAGAAGGGACCCAAAGCTTGGGGACAGAAAAGCTGCCCTCTGTACATTTTCTTGGACTAAATGGTTCATTCCAATGGAATTTCCATTCATCTGAAGAAGACAAACTGTTGGGAAGAGATCAAAATATCCATATTTCCTGTATGTGTAAGTGTTTCTCTGAAAGCATTTTTCTTTTTTTTTCTCTTCTAAAAAACATGCAAGAAGTGTAAGTGTTAATTAGAGCCCAGTTACCCTCCTAGTGGATCAGCTTGCTGGATGTGGCCAGTAGATGCTGACCCTAACAACAGCATAATAAACTGTATGTTGCTGAAATATGAGAGAGGGAAGAGAGATGAGTGGATTTGCAAGTCAGAGTGTGCACACTAGCAGTCAGGACGGAGCTCGTGCTCCCCTTCACTTGTGAATCCTTTGAAGCCATCACCTGTCCTATGACAGCAGCTCTATGCTTGGGTCTTACACACAATGTCGCCTCCAGGTCTCAGGTGCAATGTATTTCCAGTCTCTGTTACTTAGTTAGGTCCCATAGTGCCAAAGGTCTTGGCTACTGGAATAGTCAATCAAAGTAACAAAGGAGGGAGAAAGGAACAGTTGGAATTGAAGGCAGAGGCATGTCTAAAGTCAAAGAGCTCTGCAGAGGTGGGTGGATTTGGGTTCATGTCACATGGCTCAAATATCCTCTTCCCATGAGTCTTTCAAATTATTTATACAAAAGGTCTTCTGCCATCAGGTAAGGGTCCCTGCAACCTAGCTTTTCTGAAAGGCAGTGCAGCCCAGTGGCTAACAGGCTTGTCTTTAGAGCCAGGCCAATCTGAGTTCTAATCCCAGATTTATTTATTAGCTTTGTGGACTTTGGCAACTTATTTTAAACCTCTTGAGTCTTAGTGTTCTTAAACTTTTTCCTTAGCTTTGAAATGGGTGTAAACCCTATTAACAGTAAAGTGAAGAACTAAGTTTTGTGCGTGAATGTAATGAAAAGTTCTGTAGCTATGGTGATGACCAGGCTACTGTGCCACACTGCACAACACGACTGCACACAGTAATATGGATGAATATCACACAATTAATATCGAGCGAAAAGAGCCAGATGCAAAAGCAACAATATATGTACATGTATATAAAGTTGAAAGCCAGGTGAAGCTAGTTTGTGTTGCTAGGGATCAAGGCAGGAGTAAACAGATGAAGACATGTTTGGGTGGGTGTGTTCTGTCTCTTGCCTTGCATGGTAGTTACCGAATGGGTGCCGTCTGTGAAGTGCACTGAATTCCAAACTTAGCATTTGCATAAGCTTCTGTCTCTTTGTTATACTTCAATAGAAATTCTTTTGGGAAAAATGGATCGTACGGGCACCTAACTCAGAGATGTGAGGGTTGAATGAAACAATGAATGTAAACCATCTAGTGATATCTAGTGGTAGCAGGTTCTAGATATGTGTTAGTGATTAGCATTGGTTATATCCTTGCTATTCTGATGTGACCAGGTATTGGGGGACACATTCTTATTCCTCCCCTAAAGATCTGTCCCATATGGGACATCAGAGCTTTTAAATGTGAAGATATGTGAAGGAGACAAGCCCTTTGCCTCTGTCCTGTCTTACTCAGAGCCATGTATTCTAGTGGGTTGGAGGAATAAAGGAAACACTTGCCCTGACAACTCTGATTTCAGATAGGATAATTATCTAAATATTTTTAAAAACATTGACTTAACATAAAGCAAAACCCACTCTGTGTCCTCCCAAGTGTGCAAAAATAACCTGGCAGAAGAGAAGAGGCCAATTTCTGCTGTCCTTAACTCATTTATACTCCCTCTAGCTTCTTCCTCAGACAAAAATAGCAGTTTATCTCTTGGCAGAAAAGAGCCTTCCAAACGACACGCTCCATTTGGAACTGGTACTCTTCCTTGTTGATTTTCTATAATACAGATGTTTCTGGCATAATGCATTCCCCAGAACGTCCTCTGTCAGCTCGGTAAAAAAGACAAACAGCAGCCTAATCTTCGAAACAGGGCCTCTCCATAAACCAGCTGACACCAGTTCAGTTGAGTTTCACCCCACATAAAGATTTTAATAAACAAACCTTACTGGTCAGCATATTGCTCTGGTGTATTTAAACGTATCACATGCTTTCTGCTTCTGTCCCCAGTTCTGCAGCTTTTGCACAAAACAAGCTGTGGATTACCAGAATGTGATGAGATTGAATGGAGCAAGTTTCTTTGCTCTATGCAGGACCCTGGTGTGAGGACATGAAACAGATTACACAGCAGGGCTGTGGCAAGAGCCAACAGTGGAAGTCTAGTGCTCAGAACTGTGTGTCGCCTGCACCAGGATTGGCATGGAGAACCAGGAGGACATAAGCCGGAAAGCCAGTTCCTCACTGGGTCTGCTCCAAGGGTGTTCCTACTCAGTTTTCCTTTCCTTCTCACTTTGCATTAGAATCTCGTCTCTCTTCAGCTAGCAAGTTGGTTCTTTGTCATCTTGAATCAGACTTGCTGGATTCTAATCTTGGCACGTCCACTTGAGGCTTCTGTTTTTTCAAATAATTTAATCTTTCTGAGCCTGGGATCGCTTATCTGCAAAATGAGGTTTATAATAGTCCAACTTCATGGAACTGTTAGGACTAAATGTGATGTTGTACATCAACGGTCTTACCATCGTGCTGGGCCAGATCACAGAAAGTGCTCAGAAGAGGATGGTGGGCCTTCAGCTCCTTTCTGAATTCAGTTTCTTCTGAATTACTCAGTTTTTCCATCTTCAGGCGCACAGTCACTCATCCCATATCCATCAGGGAGAAAAATTCACAATCCGAAGAGATTCTGGAAGATTAATTGAAGTCAGGAAATTTTTAGGTAGAAAGTAATTTCCAATTTTAAGACAGTGTATAGAAGCTCATGTTTTGCTTAACTTTGGCAATAGCATTGACTTTGGGGGGGCCATAAAACTTGCTGTAGCAGAGATCTGTTCTGTGCAGCATCCCTTGATTCTACCTCGTTGCTGCCGGTAGCAAACCCATCTTAAACTGGGATGATCAAAATGGCTCTTGGGGAAGATACAAAAGTATTCCTGGTTGAGAACCTCTGGGCTAGACTGAGACTCTAATATAAGACAGCTTTCTATTATTATGAAAAAAATACCTGAAATAATCAACTGAAAAAGAAAGGTTTATGTAGCTTACAGAGTCGGAAGTGTTGGTCATGGTTGACTGGCTCTCTTGCTTTTGGGCCTGTGGTGAGGCAGCATGTTGTGGCAAGAGCTTATGATAAAACAAAGCTGCCCACCTTACGGCAGGGAAGCAAAAGGAGAAAGGGTATTGTCCCAGTGGCCATGCTCTCTCCCACAAGCCCCATTTCTTAAAGGCTCTACCTCTAATTAACACCAAGACCTGGAGACCAAGCCTTTAGTATGTGGGCCTTTGAGGGACATGTATTTAAAAGATAGCACTTACTGTATTAGTCACTTTCTTGCTGTTGTGATGAAATAATGAATACCCACAACTTTCCAAAGGAGAAGCTTGGTTTGGCTTACAGGTTCAGCAGGTTCAGTCCATTGCTGACCAGTGTATGGCAGAAACCATTGGGCAGAATGGCATGATGGGAAAGCTGCTCCTGACATGGCAGAGGAAAGCAGAGAGAGAGAAAAGGGGAGTCAAGGACGTGAGGATGCCTCTGCAGCTCATGCCCCCAGTATCCGCCTTCAAACAAGCCACCTCCTGGTGGCACATTTGGCACCTTCAGCACAGTGCCTCCATGGTCCAGTTAGTGTTGAAAAGCCCCACCTCTGAATGCATGAGACTCTAGGGGAACATTTAACTAAACCATGACACTGCCTGGCATGGAGCTAGATGAGGTGGAAGTCAGGCTCAGGCTCCAACTAACTCCTCCTCCCTTGGTCTGCATGCAGCTGATTACTTTTGTGAATAATGATTTCCCCAAAACTTCCATCTCACAGAAATGTGTGGAAACAGAGCAACAGAAGAGGAAAGGAGTCCATTTCCAAAGTGCTGTAAAAAGTGATCAAATCTCTAACCATACCTCTGCTTTTAGATTCAATCTTTGGAGACATATTTATGGTATTTCATAAAAGATTCTTAGTTTTGTTGTTTTCCTTCACGAGTTTAAGTCCAGTAAGTAATGACATTGAGCTGCTCGGTTGCCAGCTTTGTCTTGATTCTGTTAAGTTCATGAGAATTTCATTTAAGTGCTTTCAGTTTTTTCATTTTCTTGCTTTTTTTTTTTTTATAAAACTCTAGGAGCAAAATGCAATAAAAATTTTTCAAATAATTGCAGAGACATTGCTGTGCAGATAAAAATGACAATGCCACCAAGCTCCACTGAGGCACAACCTACAGTAGCTCAGAATGTTTGTTTTCTAGCCAATTTGTAAAGATCTGAACTTGGCACACAAAAGACTATCTGAGAGATTTCAGTGTAAAACGTGTGAATGGATGATGTATACAGAAAATTTCATTTTGCGGAAGCTGAGAACCACTGGCGATTATGACAAGAGGGGCTCTGAAGGTGAGATCTGGGGCACGAGGTTGTGGAGAGCATTTATGCTCTCAATTAGATTAGAAACACTTCTGGGAGAAGACTTTTTTATTTTTTTTTTTAGTTCTTTGTTTTTTTTTTCTTTTTTATTTATTTTTTTTATTATGAGAGAGAGATAATGTATGATATACTGCAACTAATACCCTTGCATAGCATCAAACATTGTACAGCTAAACAATAGTCTCATGAATCTATTATCAGTTAAAAAATGTTTTGTGTTCTGAATACTTTATATGTTGAAGAAAATGTCAATATTAGCACAACTTTAGTTCCATTTGATATAGAAATTTAAACTTATTATATTGCAATGTACTAATAGATTTATTTTGATGCTTTGAAAACACAAGGCTTTAGCAGAAAAGCTTAAGCAGAAAAGAGGAATTTTCTAGCTTCCAGAAAAACAACAATTTGATTATGTGGCAAAAGTTTTGCTACAACACAAAATGAAACATTTTAATTTGTTGCAATTACCATCAGTATTTGGCTACAGAATACGTGTTCCAATCAAGCAAAGGAGTAGTAGCAACAAGAAAAAAGAACTCACTTGGAAGAAATTTGGAATAAGCCCATAAGCTTTTAAGCCTTTGGCTGGAGACATGGCTCAGTGGCTGAGCTCTCGCCCTGCACGCTTAAGGTCTTGGGATCCATCTCTGGCACCACAAAAACAGAAAAGATTTTATGCCTCAACACATAATAAACATTACTTATACACTGGTAGCAAGTGGTAGAAAGTAATTCTTATTTTTTTTCTTCAATGGCTAAAACTTCCTAATTGATAAATCTTGTTTCATGAATTTTCTTCAAAGTGATGTTACATTAAATGTCAATGAAAAATTGTCAGTATACAAGATAAAAATGTGAAACTTATTACCAAATTGAGAGACTAAGATAATTTTGCTGCAGAATTTCATTATCTTTTATTTTCTCCTATTCTTAGTTTTGGAAATAATTACCTACTTTAAAACCATTTTTTCCATCCCATGTCTGAAGATACATTACCATGCAGGTTGGATTATGAATATGGTTATTCAGTGAAGCATTGAAAAATTCAAAAGTGATATTTA
>NW_004524599.1:4109328-4147403 GCF_000260255.1 Octodon degus
TGGCCAGCTCAGCCCACCAGGGGGCGGGGCTGGCTGGCATGTGGTGCTGGGGGATTGAACCGCGGTCCCTGATGCTTTCTTTGCCAAGCTAGTTCCAAGTAGGTGCTTTAGACCACTGAGCCATCTCTCCAGCCCAAGAAAGACTTTTTTAAAAAAATTCTTCAAAATCCTTTTTTTCTTTTGTGAATGCAAAGAACACATTAATTTTTCATTTGCCAGAATAAAATTCGTAGTTTCTTTCAAACAAGGATGCCAGGTTTAAGGATTCTTGATACTTTTAGATCCATAAATGCTTTATAGAAATGTTGTGTGTATTAGATATGGAGGATATAGATAGAGATATGCAGATAGCTCTAGATAGATACAGAGATACAAATATCCAGATATCTACTAGTACGTAGAGCGGGATGTACATGTGTAGCTGTATAAATATCCAGACAGCTATAGATAGAGATGGATTGATATAGAGATATATTGGGGAAATCAAAACACAGTGAAAGTTGGAACCAAATATTTATTATAGTAAAAGACGTATTGTCAATAATTCCCCTCAAATATACTTAACAGATTCTCCCTTGCTTCAAACATGCTTTGCCCATAGTTCTTGGCAATGTGTCTTTTATAATATAAGGTTTTTTTTTTTCAGACCTTCACTATGCATGGTTTTTTATTGCCCCCTTGTCTCCCATCCTCCCTCCCTTCTTTCCTCTCTCCTCATTTATTACCTGTACTTGTTGTTGGAACTCATTTAAGTGAGATTTCTTCTCGGTGCTGCTGACTAGGTGGCCTAGGTGACCACAGCCCTTCCTGTTCTCTGTTCCTCCCGTGCCCAGAGCAGGGCTGGGCGCTGGGGCAGCTACACGCATGCAATTGGGAAGCCTTGTCCTGGGGGGATGACATAATGAGTGTCTCTTGGGGCAGCAGGGCAGTGTGAACTGCTCCCAGGCTTGAGCTGGCCCCCTCATCATCCTGCCCTCCCAGTATTTGCTTTCCTGTATCTGCCATGCCTTGAGCAAAGATCGAGATACTTGGCTTAGGAAGCCAGTTAGTTTTATTCTTCCTCTTTTCTTTATGGCCTGTTTGGCCTTTCATTGAATTAGCTCTTGGAATTTCTTTCTAGTTGCAATAGATAGCTGTTGACTGAATAAGACACCTTCAGTTAAGTTTTTTTTCTAGTGATTGCTTTAATTCTGCTGTGGAGAAGAACCTCAGTGTCAATGAGTAGGATGTCCTAGGAAGGAAAGTTTGCTTTGATCCTCTAAAGAAAAGAAATTTCTCTTCACTAGAACTGACCAGCGGTAAAGCAGCCTGCCACTTTGGGCTGTGAGCAGGCCACTCCATGTGGGAAAGGCACGTGGGCAGGTGCTGGGCAAGGACCTTGCTGAGAGAGGCTCATGTACATGGGGAGGCGGGCGTGTGGTGTGGGGCTGTGTTCTGTAGAGCAGCCCTGTGGGATAAGCCTGGGCACAGAGTGCCTTAGACCAGAGAGGGGAAGATCACTCTCACTCCCCAGAAAATTTAAATCATAGGTCTGGATTATACTGGCTTTTCTTGTGAAGGAAGATGCTAATTTAGACAGCTTTTCATTTAATAACTGGGTGTTGGAAGATGGAGTTATAAACCATGCAGATCTAGCATGCTCTAGTCAGAAATAAGAGTGAAGGAATAAGTTTGCCAGAGATATTCAGAATGTCTGGGCCAAGAGATTTTGCTTTGTCTGCCAGTAGGTTAGGGTGCTCTCTTAATCTTTTGTATTTCATATGCCTTTAAGGAATCCTTTGCTAGATTGTTCTCTGTAATAATGGTTTTTGCATTTTGTACTTTGACAATATTGCTCGGCATTGGAAGGCACCCCGTGATGAGCACTGGGTTTCTGGTCCAGAAGGAACCACTTCTTCCTGATGAATATCAAAATCCAGAGATGTGCAAATCTCTGGCACAAAATGGCACAGTAATTGTTTGTAACTTATGCAGTCCTCTTATGTACATTAAACCAGCTCCAGATTACTTACACTACTTAGTACATTGTAAGTGCTATGTAAATGAAGGTTATCTTGTATTTTGGGAAAATAGTGGCAAGAAAAAAGCCTGTACATAGTCAGTAGAGGTGTACTGTTTCTCCTAAATATTTTTGTTACAAGGTTGATTGAATCTGCTCCTTCACAACCCACTAATGTGGAGACTCAACTGCACTGTACAGTACAGTGATACCTTGATTATGGAACCTAGTTTGTTCTACACTTTGGGCTATGTTGGCTACACACGTGTTTGTGCAGGAAAGATGGCCTTGGTTGTGTTGATCACCAGATGTGAATTTAAAAACAGAAACAAAGTTTTGCCAAATGCTTCTGTTTGTGAACAAAGTTGGTTGCAGACAAAAGCATTCATGAATCAAAGTACTGTTGTAATTTATTTTTCTGTATTCTTTGCCTCTGATTCTTAACATAGCACTTGGTGCCTAGCAGGCCCCCGACCAATATGTGTTATAGTAATGGTGTAACAATGGTGTAGCTCTCATCCACAAGGAAGGATAACTGAGTGATTTGTAGGAAGATGGATGGGTCTGGAGATCATAATGCTGCACGGAATGAGTCAGACATAGAAGACTAATATGGCATGGTTTTTCTCTATATATAATTAAGATAGGAGAATTCTACTAAGAACCATTGAGATAATTTTTATTTGTATCAGTTCCCCAACATGGATGAGATTATTATAGATTTCAGACATACACTACTAAAAACTATGTGAATAAATCAATTCTGGAAGGTAAGAAGGTGGTATGATTTTAATTCTTGGAAGATACCCAGAAGGTGAATGCCTGAATCAAGTGGGACCTCCAATCCTAGTTTTCTTCTGAGGAGGCTTGACTGTGATCTCCACAGTGGTTGTACCAGTCCACACTCCTGTCAACAGTGGAGAAGGATTCCCTTTCCCCACAGCCCCTCCAGCATTGGTTATTGGTTGATTTCATAACAATAGCTGTTCTTTCTGGGGTGAGATGATCAGTGATATTGGACATTATTTTTATGTGTTCATTTGCCTTTTGTATTTCTTCATCTGAGAAGTGTGTATTCATCTCAGAGGCCCATTTTTGGACTAGGTCTTTAAATTGGAGAGGTCTGATTTTTTTTTGAGTTCTTTATATGTTATTGATAATAATTCTTTATCTGAGGGATGGCTGGTAAATATTTTTGCCATGTTCTGTGTTGTCTCTTCCCTCTGTGGGTGGTTTCTCATGCTGTACAAAAATTTCTTAGTAAGATGAGACCCAAGTTGTTGATTCTTTGCAATAGTTTCTGGGCCATTGTGGTTTTAATCATAAAGTCTTTGCCTACGCTAATGTCTTCAAGACTTTGAATTAGCTTATCTTCCAGGAGATTTACTGTTTCTTTTTTAATACTAAATACTTGGTTCATTACAAATTTAGTTTAATGCTTGGTGGAAGATATGGGTCCAATTTTAATTTTTGGCATGTGCCAAGCTGTTTTTTCCAGCACCATTTATTAAGGAGGCTACTTTTCTTCCAGTGAATGCATTTGGCACCTTTTTCAAAGAAAAAGCAGCTGGGTTTGGGAGATAGCTTGGCAGTCTGAGCACCTGCCTGGCAAGCTCAAGAACCTGAGTTCGATCCCCAGTATTGCATGCCACGCCGGCTCTGGAACCCCGAGTGTGCCATGCCTGCCCTGAAACAGGGCATGGTGGTGCATGCCTGTAGTCCCAGCACTGAGGAGGGCAAGACAGGAGGATCAATGTGGGGCTGAACTGCATAGTGAGGCCCTGTATCAAATCAAACATAAAATTTAAAAATAAAAAGATAAGGTGGCTAAGTATGTCTGGAATTGTTTCTGCATCTTCCAATCTGTTCCATTGATCCCTAAGTCTGGTTTTGGGGCCAATACCATTTATTTTTGTGTTTTTTAAAAATCACAGTAGTTTTATAATATAATTAAAAGTCAGGGATTGTGATGCCCCCTGCCTTGCCTTTGTTGTCCAGAATTGCATTTGCTATTCTAGGTCTCTTCTGGTTCAAAATGAATTTTAGGGTTGTTTTCTCTAATTCTGTGAGCTGTGGTATTGGGATTTTGATTGCAATTGCATTAAATCTGTATAACAGTTTTGGTAGCATTGGAGATTTAATCAGAATTGATGATCAAATCCAGTGTACCTGCACACAGTTTACTTACCTGTGTCTTGTTATGCTTGTACCTAACAGTGTTCAAGGCTGAACATTATCCACAAAGTGCTTCCTAAAGTATGGAAGTCTTTATCCACAAAGAGGAATTTCTGGTATTTAAAAAAACAAAAAAAGCGACCCAGAATCACTTGACAAGGTACTGCTTAACTTCTTTCTACCTGGGATTTCATCCTGAATGATGTATATAAAACCTTGCCTGTCTGCCATCTCAGGAAGCCTAGGAGCCTGCCTTAGGTTGGCAGGTCTTGAAGGGCAGCCCTGGCCTTATTTTCCTGTGTGTAAGCCAGGTCATCTTCTATTCACAGCACTGAACAGGCAAAGTGTTACCCAGTATCTCACTTGTGGCTACCTGAAGCATGAAAATGCTTAAACAACTCAAAGGGAGGGAGCTCGCTCACTTCTTGGCATCTCGCCAAGCTGCTGGCTTGTGCGCAGATTCGTAGATAGCTTTTCGGGGAGCCATCACTCCTGCCCGCGTGTGAGCTGTTGCTGATGCTGGGATGCTCCCTGCTCTGACTCCAGAAGCATTACAACCCCAGTGCTGCATTCTTATCAAATGTCTCCTCTTATTTTTAATATTCAGACAGACAGAATCATGGCCTAGAGAAGCTTCTCCAGGGAAGAAATCTCTTTCATTCCCCTTGCTGCCCCTCTTCCTCCATCAGTATTCATTTTTCTAGTTAAGTAGGTTCAATGACATATAAACAAAAAGAGGGTGACAGTGCTTGGAATATGGGGATTATCAGGGACACAGGCCATAGAATTCTTGAGTGATGGAATTTTTGCAATTTTTGTAGCATTTATTATGTTATATGGTGGTGAATTATTTGCTCATTCTCTAACCCACCAGACTAAGAAGTTAGGAGGGCAGCAGGCACACCTGTATCCCCAGTGTCACGCTCCATCTAGTACCCAGGCCCAAGCAACAAATGACCATAGTGGTTGAATCTTTTGCTGTGATTTGAATAAGTGTCTCCCAAAGGTCCATATATTGAAGGCTTTTTTGCCAGCCTGTCATGGTGTGGAAGGTGGTGGAACCTTTAAGAGGTGGGGCCTGGGGAGGAAGTGAGGTCACTGGAGGCGTGGCCTTAAGGGGATATGAGAAACATTACCTCTTCTTGTCCCTCAGCTTTCTTATTGCCATGAAGTGAGGTGAACAGTTCATCTACCACGTGTTCTGACCATGTGTGCCTTGTCACAGTCCAAAGGCAATGAGGCCAACCAACTATGGACTGAAACTTTTAAAACTGTGGGTCAAAATCAACCTTTCTTCCTTGTACTTTCATTATTTTGGTTTTTTTGTCACAGAGAGAGTGAAAATCAACTAACACAGCTTCAATAACTCTAAAGGGGTGAACATCAGCGCTAGAAGAGATAATAGTGGGTTGATTGGTGCCCCCTCCAAGATATATCCACATTCTAAGCCCCAGGAGCTGTGACTGTGATCTTTTTTTTCTTTTTGGGAAAAGGACCTGACAGATGTAGTCAAGTTAAGGATCTCAAAATGAAGTCATCCCAGGTCATGCAAGAGGGTCCCCTAAATTCAAGGAAAAATGTCCCTGAAGAGACAGAAGAGTAGACACAGAGAGGAGAAGAGAAAGCTAAAGGAACACAGAAACAGGGATTAGAATATGGACCCACCAGCCAAAGAGTGTATGGAGCCACCAGGAGTCATAAGAGCAGAATCCTCCTCTAGAGTCTCCAGATGGACTTTTTCACCACTGACACTTGGATTTCAGACTTCAAGACTCCAGAAGTATGAAAAAGTAAATTTCTGTTCTTGTCTGTCCCAACTTTGTGTTTCATTACAGCACCCACAGGAAGCTAATACAGTGGGACCTACTCGCAAGAAAAGCTATTAAAATTAACAAACAAAGCTTATCTCATGGCATTGGGAAGAAGAACACAGAAAGGTGAGCTGAAGGATTTCTGTTGATAGAGCCCAGAGAACATGGTGTGAATTGTTAAGAGGGGCAGGGAGGGATGGATTTTAATCTGCAGGGGCTGTGAGGAGCTGAAAGAAATCTCATGCTAGGCTAATGAAGCTAATGAGTTGGAGCAACAGGAGCTCCTAATGTACCACATTTGCATCATTTAGACCTGGAGCTTGCTGTGCAGCATGTGCTGGTGTTGACCACTGAAATCCTCCTATCTCAGGCAAAGTGGGGGGTGTGTATGGATGGATTGGCATTTTTCTAAGCCAGGTCTTTGAGGACCATCTTTTGCCATAACTAAGGGTTAGCAGAAAAGGACTAAGGAAGGAGCTGTCTCCTCCCATGAAAGCAATGATAGTAAATCATTGTGGCCCATCTGTTCCTGGAGCGGATTCCTGCCCCACCCTGTGGGGACTCAGTCCTTTTGCACATAGAGGGGGCAGGCTTCTGGCACCTGGAAGAGCTGCATCTCCATCTTCAAGACCTAAGTGGCCCAGGGCAGGGAAATGGCAGAGGTGTCCCCGGCACCAGGCCAGATCCAAGAGAAGAGACCATGCTTTCTGCTGCAGGAAGAAAAATGCAAGGCTTTGAGATTTCAAGCTGTGTGTGAGAGGCACCAACTTGATTGTGCTATTGTTGCTCCAGCCTCCTCTCACCCAAGTAGCTGAATTTCATTGCAGGAGGACCTTAATTCCCTCATCTTTACCTTGAGGAGGTTGGTGAGGCTATCTTCAAGGGCTTTGTAAACCCAAGATTCTGTGATTTCTTCCTGGCTGTTGAATAAAATGAATTCAGCCTGTGGAAAATTCTTTTTACGAAGATACTCAAACCAATGTGAAATATTTTCTGATATACTCTTTCCCACTAAAAACAAAGTAAAGTAAAATATGGCATATGTTATGGTATACATGAAGAGTATATCCCTAGGAAGGCTGGGCATGGTGGTGCACTCCCATAATCCTAGCACTTGGGAGGTTGAGGCAGGAGGATCACTATGAGTTTGAGGCCAGCCTGGGTGAGCTCAAAGCCAAGGCCACAGTGAATCCAAGGCCAGCCTGAACTACATAGTGACTCTCTATCTGAAAGAAAAGTCCATGTTATAGTGCGGTACAGTAAGGAGGAATACTGAAGGAATGAGTAAAGACTGCTATCCCTTTTTTTTATATACTAGAAATGATGTAGTGTAATGAGATAATGTAAATGGAAAGTGTATCCCTAAGAAAAGTACTACCTCTGGACAGCATGACACAGTACAGGCATTCAGTGAATGAATACTAAAGAAATACTAAAGAAATGAATGGGTAAGTGTATTTTAAGCATGTTTACTGTACAATAACTTGTGTCTTATTTCAGCCAGTCTTTGGAATGTATCCGTCCTTTATCTTGTTGAGCTGTGTCCGTCCTTTTATAAGTGAGAAGTTCTGTGCTGTTGAGGCCCACATCTATTCTTCCTTGTTTTGTGTCTCAAATCAGCCACGCCAGGCTTTGCTGGTCGGTGGTTGCTTGGTGGTGGCGACTTCCTCATTTGAAGCACTGGCAGAGAGACCAAGGACAGAGGACAGCGTGAGCTTCTGTAGGGCTCTGTGTTCTGCTCTCCTTGTTTTCCCCCTTTCCTGGGACTTCACTATCTATGTCTTGATTTTTATTCTACTGGAAGAGATAAAGATGACAAGTGGTCTCCAAACTCACTTCTGGTGTGACAGATCTTTATTCTGCTTGTAATGATAGGCACACATTGCAACACTGTGGGCCAGTCTTCTCTTTAAAGGTATAGGCAACAAGGAGGAAAGGGACAGCTCAAAATGACAGTGGAAGACCAGGCTGGGTAGCAGCAAGGTCCCCATCCACCTGGCCTGGACTGTGATGTGCTTGGCTAACACTGGCTCAGAGCTAGGCCTGTGTGGCTTTGATGGTGTCAGTACCATTTCTTTGTAAAATTCTCAGCAATCATACTAATAATCCACTGAACAGATACTGGCAGGATCCCTGATGTGGGCTTTTGCTTCATGCCCCCCCAAGCATTCAGGGTCAGCGTCCTTGGTTTTGCAGGCTGCTTCTCCCATCTTCCTGGTGCATCCCCGGCCTGTTGTCCCTCATTGCTGTAATCTGCTGGGGGCACACTTGGTGCTGGGGATGCGCCACTTATGCATAGGACTGCCGCACCACACACGCACGTGCCCATACTCACTGCAGTTGTGACCTGGAAAAACAAAAATAGACAACAAAATTGTGCTGTTGGCTGAGTGAGATGAAGCTTGCACTAATGCGGATTCTACATGTTTGCATAATGATCTGGAAATAAACGCAGTCTACATACTGTAGAGACAGGGAGAAATGCACTTCTTTGGGCCGGTGTGTTGGTGTCGAGGGAAGCTATGTAGAGGATGAGAGAGCTTGCAGGCTCATTCATTCATTCATTCATTCATTCATTCATTCATACATGCATGCATACACTCATTCTGTGTTTGTCAGCTTTGCATCCCTGTGACAAATCCCTGAGTAAATCAAATTGTAGCTCACAGTTTTAAAAGTTTTTTAGAATGAATTTTATTGGTACATTTTTGATAAACATAATGACAACATTCATCATAGGAAATTTGTACCTGTGCATGACATATCCTGATTCTTCTTTTCTCCCGTGTCCCTGTTGGTCTTGGTCACTGTGGGCCCGTGGTGAGACCGCTCATCCTGCTGGAAATGCAAGGCAGAGCATCAGTGTTCAATTAATGGTTAGAAAGCCAGACAGAAGGGGTGAGGGTCCCACAATCCCTTTCTAGGGGACATTCTGAAGGACCCGGAAGACCTGCCTCTAGGTTCCACCTCCTCAAGGGTTCACGCCCTTCATATAGCGCCACCTTGAGGACAAAGCCTTTACTACAACACCTCTGAGGAGCATTCATTCATTCATTCATTCATTCATTCATTCATTCATTCCTCACAGTGTCCCAGCTACTGTTAAGTATCTGGATAGGTCACAGATAAATTTCTGCCTTCTCTCCACTATCCCCTGTCACACACAGTACGAAGGAAGCAGCAGCTGTGCCTCGAAGTAATTTTAACATTATGGGAAATGCTGTGGCCGAGGAGCAAGCCCTGTGTTCTCAGGACATAGAGGAAGCAGCACGTAGCTGCCTGCGATGACCCGAAGAATGGCCTGAAGCCTTCCATACATGGTGACGTCCTGCCAGAGCCTTCAAGGGTGAAGACGCCTTTGCTGATCTGGGCATCAGTTGACCTGGCTCTCTGTCCTTTGTCTCTTCCTGGTTATCACTTTGTTTGTCAAAGAGCAGGAGCTGTGTCTGGCTTCTTTGTACAGTGAGAGCCTGACCCTGCGCCTGGTACCTGGGATCTGCTTTTTATATTTTAGTTGAACAAATGAACAAATCTGTAAGTGACAGGTTCTGAGGTTCTTTATGTGCCACACAGTGGCCACTTATGACCAAGATCTCATCTCATTTTAGGTGACAGAGGTGGGGGAATGCTGGAAGATATACAGAATGCTTAGAGACTAGGGGGCCTAGACCTGTCAGAACAGGGCGTGATAGAGGGTGACTTTGGTCCCTCTTAGGTACAGAGTCGCCTTGGTAAATAGGCTAAGATATGAGGTGGATGCTACATGCCATGCTGTTGATCTTCTGAGCCTTCGGTGCTTAATGGAGTACACGCCACAGATTAAGAAAAACAAAACAAAACAAAAAACTCAAGAGGAAAAATTTAGGGAGAGACAATCATTTGTCACTATTGTCTTCTTACAGAGTTACCAAGGTGACTCTGTACCTTAGAGAGACCAAAGTAACCCTCTACCACGCCCTGTTCTGACAGGATCTAGGCCCCCTAGTCTCTAAGCACTCTGTATATCTTCCTGTTGCCCAACCACCTGAGGATACTGGAGGATCACTGCTCCTTTGTCCTTCTGGTATGGAGGTGAAATACCCCCCATTATCCCAGAGATCCCCTGGGAAATGTCACCCAAGAAGTAGTCTCTGAAGGCCCCTGGGGCTGTCTGTCTGTCTGTCTGTCTGTCTGTCTGTCTCTTTCTCTCTCTCTGTCCTGCACAGTGTTGAGTAACCAAGAGCTATCCATAACAATTGGGACATGGATCAGAACAATCAAAAGACAATAGTGACAAATGATTGTCTCTCCCTAAATTTTTCCTCCTGAGTTTTTTTTATAATCTGTGGGGTGTACTCCACTAAGCACTGAAGGCTCAGAGGATCAACAGCATGGCATGTAGCATCCCGCCTCAGATCTTAGCCTATTTACCAAGAATTCTCCAGAGGGACTGGCAGCAGCACTGGCAGGATCAGGCTGAGGCTTCCAGTCAGCATGTGGCTGTCAGATTTTTCCAGGATCATTTTCACAATACTGGAGATCGAGTCCAGAGCCTTTGACGTGAGCTACAGTCCCAGCCTCCAGCCCCACTCTTTATTTTGAGAAAGGGTATCTCTAAGTCTTTCGGTTGTTCAGGCTGCGCTTGAACTGGATCCTTCCACCTCTGCCACCCACAGTGCAGGTATAAGAAGCGTGCACCCCCTCACCGGGCGTCTCCAAGACCTGAGGTGGCTGGTCTGGAATCTGATGTACTGAAAGCAGAGGACCTCGAAGGAGTCAGAGACTGCTCTTTCCAGTCCAAGTCTCAGTTCACCGGCCAGTGAAAGGATTTGAGGTTACTTAACTTCTCTCGCCTCGTTTCCCTGTATGTTGCCAAAACCTGGTACTCCAAATCATTCTACGCTCTTATCTGTCAGGTGCCCAGCACACAGCCAAACATACATATGCAGCGGTTTGCCAAGAAGAATAAGAAGTCTTGTGTTTCAAAAGCCCGGGTCTGGGCATGTTTATGCAGACTGCGTGTTATTTGCAATGTCAAATTTAGCACTGTCTTTGAGAGTGTGCTCCTGTTAAAGGGACAAGGCACAAGTGGTGGTATGCTACGTCTAAGTGGGATGCTTTTACGGAAGAGCTATGACTAGACCCCAGGCTTAGCTTTCTTATAAATAGCAAGAGCCTAAATGTCTGATTTCAGAGATGCACAGATAACTTTGTTGTCCTTAGCTGATAGTTAAAATGCAAATGTGAGGGTATAGCATTGTAGTTAAATAAATGCTGATTAGCTTAATTCACACTAATGTGGAAAGGACTGATGCTTGACCCTAAAACAAAATAAAATAGGGAAAATGATGGAATACAAAGGTAGCAGGGCATGGACAGAGGGATAAGGACAGGCCTAGGAGGGAACAGAGTTTCCAAGGACAGATTTCCCTTTTGCTTCCTCCTTTTTCTCCAGGGTTAGATGGAGACCTAAGGTCCAGTTTCATAGACTTTATGCTTTATGACCTGAGCTAATTCAAGACCACAGCACTACTTCCATGAAAATCAGATAAAGCTGCCAAAACAAACCCCAGGATCTGGAGGGATTTGATGAAACTAGAATAAGTTTTTGTTACATCTTGCGTGTGTGTGTGTGTGTGTGTGTGTGTATGTGTGCGCCTGTGTGTAAATGTAAGTTACAGCTTCATTATAGAGCAGCTAGATAGTGCCACAAATTGTGAATAGGAGAAAAACTTCAATACTACCTTCTTTAGTATCCTGGTACCTTGTTCACAGCATAGAGGGAGGCTTCAGGGTGGCCCCTACAGCAGTAGACCGTGGTGGCTGCAGAACCACTGATGCAAAAACATGAGTGGGCTGGCCATGCTAGCAGAGCTTGAGACCAATCTGGGGACAAATAAAGCCACCAGATATATGTGTGTGTGCGCACGCATGGATTTGGGAGCGGTCCAGGCACCCCTTCCTGTTTGCTTCCTATATTCTTAGGATGCAGGTTACTGAAGATACATGCAGATTACTTTGCACATTCAGATCAGACTTGGGTTGTGTGTGTGTGTGTGTGTGTGCGTGCATGCACGTGTGGGCTTGTATCTGCACATAGATCAAATAGCCAACTTGCGAACATGGTGGTGGGTTGAGCAAAGCTCTTTCTCCGCTTGCATGCTCTTTCCATCTTTACGGCTTACAAATAAAACCTCTCTTCTCACGTAAGTCAGCCTGCGGGTGAAAGATCAGCAGATTGGAGGGTGTTTTTCCCCAGTGCCTGCTCAGCCCCTGAGAAATCCAAGGAGGGCCACTGCAGGTGAACACAGGGCCCAGCCAAGTCCTCCATGGCCCGACGCTTCGGAGAATGGCTGGGCAATAATAAATATCATTTGCTGACACGGAGTCCTGGGGCTGCGCTGACCACAGGAGTCTGGGTCCCTGGGATGCTGGGACTGCTCACAAAGCAGGCATTTATGAACTGGTTGGCTTTGCATTAATTAATTCCCCAGCCATTCACCAACAGTAACAATCCCTTCAATTAGAGTCCAGGCCCCGGGAAGCCCTGGTGTTTATTGGAAGTGGCATCTGCATAGCAAAGTGTGACTGTGTTAATATGGAAAAGCACAAAGGACCCAAAGTCTCTGCTGCCTGCGCCGGCCTTCCGCATAGTTCTGGCGGAAGGGGACCTGGCTCTTTTAGGGCTGTTCAGTTTGTGCTTCTGCTCGTCAGTGCTTTGCTTGTCCACTGGAGTTTTCTGCTCTCCTTCTCCAGGCTTGGGTTAGTTCTGATGTGGTGAGTTCTGCCAGTACCAAAGGGACTTCTCACAGTCCTCACAGTGCCAGCCAGCCAGGGTTGGAGCACACAGGGATGTGGGATTGCCAGGAAGGCCTAAGAGTTGGGCACATCCTTCCATCCTAAAGACAAGAACTTGGGGGCCCCAGGAGACTTGGGGGTTCCCAGGTCTTAGTGCTATAAAAGCTGAAAGGGGAAGGCAAATGCAGGAAGCAGGCCAACAGCCACTTCTCAAAGGCAGGGAGAACACGTGTTCTCTTGCACGTGGTTCTGCGAGTGCATCACGCAGCTCTAGATGAAGTTCGATGTGGCTGACCAGTAGCTGATTAGACATTCGCCCCTGTGCCCTCCAGCTGTTCTAACCATCCGGCTCCTCAGCCCCTTTCATTTTGAGTTTTTTCTTGACTCTCACAAATGTCTGCATCTGTCACTTGCACAGAGGATGCCCATGATCGCCATCCTTCCTGCCACTTCCCTGGAACTCCAAAGACCAGGCTGTCGCCCACCGATCCCACCCATCTTAGGTTCCACAATTTATTTGCAGTCTGTCAAATGTTTGCACATCAATATGGCTGTCTGTCGCTTTCCAAGTCTTTCTGTTTGTTTTTAGTTTTCACTTGCACTTCAGGAAGTCAACTGTGGAGCTATTCCACCCTCTCCCAGGTGGTCACTAGCTAGGTGACTCCAAAATGTTTAGGAGGGAGATTTGCCCTTAGCAGTAGAGAAGAGGATTAAGCATAAGCACATTTACAAATAACTGTAAGGCAGGATTAAGGCACACCAGTGCTGAAAGAAGGCTGGGATTGTGATGCACAAAGGGAGACATTCCTGTTGAAGAAGACAGGAGTTGTGGGAGGAGTGTGTTCTGGGAAGAGTGAAGGCGACGTTTTGGAATAATGCTTGGATTCTGACTGGAAAAGTGGGTGGGGTCCATAATGGAGGACTTGCTGGGCCATGGTGAGATCCTGCAGGAGAGCCTTGACCAGCACAAGGGAGGAGGAAACAAGGCTGGAAGGAAGATGAGGTGGGTGTGGGGCCTAGGCTCAGAGATTAAGGAGACACCCTGAGGTGCCAGCCCGGCTCCCGCAGGACGTCACTGTGCTCTGGATGTGCTTTGGCTGTGTCCCCCACAGGATCACCTGCTGGAAGCTTTGTGGCTCCACACAGCAAAATCGAGGGGGGGGGGGACCACTAACAGCTGGGCTCTGGAGAAGCTACTGAGCCCTTGGGGGCACTGCCCTTGGGAAAGATTAATGTAGTTCTCTCAGGACCTCAGTTCCCTCAAGAGTGGGTTGTTATCAAAAGTATGAGGCTGGCCCCTGAGTCTCTTGTGGATTCTGTCTTGCCACATAACTTCTCTCTCTGTCTTGCATGCGCTTCCACTGTGATGTTGCCTCCACCATGTTGGGGCCCAGCAATGAAGCCCTGACCTCAGTGCAGGGACATAGTTCAGTGACACAGCGCCTTCCTGGCAAGCATGAGGTCATGAGTTCGATTCTGGTCCCCGCCCCCCCATAAAAAGCCAAACAAAGAACCCTTACCTCACCAGAGACTGAACCAAAAAGGCTGCCAGATCTTGGACTTCAGCCTCCAAAATTATGAGATCAATAATTCTTGCTCCTTTCTTTATATATTCTCCAAACTCAGTATTTTTTGTTTTAATAGGAGAGTGACCTCTTACTGCAGCCAAGCTTGGGCTGAGGAGGGGGCAGGCGGGGGTGGGCAGAATGTCCATGAAGAGAGCTGTACAAATGTGATTCAAAAATATGATGAATAGCTGGGTGTGGTGGTACACGCCTGTCATCCCAGCACTCAGGAGACTGAGGCAGAAAGATGGCTGTCTGGGCTACACAGGGAGCTCAGCACTAGCTTGGACTACATAGTAAGACCCTGTCTCAAAAAACAAGTAAGCAAAAAAAAAAAATACAGTGAATGCTTAAATAAAATCTTATTACAATGAAAGAAAAATTGCCTCCCAAATACTCCTGTTCACTGGGAGCCGAGGTCACCACTGCGTTGCTGCCCCCTGGAGGGGTTCCTCTAGTCCTCTTCTGTGGGTGCCTTTGGTTGTGCTGCTGACCCTGCCTTGTTGTCCCGACTTGTGTCAGAATCTTGCCTTCCATAGTTATGTTGGTCATGGCGAAGAACAGCTGCTGCATGGTGCCAGATGTGGTGAGGGAGGGCGAGGATGCCTGTGACGCGTCCCCAAGCTTGCCCTTGGGGGACAGCACTCTCGCTGTATTTGGATCACACCTCCTAAAGATACTCATGAAAGCCAATTGCCAGAACTGCTTCGAAAGTGGCGAAAATGCTGCGACAAATGTGTTCCAAGCTAGGGGGAAAGTTTTAGGAGGGATTTATCACACTGTGCCTTTTATTGGACACATTTTTTGTTGTCTTTTATTTAAATTTTTTTTCATTGTATATATTTGGTACAGGGTGTCACTAGGCAGCTCAGGCTCATAGTTATCCTCCTGTTTTCAGCCTCCCCAGCGCTGGGGTTACAGGTGTGTGCCACCACGCCTGGACTTTGTCACTGACTCAGTGTGCCCCAGGGGCGGGGACAGCAAGGCATGTGGTACCAGGTATTGAACCCCAGTCCCTGTGCTTGCCAAAGCAGACACTTAGTCTTCTGAGCTATCTTTAAGTTTTTTTAAAAATTTAAAGCACATACCTTTTTATGTTATGTATTTATTTATTTATTTTGTACAGGGTCTCGCTAAGCAGCTCAAACTTGTAGTGATCCTCCTGTCTCAGCCTCCCCAGAGCTGGGATAACAGGTGTGCATCACCATGCCTGTTTTCGGTGTCCGGCATGGTGTGCCTGCTTTTCCAGGGCTGGCATGGCATGTGGGGCTTGAACCCTGGTCCCTGAGCTTTCCAGGCAGGTGCTTAGACCACCGAGCTACCTCCCCAGCCCCACATGCCCTATGTTTTGATCAGCTCATGTACATTCAAAAGGCTGCTAGGAAATTGCTGTGTAGGGCACATGGGGAAATAGAGGCGAGGGAGACTACAGAGTGGACGCACACAGAGGAAACCGGTGTCAGCTCTACCAGCAGTAAGGGCAAAGGATGGCACAGCTGTTGCCACAGGTGCCAGCACTGGGAAGGTGCTGGCTGCAGGCCAGGAGCGCTTCCAAGGGTTTTACATGGGCCTTTCCATTTAGTGACCACAAAAGAACCCTCTGCCAGGATTCTAATCCAGCTCCACGGGAGACCCTTCGACTTCAGGTCTTCCAACTGGAAAATGTTCAGGTTGCTACGACAGTTGCAGGGCCCAGCTGAGCTCTCATGCAGATCAGGCCAGAGGTCAATTATTAGCTGACCTAGAGAGAGCACCCACCTTGGGAACCCACCTCTAGGCTTTTCCAGGGGCTCTCAGATGGGGTGTCTTGCGGGAAAGTCCCTCTGCCTGGTTCGTCTTTCATCGGGGGTGGCTCTTTTGTAAGTGACTCCTGGCACGTCCAGGATTCAGGGTCCCCTTAAGGAGCGAGATTACAAACACAGTCAGTTCTGCCTTTTGGCTCTCCTCATGTTGGCTGACACTCCTGCCTGGCCTGATGTCCCCTCCCCCTTGTTCTCCTGTCATTAGCAAAACTCCCCAGACCCTTGCAAAGCCCCTACAGCAGAACTGTCCTGAGAGACGAACAGTGGATTTAATAAGCTTCCCCTTAAATGGCCTCAAATCCTTTCCAGTTGATTGGGGGACCGTGCCCCGACACGCAGGACAGTTTCCCGGTGCGCAAGGCGAGGGAGGGACGGAGAGAATAAAGAAAGTTCCCATGATCCCGGGCCTCAGGGACCAAATTAAGAAACCAGCACCACTTATTCAAAATCAGATGAATGTCAGCGGAATGTTTGTCAAACAAACTTGTCATTATTTGTCACAATTTGAGGAAGTATCAGTCAGTCGTCACACTTGAGTGTATAACAGAGTTATTTATAGCTGCCAGCCTAGAGTTTTAACTCATGCAGGGCCAAGGTTCGATGTTATAAACAGCTTTATTTATAACGATAGCGTAGCTATAAATAGTTTGGTTCGCTGGGTGTCACCGAATAGCCCTGAGATCTTCTGCCAAAGCCAGAGCCAGGAACAGGACGATGTTTCCTGGTGTGGTTTTTCCCTTCTCTGGGACCCTCCGTGTGTGTGTGTGTGTGTGTGTGTGTGTGTGTGTGAGTGTGTGTGTGTGTGTGTGTGTGTGTCTGCGTCCTTGTCTTCTTCTTGGTGTCCCATTTGGAGTGGGAGCTGTGCTCCTCCGATTTCCTGGGAGACTGCAGAAGTTGCTCATTTAATTAGCATCTGCCCCAAGATCTTCTGTTGAAAGGGAGCGGCGCACGGTGCCCGCCTGCTCTGGGCCTGCTCGCGGACAACGAGCTAATTACAACCTCCTTCTCCCTGCAGGGTGGAGGGAGTTAGCCTGTTATCCCAGGGAGCAGGCAACTCTCCAAAGGTTTGTTTATAGCTTCAGATTTAATTTGAACGACAGTGTGTCTCTTCTAAAAATAAGAGGTTGTCAGAAATTTAGAAATTTACTAGTTTCTTGTGTCAGCAGAACCTTGTCTGAGGAGTACAGGGGTGGAAAGCAGAACAGAGGAAGGGGCATGTATATCCATAAATTTCATATGTAAAATACATGGGTACATCTGCTTATAACTGGATCGTGATACCGCTTGGCAGAGGGCAATATTCTCAACTGCCCTTCAAATGACCTCCAGCCCCTGCTTTCCACAATGCCATTCTCTTCATCATCCTGAAATTTCTGGCTTTCTCTCCACTCCCACACCAGCTCCCAAAGCCTTACACTCAATTTTAATTCTGTTAGGTTCAGTCTTATTTTCCTTTTTTTTCCCCCTAAAAAGAAAAGGTGTGTCCATGGAAAAAAATTTATTGGATCTTAATTTGCAAGATTAGTTCTGGTTCATTTTATTGCTGTAATTTAATACTCATAATGATTTTCTGACACATATGTCTTACCAGCAAGATCTATTTCCGATTCATTTTTCATTTCAACACAGCTAAAGTATATTAGGCAAGATGGTGCAAGTCAGAGAGCGCAGGACTCTGCAAGACACTGGTATCCTGCAGCCATCCTGGCTCCAAGCCTGAGGCTGGGCACAGCCAGCCGTTTGGGATGGAAGGAGATAAGCAAGCAATCTTTATCAAGAAGGGATTTTGGTTTTCATTTTCGTCATCATCATCTTGTCATTACCATCGCCATCATCACCACACTTCTTTATCAGGCGATGCTGTGAGTTGTGTCTCAGTGGACCGTCTTCCATCAGAAGCAGAAGCTGCCCCAGTAAACCAGTAACTAGTGATGTGGGCCTGGAAAGGAGACTTCTTGGACTGACCTGGATGCCAGGCAAGGCATCCGAAAGGAAGTAGCCCTCAGGCTGAATCCCACAGGTGATTTCTTGGGGCAGCAAGTGTCTCTTTGTGTGTAGACACTTCCTGCCACAGCAGGCAGGCAGTAAATATTTGTAGAAAGAGGAAAGGCAGGTTTACTCTCTTCTGGAATTTGACAGTCCCTCTGGAAACACGTATGTTGTGCACTTGCAATACATAAATGAATTTAAAATGGTGAAAATGAAAGAAACAAGAGAGATGTAGAGTGGAGTAGACCATGGAGACCATTCTGAAGAGGCACCGGAGTTCCTAATCAAAGGATGAGCTCCCTTGTGGGTTATGCAAAGGTGGCCAAGGTCAAGATGTGGGGAGGAGAGGTGTGAGTGCCGAAATGAACTGGGTTGACTGGCCCAACAGGCACCTCCGATGTTTCCTCCTCATTTATTTTGGGGGTACCTTTGCCCACACATGGGGCTAAGACCTCATCTGCCATGGGTTCCAAGTCAGCTCTCAGAAAGGAAGTGGCATTAAGCCAAAAGGAAGAGCATAAGTGGAAAGCAATGCACAGTATGTCAAGTTTCTCCCTCATTCTCTTTCATTTCTTCTCAAAGACTTTGAGACTCCCACGATTATTTTCTCCATTTAAAAGGAGAGATTCTCCATGTTTATTTTAAAATATAAAGGACAAATACCTCTTTATATTGCTTTTTGGGTGAAACATGGATTTAATATTCATGTTATCAAGCAAGTAATTGCAGAGAAGATTCTTGGAATTGAAAATGCGTCTGGCTAGTCAATAATAACACCAATCTCATGATATTGTAACTGTGTATGCTAGACCTAAATGTTCCCATCTAAAGAAAAAAGAATGAACAGCACAACAACTTTTTGCAATGCACTATGTAACTCTGATGGCTCATGCTTAATATTTTTGTTTATTTCTGCTTCTAAGAATTGTTCTCAAAGTAGTTCCAGGACTGGATGCATTAAGGAGCTTAGGGTCTCTGTCCACTAGTTCTTAGAGTTGTGGTTTTTTAGAGCGTTACGAAGCCATTAGGATTTTCTACTCTATTTCTTTTCCTCTGTCGATGAGGAAACTGAGCCTATGGGTTTAAGTGACTTCCTCAAAATCATTAGATTTCTATGAGATAGAGTTGAAAAAAAACCCCCAAAAACTAATGTCTTTCGCCTTGCACAAAACAATAACAACAACAACAAAACAAGAAAAAAAAACCCAAAAAACCCAAAAACAAAAAACAAAACCAGTTTTGTTTGCTGAAAATACATAGAGGCCTCTTTATAAAGGCAGAGTCACCACGGCTCAGCATGAGAATTCTGAGATCAGAGAATCCTGGCTCTAAAAATATTTATGAGGCTGTGGCCTGTTGCCTGTCTTCCTTTTACTTTTCCTTGTTCTCTTTATGGAGCATGCAGTAGGGCTGGCCAGGACACGAGGCCTGCTTCTTTTTGTCACTCCTTAGCTCTCCCAAGCATGCCACTGGAACAATGATGATAGGACAGAGGCATCGGGGTGATGGAAGGAAATGTCGCGGGGCAAGGGTTTTGAGGTGGCTCCTGCTGCATGGAACATCTTTAGTCCATAGAACAGTGAGAATAACACCAGAAAAAGAAAAACCAAAGCAAAGCAAATCCTTAGCTCCCAACTAGCTTCCCTGTCCTTTCAGCCTGCCAGGGTCTGTCTCAGAGCTACTCCTCCAGAAGAAAAGTTAGCTGGGCCTGTGGTGGTTCGAGACTGGTGACACTCGCCCTCCTGTACACCCTTGGGATGGGCTTGTCTTCTTGGGGGCTGCAGGTACCGCAGGAGGACACGCGGCGCCCCACTCACCATTAGGCTTTGGGCACACAGAGGAACATGTGCCAGCAGGGAGGGAGGGACTGGGGACGTGGAGGCTAGGGCCTTGGTGAGAGGACGCTGGTGCAAGAGGACTGGCATGGGGGCGGCCTGCCCACTTGGCATCGGGCAGCCTGGGTCAGCTTGCCCAGGTGGTACCAGTTTACGCAATAGGAGTGACTCAGTCAGAGGGACCAAGGAGCAGTCTGGCCCTAAGAGAAGGACCCAGGTAAGGGGCTTGGAGGAACAGAAACTTCCTCGGGAAGGAGTGATCTATAGAAGACTATTTCTAGCAAGGAGGTGAGTAGGGACTGAAATCATTAGAACTTGGAGCACTTATCACACAATCCATGTGGTCTCACTCACATCCTGGGAAATACTATCTGTACACGAAATTATCCCATTTAATCCCTCAATAGCCTCACGAAGTTTTCATGGTATTTTGAAGATCAGGAAAAGGGAGGCCCACGAGATTTAAATCACACGCTTACAGTCACAGATATCAACATAAAGCTTAGATGGAAAGCAAATATCATTGGTCTCAAACCACCGCAGGCCCAGTTAGCTTTTCTTCAAAGGCATTTTCCATTCCTCCTCCTTTCTGGTTGGTAGGATGTGGCTTTGACTCCTGTCGCTGAGAGAGGCTGCAGCACGTCCAGGCAGGGGAGCTAGGCCTGGAGCCAGTGTGCGTGCTTTCCGATCCTACCTGTGCCACCCACGGTCCTTAACACTTTGGGTAGGTTGGGTAACTGCTTTGTGCCTCAGTTTCCTTTTCTGTGAAGTGAGTGTTGTCTTAGTTCATTTTGAGTTGCTGTAACAGAGTACCTCAGATGGAATCATTTATAAAGAAAAATTATTTCTTACAGTTACAGGAGGCTGGGAAGGGCAAGAGGGTGTGCTGGCACCTAGTGAGGCCTTTTTGCTGTGTTGTGGCATGGCAGAAGGTAGCCCATAGTGCTGTGCTTTGGAAGTGCTCCTACAAGCCTTTGTCAAGCCTTGAGGCCCAGCCTGGATAGTGCCGGAAGAGGTAAAACCTTTAAGGTGGTGGGGCCTAGTAGGAGGAAGTGAGGTCACTGCATGCAGGCCGTGCAGGAGATGCGGGGACCCTGGCCGCTTTCTCTCTCTCTTCATGGTTCTCCACCACCATGAAGGGCACAGACCTCCTCCACCCTCATTCTGACTGTCGTGTACTGTGCCGCCACAGGCTCATGTAACGAACCAGGAACCATGGGCTGAAACTTCTGAAACCACAAGCCAAAATCAATCTTTCCTCCTTGTAAGTTACTTCTCTTGGGATTTTGCCACTGTGATGGAAAGCTGACTAACACACCCGTATAGCAAAGTGGAGTACGTGCCAGCCCAGGTCTTTCCTCTAAAGCCACTGAGCCCATCCTGAGGGCCTCACCCCCATGGCCCTAGCTAGCCCTAATTACCTCCTAAATTTTTTTCTTTCTCTCTCAATATAGATAGAAGATCTCTATCTCTATCTCTATCTCTATCTCTATCTCTATCTCTATCTCTATCTCTATCTCTATCTCTATCTCTATCTCTCTCTCTCTCTCTCTCTCTATCTCTATTATCTATCTATCTATCTATCTATCTATCTATCTATCTATCTATCATCTATATTTCAAGTGGTGATGAAGCCTGGGAACCCTGAAATGTGCAAGGTAGACCAGCAAGCTGAGGACCCAGGGAGGATTCTGGGTTTGAAGTCTCACTGGAACCGAAGTCGCTTTTTCTCAGAAGTGTGAGCACGGCAGGGGAGACCTCAGACTAGCCCCTGAAAGCTCTTAGATCCTAGGAGACTCTCTCCATGGTGCAGAGGACCTCTGACTTAAATATTAATCTTATCTCAGAGTCACTGCCACAATAAGATAATGGATGGTGCCTGACCAGAGCACACCTGAGCACCCCAGCCTCACCAAGGTGTTTTGGGGTTGACCGTCATGTGGGACTGATGAGATCTGTTGCTGTAGGCTGCCGAGCAGCACCCTGAGAGGATGAAGGTCACAGCTTTAGAACTGGGTCTTGCTTAGTGGGCCCTGAGACATGGGCAAGCTCTTTCCCACTCTGGCTAGGACTTGTTGTTTCTGGCAAATTCTCTTGACATCCCTGGTTTTGCTTCTTTTTGTTTTCCTTCTCTCTGTGGCTTCAAAGAAGCCCCCACGTCTCCTGTGTGGGATGTGATCCAGGTGAGTCAGGACCACATGGGCCTCTCACACATCCTCAACAAAGCCCCCAAGGCAAGGAGCTGTAGGAAAGGGCGGCTGAGGACAGAACGCCACTGCTGAGAGGATCTCTGTTGTTGTTTAGACTTGTGGCAGGAAGCAAACACATTGCTCCTTAATTTTCCTTGGCAGGGCTAGCAGTATAGGACTGCCAGCCCATCTGCCTGCGTTGTTGCGCCCCACTCCCCAGCCTCAGGTGGACAGCACCCAGAGAAGCCAGGCCTGGAGGCAGGATAAAGCCAGCCCCTCCTGCCTTTCTCTTCTGCAGCTCTGAATGGGGCTGTATCTCCCCGTGCAGCTGTACCTCCATGGCTGGCCCTTACCTGCCGATGGCAGATACCTTTGATAGCTTTGTGTGCATCACTAGCCGAGTGCGTACTGGGTTTGCAGACAGGCAGATTTTCATTTGGCTTGGTTTATTGAAGGTGGGGGAGTCCTGGAGGAAGTAGAGAAGGAAAGCTGTGGAAGGAAGAAGCAAAAAGGAGGGCTGGATGGGAGGGGGCCTGCAGAACCTGAGAAAGAATAAACTAAGCTTTCGTCTTGGAGTTTGATTCATTTCTGAGCCCTGATAGGAAAGCTCATGAATTTTAAAGTGTGTCTCTGCAGCAGAGAGCTCCAGTCATAAGAGCAGCCCTCTCTGGAGGTGCTGTGGGAGGTAGAGCTGATAGAGTCCAGAGGGGAGGCAGGGGGAGCCACCGGCCGGTGGTAGAAGTGGAATGAGGCATGGCTGGGACCTGGGCAGGCTCCTGGCTGCAGCGACCAGGCCACAGTCTCACTTGTATCAGCTTGCAGAGGTTTTCAACAGGCCCAGCACCAACAGATGACTCTGTGTGCTGTCTACAGCCAGCTGATTGCTCCAGCACCTGCTGCAGGCCTGGTCACCTGTGCTGAGCCCTGGGAGAGCAGCTGGCTCTCAGGGCCGGCGACCTTTCTCATCACGGCTTTGCAGATGGCCCAGTGCAAGTACAGGCAAGAGCCTGGCTTCAAGAGCTGATCTTCAGGAGAAAGCTAAGGAAGCTTAGGGTCTGCTGCTGGCCAGTTTGGTTCTGGCCAGGATTTCTGGGAGGGATTGGAAGGTGGCCACTGTGTTTTCTAGGCTGAAAGAAGCTGTAGTGACCATTGTCCCTGGAACCTTAGGAGAATCGCCAATGCCAACTGTCCATTCTTTTTAAAAAATTATGAATCCTGAAATCGAGAAATTAAGGCAATCAGTACCTTGGGTGTAAATTGAGACTTAGCAATGTAGAGTTTTCTGAAGGCAGGGATGTTAGTAATGGAAGCAAATGGGCATCTCAGAGCCACCGAGGAGCCAAGAGCAGTAATCTCACATTGCTCCTTGACTTGTGGCCTGGGCCATGAGGAGTGGTGGTGGTCCTAGGAAGACGGATAGCAAGGACAGCCAAGCCTCAAGAGATCCTGGGCTTCAGCAATCCCACCCGCTTTGTCTGTGTCCTGTGTGGTGGATAAACTCAGGACCGACTCACACCTTCTTGAAAGCTGTGGACATATGGAGGGGACTCACTGCGATGCACAGTGGGAATCCTGGTCTCTGTTTGGACCAGCTCCCTGTTGTAAGGTGAAAACATTATACTAAAGTATAAAGAACATAAGAGTTACCACTCTGACCACCTTAAAGCCATAGCTTTTAGTGACAATAAATGTTCATAGTTTGCGGTCGTCACTACTACCCATCTCTAGGGCTTTTTCTTCAAACCAGACTATAATTCTGCCCCCACTGACAAGCTCCCTAAGCCCCTCTTCTCCAGGTCCTGGTGACCACCTCTTTCCTTTCTCTCTCTTTGAATTTACTAAATTAGGGGCCTCATCCACTGTGATCCTACACCATTTGTCCTTTTGTGACTGTCTTATTTCGCTTCACGTAATGTGTTCAGGTTTGCTCATGTGTAGTGTAAGTCAGAATTTCATCTAAATGCTTTTTATGTTGATACATATGTGTGATGGTAAATATGTGCATGTTGCTTATGTATGCATACAATGTGCAATTTGCCACTTTAAACATTTGTAAGTGTACAGTTTCGTAGCATTAAACATACTCACAATATCATAGAAGCACTATCTTTGTCCAAACCTTTTTATTATCTCCTGCAGAGACATCCCTGTTATGCATGAACCCTCCAACCCCCAGGCTTTGGGAACCCCTATTCTCTCTGTTTCTGAGTTTGTTTATTCTAGGCTTGTTAGAGAAAGGGGGCTCACAGGTTCTCTTCCTCAGCTGAGGCACAGATTACAACAGGTTTGCAGAATCTCTTTGGAGAGAAGGAGACAGCATACCTCTGGACACAAGGCTGCAGCTCACTGTTCAGGCAGCAGATTTCCCAGATTTCCTAGGGCTGTGGTGGCAAAGGGAGAGGGGAGTCCCAGGGGAGGCTGAGCAGGACCCCTGAGCCCCAGAGAGTGGTACCTGTTGGGATTGGCTGGGCAGGGAGGGCAGCAGCAGCAGCAGAGAGTGGCTCTGTAAGCCCAGCTCTGATTCCATCCTCATGGTGCATCATTCTGAGCACCTCAGCATTCATGGAGCTGTCCTGCAGGAGACGACACAGGAAAGGGTACTTCAGACTCTGCCTGCTTTGGCACTTGGAGTTGCGCCAAGCTGGCTCTCCGTACTGTACGTGAGGTGTGGAGCAAGTTGCACACTTGGTTTCTACTTCTGAGAGATGGGGATGAGAAGTCTCATTGTTACAGCCCTGCAGGAGCAATAAGGAAATTCACATAGTGCAGAAGAGCACCCTGTCAAATGCCTGATCCCCAGCGTTCAGTAGGGAGAGTGTTCATCATAACTTCCTTCACTGTTACATATCAGTCTTTTGTGAGTTTGGCTAGCATAACTCACTATCTTTACATTGAAACAGCTTTAAGATCCTACACTGATCCTAGAGGGCTGCGTGCTCTGAGGATGGGCATTTCTGTGAGTTCGGTGGAATGAAGAACACCTTCTGCATCTTGCTAAGTCAACGGTTGTCTGACATCTCAATTTTCCCTTGCGCTTTCCTTCCAAAGCTTCCTGGAAATACAGAACTTGGAAATGTGAGTTTGTTTGTGGGGACAGTGACCCTAAACAGTACCCTTATTTTAGTTGGTCCTTATCTGACGACTGTCCATGGGCAGGGGGGAGACCCAGTTAGAAAGGTGGAGACAGAACACTTTAAAATCTCCCTGGCAGCAACGTGGGCCCGTGGTGGAACCGGGCAAAGACGTGCAGGGTTTGGGCTGCCCTGTGGAGAGACGGGAGACAGCATACCTCTGGACAGAAGGAAACCTCTGGTCCTGTGGTTGGACCCTCTGCATTCTGTCCAAGACATCTGTCTCCAACCTCCAGGTGGTAGCCTCTGTTATGGCTGGTGGTGGATCTGGTGGTGGTCCTTGTGGTCTAAGCAGGCATCTCCTTCCTTGGGGTGACCCATGGCAACAATCAGAGCTTCTCACGGGGGCAGCTTCTGTCTCACACAGCTGCAGACCGATCAGCCCTTTTAGAACGCACTTCCGCCCCCACTGGTCGTACTTGCCCCAGCCACTGGGTGGCTCTGCCTCAGAAACTCCCCACCTTCCCTTCTTTGCTGTCGCACACAAGTTAGACATATTTTTCTAAACAGCAGATTTCAAGGCCAAAGCACTGTGGTCGGTATTGGGCCCTCCCCCGCTCAGGTGGCCCGGCAGCTCCTGGGCACATCAGCTCCCAGGGCTCCGTTTAGCAATGGGTGTGTCAGGGAGGGGGAGGCGCCTCCATCTGCCCGCAGACCCCAGTTGGGCGGATTAATTAATGATTAGAGAGCACTTTGAAGGTTGCAGGGCTAATTATTTAGCCAGTTCCCTCCCTTCCCCCAAGTCCCCTTGACAGCCTTTTGTCTCTTTCTCTCATGAGGTGTCCTTTGAAGTGAATGGGAGAGGATGAATCAGGGGTCAGTTAATAGGGCTGGCCGCTGCAGATGGCTGGTCCGAAAGCACCGTCTGGATGCAGCCCTGTTGGCCGGGCTGGGCTCGTGGAGCTTCCTTTTTATCAGAATCGGCAGAGGCTCCGAGAATGAGGCTGCCGGTGCCCTGACTGGACATAAAAATCGGCGGCTCTTGCTGGGCTTTGGAGTAGCTGGATGGCCTTGTGTTCTGGGCTCTGCTCTCAGTTTGGGTGTGAAGCCCTTTTGCTGTGAATCCGCCCTCTCCTCTGGCTGTTATTGCTCTCTCCCAGAGCACGGCCACAAAGGAAGCCCACGGAGTTCTGCTCTTCTTCTCAGCATACAAGTGGGGTACTCCTCACCTGAAAATCTGACATCTGACATGCTCCAACACCTGAAAGAGTCTACACTTACAAAGTGTGCAAATGATCTCAAATCTGAAGAAGCCCCAATGCTAACATACTTCTGGTCCCAAGCATTTTAGATAAAGGCTTCTCAACCAACACCAGGCTGGAGAGAAGGAATCCTAAGCCACGCCACAGGAGCCCTGAGCTCCAGCCGCCTTGCGGCATCATGAGAAGACCACCTTTCACTCGCCTCACTTTTTCCAACAAGCCACCATTTTGGAATAAAGTATATTTTGCTAATATTTTAAATTCTTTCATTGCGAGTCTTTTCTTTTATAAATTGGGAAAACCCAAGGCTAGAAGAAATAATAGATGTGGTCGGACTACATTTCCAGGTGCCCACCAGAGCTCAAGTGGAGCCCTTCTGCATATACATCAAGGGGGAGAGATACACAGCATGAGTTACTGTAATCTACCTTTTCATTCATTCGTGTCTGTCGTGTTTATTGCTCAGCTACTCTCGGTAGGATGTTCCAGATATTAGGAGCAGACAACATGCAGTTCTAGAACTATTTCCAGTCTGGCTGGGACCAAAATATAAACACATATAAATGTGGCTGAATACTTTTGGGAGAGATTGTTTTGTGTTTGCTCTATTTTTCTGTTTTTCAGATCAACAGATCCAGAAGCCCAGTGCCTGTCCTTGCCGTGGGGTATTCTCAGGGTAGAAAACAGAAACAAAAGCTGTTTGAAGTCAAAGGCTTTTGTAAAACTTTCCAGCTCTGTGAAGATAGGGTGCTGGGCTTCCAGAGGAGGGGTGCAGAGAAGAGGCCTTTGAGGGCAGGGAGGCTCCAGGGGTCCTGGCCTCACTTCAGACTCTCCAGATGATGGAGCAGCTCCTAGCCTTGGAGGCCAGCAGCATCTGTGGGCTGGGAAAGTGCAGCCTGGAGACCAGGAAGGGCTAAAGATGGCCTGAGAATGGATGGGGCTCCCCTAGCGCTCTGGCTACTGTGGAGGCTGGGTCACTGCATGGCCTCCTGGAGCACAAGTGGCTGGAGAGTGTGATGCTGGGATCTCCCTTGGAGTGATGTGTGACAGAAACAGGCCCGTTCCTTTCCCTTTCCCAACAGCCACCAAGGGCCTCGATCGTACTGGTGGCTCTTCCTCCTTCTCCCATGGTAAGCTCTGCTGTTACTCCTCTAAGAAGCAGTCAGAAACTCATGCCTAACAGAAAGGCTGGGGAGACACCAGGCTCCTTGCTGATATGCCACAAATCCCTTAACCTGTGGTCCCTGAGCCATCCCACAACTCCTACTGAAGACCCTGCAAAGATCCCAGCAGCCACAGGGTATGGCCTTGCCACCCTTGTGAGAACCTAGGCACTGTCTCTGAGCTTTCACCTGATAGCTGAAATGTTCTAGACCCCCCAAGGAAGCTCTAGGAAATATGGGCCCTGGTTCCAAAAGGCTTGCCACACAGACTCGCCCCTCTTGCTGTGCCTTTGCTTGTGAACGGCCCTACCCTATGGCACTGTTCCACAAGTCCCCCAGATGCAGGAGACAGAACTTGCAGGATAGCAGCTCCTCCATATAAATAGCACAATGCTCCCCTACACCCCTTAGGTCCAGGGAGCAGATCTCCCTCGAGCCCACCTCTTCCCACTGCTGCAGCCTGTGTCCTAATCCTATTCCCCACCTGTGGTCTTTATCTCGGCTAGGGTGAGCCCATGCACTGGAAGGGCTTGGTAACACTGGGGATTGTCAACCCTGGAATGTCTGAGACTGTTGGTGGCAGTGACAGCAGAAGCTCCAGGCCTAAAGCGAGGCTGCCAGTTGGAAAGTTAGTGTTAGTTGTGGGGGGCATAGGTTCTTTTTTGGCAACACGGAAAGAGTTTTGAAGTGATTATGCAGCACTATGAAGACAGTCACTGCTATAGAACTGTACGCTTAGAATAACTCAGGTCGTTAGTTTGGTTGTATGTTTTATCCCTATTAGAAAAAAAAGGAGCTTTGGCTCCAACAGTGTCACGGGCAAAAAATGGAGGCAGAGTAAAGCCAGCCTGGGGCCAGCTCAGGAGGTGGGGAATGATAAGCATTTTTTATCATTACGATAAGCAGAGAGAGTGGGGTTGGGGAGGTGGGGAGGACACAAGGGAAAAATGAAGGTGTGTACACACACGCACATGCACACCCCACACACATGCATGTGACATGCACACACCCCAGCCCTGCTTGCCCTGGAGGAAGCAAGGTTCTGTAGGGTTGGCTGAGGTTTCGCATGGATGGGAGGAAGCGACAGGGTTCCGACTCTGTCTGGTGGGTGATGGGAGTCACTGAGCACTCCTGCGGTGTGGGTGATATTCTAGCAAGATCCTCCTGGGTGCTTTGGCAAGAGGGGGCTGCGACAGCATTGGAGAGGCACCTATAGTCCTTCTCAGAGGCTCCTGCTCCCTGCACACCTCATTCCCAGGACTTGTGGGCGACTCTGCCTTTGTCACCATCATTCCCTATGGGCAGGCTCATTGGTGTTGTTTTGAGCATTTCTGCTCATATCTCATGGTCTTGATGGAGGGGAAGAGTAAACACTGCAGAAAAATCTGTCCCCAGACTTTTCTGTTCCTCTGCCAACCATCTTCATTTCCTTAAAAATGTTCCCTCTCATCTACACCTTCCATTAGCCCATATCCCATCGATGGGCACTTTTTAGCCTTCCTGGGGCATCTATTGCTGTCCAAAGAGAAGGGATGGTCTTCTCTCTGCCTGGACGTGAAGCGCCGCTCTGACAAGGTGCCACCTTCATTAGCAGCTCTGTAGAACAGGGACAGTAGAGCGTCACTTAGTTGGATTGCCATGAGGGTAAATGAGTCAATGACTTGAAAGCGCTCAGGGAGTTGCCTCAGGTAGCAGCGGTGCCACATGCGCAGTGTGGTTAGTAATTCCTCCTTCAAAGAGTAACTACAGGGTCTCGGTGAAATGCTGCCGAGAGGTGACTGGCACAGTGCCTGGATACACTAGGCACACACTGAATGGGATCTGTTACTGTTACTGGGAAGTTATTTAGAGTGGGGTCAGCATCTGACCTGTGGGAAACAGACTGAGTGTTTCTCTTGGGCTCGTACTCACACACCGCTTTCCCCGGTCTTCTTGCGTGTCTCCTTCCTGCTGCTGTGACATCACACCTGTCCCTTCGTTGTCTTTCAGACTCATCCACATCTGACCATCTAATCATCTGACTCACTTAAAAATCTAGTTCTGATCCTCGTTACAGATTGAACGGTGCCCGCCAGAAGCTATGTTGAAACTCCAGTCCCAAGTACGACAGCGTGTGACTTTATCTGGAAATAGCTTGCAGATGTGGTCACAGGTGGTCCTCAACTTAGGATATTGTCACTGAACCATGCTTCAATTTTACAATGGCACGGAAGTGTGTGCCCAGACAGCAATTGCTTTTTCCCTTCAGTACAGTGTTCAATAAGTTACATGAGATGTTAAGTCCTTTATCAGGAAACAAGCTTTGTGTTAGAGATTTTGCTTCAATGGTGGCTGGTACAAGTACTTTGATCACGTCTTAGGTAAACTAGGTGAAGCTGTGGTGTTGGGTAGTTCAGTGTAGTAAATGCATCTTAAGCTTTCAATGAATCTATTCAGAAGCATCTATAAGACCCCGGGGCAGACTGGGCCTCTGATTCCTTCAGACTGGTGTTCTGAAGAAGATGGCCTGTGGGGGCAGAGGTCCAGGGAATGTGTCATGCAAAGACAGGGAGAGGCTGCGGTGATGTCTGTGCAAACCAAGGAGTGCCAAGAATTGCCAGTTTTGGGGGCCTGCCCCGTAGCTCAGTTCTTTAAGTGGCTGCTTCAACAAAGCAGTCAGGCTCCGGTTGCTTTGGTTCGATCCCCACAACACAAGACAGCCAGTCATGCCTTGAAGGCATTCCGGAAAAGAAAAAAAAAAAAAAAAAACACTTCTGCCATTGGGGCTGCCGGGATGGCCCAGTGGTCTAAAGCACCTACTTGGAACAAGCTTGGCAAAGCACAGGGACCGCGGTTCGATCCCCCAGCACCACATGCCAGCCAGCCCGCCCCCTGGTGGGCTGAGCTGGCCACACACACACACACACACACACACACACACACACTAAATAAATAAATGTTAAAAAAAAAAGAAATTCAAACAAAGAATTGCCAGTTTTGCCCAGAGCTAAAAGACAGGCATGGAACAGATTCTCCTTTGGATTCTCCGAGGAGTCAACCATGGTCACCCCTTAATTTGGGACTGTGATTCTTCAGAATGGTGAAGTAATACATTTCTGTTATTTTGGGCCACCTGATTTGTATTACAGCAGCCTAGGAAATGCCCACAACCCTCACTGCTATGATATTACAGAAATGGGTTCAAACTTTTTAGCATAGCATGTCAAGTCCATCACACACACACACACACACACACACACAGAGAGAGAGAGAGAGAGAGAGAGAGAGAGAGAGAGAGAGAGAGAACTTTAGTCGAACTATGAGATTGTTTTGTTCTCCTATAAACAAAAGTCACTGAAGGAATTATTTGTGACAGGAACACATTGTTGTTACTTGTAACTATTCTTCAGTCCACTAAGATCTCAGGGCCTGGAGCTCCTTCTGTTTGTGACCACTTGTGTCCCAAAGATAGCTGATGACAGTGAGCAGATGCCAGGGCGGAGGAGAGGTGGGTGGGCATGGAAAACCTTCAGTGCTGGGGATGCAGCTCCTGGGAACCATGGAAGAGAGGGAAAGAACAACACAGTGCTGGTTCCCAAGGGCTCTGGGGACCAAGAGCTGAAGGGAAGTCTCTCCCTCTCTGAGGGAGAAGTGCTGCCTGCTGTGGCCTGTGCATCATCTCTGCTCTCCCCCTGTCATATCAAGGCAAGGCCATTGCCCTGATACTCTTAGCATGCGTCCCCTCTGTTCCCCTTCCGGTGGGTGGCAATGGAGCATCTGCCATTGCATGGTCAAGGTGAAGCCAGAGGCTGGAGGACCCGTGTTATCCAGGCCCAGCCTGTGTTCATGGCCCCTGCCTGCCATCACCTAAACCTGGGACTCCTTTTTTTCCTTTCTACCCCAAACCCCACTCATACATTTTTCTTAAATTTTTAAAAATTCATTGTTATGAGAAAAAGACAAAATAGCAATGAAACCATTTCACAACAGGTTAGTAGGACAGTTACAATAATTAATACTTTGCATATTGTTGTCTTGACCCCACTCACACCTAAAGTGTCCTGAGCAGAATGACAATTAACAAGGGCTGATGAATTCCCACAGGGTTTCTCCCATTTTACTGGAGGGACTCCGCTATCCTCGCTGGGGCTGTGTGAAGCCTATCTGTCACCTCCTTATCCCTACCCATGCCCTGAGCCCAGAGCCTGGCACACTGAGATTGGCATGGGACAAGATTAGGGCACAGAGGCTGGGCTGCAGGTGGCAGAATTAAGGAAGAGCAGGAAGTCTGTACCAACATGGGAAGAAGGTGAAAAATAAAGCGGGCAGGAAGGGCAGAGGAGTTGAGTGACATCCTCCTTTATATGCCCCTCTGAGAAGTCTAAATTACATCATCAAAATCCAAACACCTTCGGGGATGGTGAAAGAGGCAAGGAGACAGAAGGGGCTGTGGGGGAAAGCAAGGCAAGGGCAAGACCAGGAAAGGGGCTTAAAGGATGAGTTAGAGGGGCCAGGGAGATAGCTCAGTAGAATAAGCATTTGCCTGGCAAGTGCAAGGGCCTGAGTTCAACCCCAAGTTCCGCCAAAAAAAAAAAAAAAAAAAAAAAAGGAAAAAAAGGCAAAGTTAGTGGAGGGAGAAACAGAGCAGGGAGAAGTAGACTGGGGGACCAGGAAGGGTAGGGTTTGATAGCAAAGGGTATGAGGTGAGGAGGGCATTTTGGGACTCCATTCTGCCTCTAGAGAGGCAGAACCCCAGGCTGTGGCCTGTGTCACAAGCGGATGGGTTTTGTAGCCAACGTGGCCTGACCTCTAGAGAGATGTCTAAAGGGCTCTCAGGCTTGGGAGGCAGCAGGGCACTGGAAAGACTGCAAAGGACTGGAAACAATTCAGAGAAACTCAACCCAGAGCTGTTTTCGGTAGGGAGGGAGGCAACGACGGATAATAATATACTGTAGAGATAAATTAGTAATACTCAGCTACCTCACCGGGGTGTTACGAGTGTTAATTAATTAATTATTGTTTGCAAAGCACTTTGAAGGTGGAAAGGCTCTATAATTATTATGAATAAAATGTCAGAGATAATAATCCGGCAGAATGCAATGACCTCGTCAGTGCCTCATTTGCATGGCATGAAGTAAAGTAGCAATTCAAGGATTCTCCACCAAAGGGGGCACCAGTGGGGGACAGCAGATGCCCACCGCAGCGCCCTACCTTCTCCCTGCTGCATCTCTGCATTGGTCCCTGAGCTGCGATCTCTGCTCATGTGGCTTCATGACAGACTCTGTGAGCTGATCTTTTTATGAGTTGAAAAGGTCCAGGGAAAGTAAGCAGTGACTGAGGGGTGACTTTGTGACGGACAGCACTGTCACAACACAGGTCTGACAAGCACCGGACACTGGGACAGCTCCGGAGTTTGCAGGCTGTTTTGTCTCAGAAAAAGTGGTGACTGTGTCAGTGTGTGTCTGTTCCTCAAGAGCAGAATAGGCGTGGAAGGTGTGGACGAGGGACAGCAGGGATTCTGGGAAGGAGTGGTGCCTACACTTCGCTGGCCCAGGTTCTCAGGGGAAGGAACCATGAACAAACTGCATTTTAAATATGAGATACAAACAGCCAATAGCTCGTCATTTATGTTTGCCATGTGCTGGGCTTAGTAAAGGCAAAGAAGAAAAAATACAGCAGGGAGGGAGCGAAGGGAATAGCTCTGCAAGCTGGAGCGTGGAGGGCAAAGCTGGGCCTCTGCACTGGTCTTTAGGGGTGTTGGTAGTCCTGAAAGGAAGATGTTTGAGGACAAGTTGCTTTTGGCCAAATTTTTCCCCTAGAGCCACAGAAGGTGTGAACCAACCCTTGCTCCTATATCAGGAAAACACAGTAAGCTTCCCAGCAAATTCACCTTCCTATCAATGTAAGTGAGAGAAAGAAGGGAATTTTAATACTGAGTGATTGCTGCCAGAGTTGGGCGCATGTAGCTCGATGGTCTAAGTGCCTGTCTGGAAAGCTGAAGGACCTGGGTTCCATCCCTGGTACCACATGTCGTGTGGGCACTGGGTGCTGAGCCGAAACCAGGCTTGGTGGCTCACACCTGTAATCTCAGTGCTGGGGAGGCTGAGACAGGAGGATCACTATGAGTCTGAGCTGCATCACGAGATCCTATACCAAATAAACAAATGAATAAAAGATGTTTTATAAAATGCATAAAAGTGACTATGAAGTACTGGGTTTGCACAGCTTGTATCAATTTGTTCTCTACCCCCAGGAGAGAACAGACCATGAACCCTCTTTTATCTTCTTGAGGGACAAGAGGACTCACTTTTCATGGGTCTCAAGTGCAGCCTGAAAGAGATATCAGAACTCATGCCTGAGGATGAATGTCGCTATTCCCCAGGTCAGAAGTCCCATGACCTTGCACTGTTAAATCACAAGGTTAGGGTTTTTATTGGCCTGCTGTGTTCTCAAGGAGAGATACTCTCAAAAGGGGTGGCTGAACTGGTGTGTGTGCCTCTCAAGGACAATCCCCATCGTTTCACCCTATGTTCCCAGTGGTGCTTATTAATCTCCTCCATCTCTGCTGACTTACGATAACACACCTTGCAGGACTGTAGTCTGGGCTGGTGTTAGCAGATCTGTTGGTATTGTGAACAAAGAATTGGACAAGACAAGTTAAAAAACTAGCAAGGTCTTAAGTTTAAGAAGCACATTCTTTAGAGTAAAATAGCCACTAAAAGAAGTTGACAGTGGCCATGAAGTTACTGGCAGCAGTGTTTTGTATCTCTCCTCCCTCCACCTGATGTCACAGCTAGGTTGTCCTATCAAAAAATCTGCCAGAAATACAATTATCGAAATTATCCTGCATATATACATAAATACATCTTTTCCCCTTCTTTCTTTCTTTCTTTTTTTTTTTTTTTTTCTGGAACTGGGGATTGAACTCAGGCCCTTGCACTTGCCAGGGAAGTGCTTATTCCACTGAGCCATCTCCCCGGCCCTTTTCCCCTTCTTTCTTTCATACTTTTCCTCATCCCAGTTTTTCTTTCTCATTGAACAAATTCTTTCCCTTCTACAGTATCTATTGTGCCTTTAAGATTTTATTTACTCTATTCAGGTTCTCACTGTAGTGAGACAATATGATGTTTGCACATGTGGGTCTGATTTATTTCACTTACCAATATAGTCTCTAGCTGTATCCGTTTATCTACAAAAGCCTCAAATTTATCTTTTTAACAGCTGAGTGATACTACATTGTGCAAAAATACATATGTTTTTTATTCATTCCTCAGTTGATGGGCCTAAAGAGGAGTCAATGCTTAATATTTTCTTTTTATTGTTTTTAATTCCTTATGACATTTGTTGTTGTTTTGTTTTAAACCAATTTTGCACATTTATGTCTGATAGCCTCAGCAACTAATTTGAATATAACATCATGCAATATAGCAACCATTGTTGAATTCCTATTACTTTGGTTAGTGAAATTTTGTATCTTTTCTAATACGATTTTTTCATTACTTTTTTTTTTTTTTTTTTTTTTTGTGGTACTGGGGATTAAACTCAGGACCCTGCACTTGCCAGGCAAGCACTTATTCTACTGAACTATCTCCCTGGCCCCCTCATTACTATTTTGTATTCTTTAAAAAAAAAAAAAAAGCCTGCCAGAAGAATTAAAGATAGTATTTTCCAATGGGTCCCAAGTGCAGGGCTTAGAAATTGTGTTTTGCAATGTGTCCTGGGGTCCTGTGATTTGCAGCTCACGCCCCCTTGTCCAGCCAGCCTGTCCTACCTCATTCCCTGTCTCACTGGGCCCCAAGAATGTGCATTTCTATTAAGTTTCCAGGATACACTGCTGCTGGCCTAGGGACCCCACTTCGAGAGCCACCCATTTAGTGACTAGAAGGAGCTGTTTTGGGAGGGGACTGGGGTGAAGGCAGTGGACACAGGTTAAAGGGGGTAGATAGGGGAGGTGAAGGGAGTGGCATCTGGTTTAGCAAATTCTGCTCATCAGAGACGCTGGGAAACGGGGCCCCTTGGTGGGAAATGTAACTTGGCCGGCAGGTCTCCCTCTCCCTCCTGGTTGCCCAGCCTTAGGTGAGATGCCTGCGAGGACAGACTCGCACCTTCCGGATCACCATGTTATGTAAGATAGTCCATAAGGAGTGCCCGGGACAGATGTGGGGGTCAAGCTGTTATTAATAATTAGAAGCTCCACAGGAAATCTAACCAAAGAAGTGTCCTCAGAGGACCAAGGCATTTATTTGCACAGAGCGTTTGCCAAGTCCTCCTGCCTCCTCTTCCCCTGCCTTCCCCCACCCCGCAAGTCAGCGGCTTTGAACTGGGACTTCAAAGAGGAGCCAAGCTCTTTTCTTCAAACAGGTTTATAAAGAGATTTTGATACAAGACAACAATACTTGTCAGCAGTGCCCAGTTATCGTCCTTTCTTTGTAGTTTTATTAGGAAATAATTTCCCTGCTGGTGCGGCTCCTGCTGGCTGCCCTTGTTTCTCCATTTGCGATTGGATCTGCCCACCGGTGGGGCTTCCCCTGGGCTGCGGAGGCTTTGGCAGCTGGGGGCTGTAGAAAGACATCACCGGAAGGGTCTCCCAGCAGCCAATTTACCATCTGCCCCTCCCCTGCCTCCCTGATCTTTGTAGCAAAAATGCAATTTGCTTGACCTCTAGGGAGATTTAAAAATCCCAGCTTCTCAAGCCCTCTCCCCTTATTATTATTTTAATGAAGAAAAAGAAAGAGGACACTGGCTAGAAAATGAAAGGAGGCATTTAACTCCCTTTTCTAGGGTGCTGTACCTTCTAGGTTGGAAGTTAGATTCCTAACTGATGCAAACCGCGGAGTCCTGTTCCTTGAGGAGAAAAACCAGGACCTGCTGGCAGGGGCTGCTCTCCCGAGGAGAGCTGGGGTGTTGCTGTAGAAAATGAGGGCCCCATAGCTTGCAGAGGGCACTGCCACAAGTCCTAAGCGCACAGACATGGCAAACGTGGGGTTCCCAGCGTGGGCACGGCGAGCCGGTGATCATGGCCCTGGGCAGGGGACTGCCCACTGAGGGCCCAGTTCTGCAGCCAGCTTGGGGTGTGGGACAGAGTGGTGTCCTCTGCCGCCGGTCAGGGAGGCGGGAGGGAGGGAACTCGGTGGTCGCGGCTTCAGAGCAGGCCACCTGGGTGCATTTGCACAGCCATAAAGGGGGCAGAGATAGCAGTGGAGAGCAGCAGGCGGGAGGAAATGACTGAGGGAATGTGACCCGCAGGGGTGGGACAGGATGGAACGGGAGCAAATGGGGGCATATTAGCTGCCGAGCGAAAGACGCTTCACTTCCTTTTTATGAAATTGGGAAGAAACACGAGAAAGGATGTCGCTCATTTAGGGGGCTGAGAGCAGGGTGTGGGGGCAAGTTCAAATTTTCTGCCCTTTACTACCTCAGGAAGCAGGAATTAAGGGCAGCTGCAGATAGGGAAGGAGACCTCCGTGGGATTTGGGAAGTTCCTGTTGGAGGATCTCAGAGATCATTTAGTTCAAAGCCCTCACTGCGGCCAGTGTGGCTCTGAGGGATTTAGAAGTTTCCCAAGGTAATTACTACGTTGATGTGTGAGAGACACAGCCCGTACCTTACCAGCCACTGTCTGCAGGCACCTAGGTCTCTGCTGAAATTGGCTGCATCCCAAGGGCTACCGGGGAAGATGCGTAGGACCAGGCTGAGCAGGGCCCTACAGATACCCCTGCTGCACCAGTCCTGAGCTGGGTCTCTGCCCTGGCTCTGGAGACAGGTAAGTGCAGGGAGCAGTCACTGTCACCTACAGTCCCACCGCCCACTGCAAGATGAGCAGAGTGTTGCAGGTCTATGGAAGTCACAAAACCAATTTCTTTTCTCACATCCTTAAAGTATTTTGCTGACCTGGGATTACTGATTTGCCCCTCCACCATTTCCAGCTATTGCCAAAGGAAATAGCGAAATGCAAAGCCGCAGTGCAGGAGCCAGCCTGAAAGCTTGCAGATCCTGGGCTGCGTGTGCCAGTCCACGGGAGCACAAGCCCTGGTTGCTGCCCAACGTCACCGCCAGTGTCATGATGCCCACAGCAGAGAGGGCACCCTAACCAGGAGGACTGATGATTGCGAAAGATTCATCCAAAGACAGCAATTAAGCTCAGATTTTAATGAGTGTTCCATTTCTTCCTAAATCCTCCTGTTGATTTTTTCATTTTCCCATGGAATATAAACATCGACCAGCATGTGAGGGACAGACCGAGGACCTTGTCCGTGAGGTCTGGCCAGGGTGGAACCAACCCCCAGCCAGTTAAGTAGTGGTTGAGGCTGTCAGGGAAGAAAAAAAAAAATGAAGGTTCAATACAGTAGTATCACAGAATGCAGTCTAGGGCTTGCAGCTCAAGTCTGGCCTGCAGGCTGTTTTTTTTTTTTTTTTTTTTTTTTTTTTTTTTTTTTTTTTTTTTTTTTTTTTTTTTTT
>NW_004524599.1:4147503-4173601 GCF_000260255.1 Octodon degus
TTCTCTTTTCTTTATGTATTTAGTACAGGGTCTACAGGGTCTCACTACAGAGATCAGACTCATAGTGATTCTCCTATTTTCAGCCTACCAAGTGCTGGGATTGCAGGCATCCGCTACTGTGCCCAGTCTCAATTCCAGTCTCAGCATGCCCTGGAGGCAGGGCCAGAACTGCATGCCGGGCATTGAACCCAATCCCTGCATCTGTGTAAGCAGGTGCTTTAATCCGCTGAGCTATCTGGTCAGCCCTGCAGTCTGTTTTTATACAACTTATGAGCTAAAACCGGCTAAACATTTTAGAAGGTTTGTTTTAAAAAATGCAAAAAAGTAAAAAACAAAAAATATGTTACAGATTGCCTCTGGCCCCCGAAGCCTAATGTTTTAGCTGACCAGTCCTTTACAGAATTCATCAACCTCTGGTAGTGAATACTTAACTTTAAACATGAGAAGATGATGATGTAGAATTGCATTATGCATCAGATGAGCAAAAGATTTATTGGAAGTGTTAATTTGTTGTGTACAAAAGATAGTGTGGTCTTATAAGAAGATGCAAATTTCAAGTTGTATGGTCAGTCATGTTATTCCAATTATGTCAGCTGCTCTCATCATCTCCCCTTGGGGATGGGATCAGACGTGACCCTCAGAGGTCTTTGTGACCTCAGGGCTTGGCCACACTGCCCTTGTGACTGTTGGACCAGGGCTCCCTGAAAGTTGGAGAGTGCAGTCACAGGCCTGGCCACGAGGTGCCCTTTTACAGATATTTGGTATCATAGTTTGTGGGCCTGTGTCATTAACCTTCTCCACCAGTGGGGAGGGAGGCCGCCTCTTTCATCTGTGGAAGGGCAGTTCAGCCAGGGCCAGTGGAGTGTGACTGGCAGAGCCCTTGGCTCCCTGGCTAGTACGTGCATCCCTAGCCTCGTGATGCCCATTGTAAATTAACTGAAGGCTCTGTCATTGCAGATAGGACAGCTGTGCTTCTGAACTGCCAGGGCCTCAGGGCAGAGGCTGTCACTGTGCTCTAAACCTCCTTGGGGAGACAGACAAATGAGCCGACACCTTGCGACACCCAGCAGCTGGCCAGGAGCACTCAGGCATTCACACCAATGAGGTGGGTGTGTAGGCCCAGGTTGGGAAGTGTGTGGGCTCCTGTCCTGCAGCTGGTGGGGCAGAGAAGGGGCATGACGTGCCCGAACACATGGGGATGAGCCCCAAAGCAGGGGTCCACATTTTGCCTCTGCTGTTAATTAGTCCTGCAGCCTTAGACATCAATCCCATTATGTTGGTCTTTGGTGTGGAAGGCTGAGATTGGACACAGAGAAACTCAGCAAGGAGGCAGAAGGAAAAGTCATTGGAGGTTTTCTTCCATCCATTCTGCTTATTTCTGCATAAATACCTCACCTGAAGATCTAATGGAATCTGGGATGCGGAAGCAAAGAGACAAAGACAGAAGCGCATATACAGAGTCAGGCATAGCACATTTTGAAGTGCCGAACAATGCTATGGGAAAGGCAAGACTGGAGAGAGAAATTGGAACTAAACCAAAATTCACCAGCATGTCATAACAAATTACTGTAAGAATTAGAGAGAACGGAGTCAGGAGGTGCCTTAGGGGTTGCATAGTCCATCCTCAGACACGCACTAGGGAGTAGAGGCAGACAGCCTGAGCTCAGACACCAACGGCACCACTTACTAGCAAGTGATCAGGCAAGTGATTAAAGTTCTTTGAGCCTGCACTCTCCAGTCTGTAAATAGGAGTCATAATAACTGCTCACCACACAAGGTGGCTGTGAGCCTGACGTTGGGCTATGCTCTGAGTGAGCCGAGAACCAGGTGCCTCCAGGTGCCAGGTGGGACTATAAGTGGGGAGACGGGGGCGTGTGTCTTCATGGGTGACCTGCATGAGCCTGGTTTGCACTTAATGGTGCCCACCAGAAGCCAAGACAAGCTTTCCTTTGTGTAGGCCTAGCAGACCCGTGGAGATTGAGTCCCATTAAATGACAACAGCAACAGCTCAGAACTTTCTAGCCTGTGTTACTGAAGTCAAGCCCATGCAGTTAATTTCCTGTTTCTCTTCTGGGTTGATTTCCTTTGCTCTTGGTTGGGGGAAAGTCAGTTTTGAAAACATGCCTTGTGAAATAGGTGTTTCGAAAACAGTAGAGCATTTGGTATAAGCCTATTAAATTCTAACAGCTCTGCTGGCGGGTAAAGCACAGCTATAGACTTACAAAATACTCGTGCTGTTTGCCTTTTGGACTGCTGGGGCCATTCTAAAGAGATTTCATGCTTAAGGTCAAGGAATTTTGAGGGGCAGACTTTATTTCTGCAACTCGCACACCTCATGTTGTCCCCCTTTGTGGTCTAATTGCAGGATTGTTTATCTGCCTCCAGCTGAAGCTGGTCTTGGTGAAAATCCATTGCTCCTCTTCAACCCCAAATACCTATATGTTAGTTGTTGATCCCAAAAAGGGATTACACTACCTTTGGGCTTTTCTTATCCTGACGCTGCCTTAATAGTTGAATGTCTGAAACTGTTGTTGTAAAAATAAACGTATAAAACTCAGCTGTGAGATCTCACCGTGTGAGAGTCTGGAACCATCAGGTTACTTGAGTCCATGAGTAGATATCTTAGACCAAGATGCTTTTGCTGAGGAAGAAGGATCTGGAATAGAGGATAGAGAGGCTGAAGCAAAGCAGGGTTTTTCTGGGAGAGACAAGGAAGAAGAGAAAATATGAGAAGACTATAAAAAGCCCTTGCAGAAAATTCTCAGAGGAGGGAAGGAAGTGTAACAATGGTTAGCAGTGCTAACAGTTGTCTATGATGTCTAGCAGAAAGATCCTCTAGGGTGAAGTATTTGAAACCAAAGTATTCCAGAGCCAGAGGAAGTAGGATTAATGATGTGAACTGGAAACTGTGAGTGCTCGGGGTACCCACGTCCACGGAGACTTCTTCAAGTGTTTCATCATACACTTCATCCTGTGATTTTTCAGACAGTAAGGTAACAAGGAATGAAGTGTCTGAATAGCAAATGCAATTTTCCACGTAGTAGAGAGCCATAAAATGATGTCAGAACTTCAGAGAAAGTGTTTAGACTGGACTTTGTTTTACTTTGTGGAAATTCAATTCAAAGAATCAGTAAGTTTTTCATCTGGCTAATGTCACAGACTTATAAAGAATTCTTCTCTCAGCAATACATAAAAAGACATAAGACCTTGTCATTAAAGGCCTGCTCTGACCACAGTGTCAGACATCCTCAGTGATCTCTTTCATGCACATAGAGGGATCCATCTCCATTGACAACTTGCAGATTTTTTTCCTTCCTTTATCTTTTTCTGATACCAAGGTTGAACTAGGCTTTGGTAGAGAAGACCAGAAACAGTGGAAGAAATTCTTTGGCCTTGAACCTCACTGATTGTGGACTTGTAGCCTCTTTTTCTCCTTAACCCAAGTCCAACATAAATCAGTATCAAAACTTGGACAGTATGAGGGAAGAGTAAGGGTGGAAATGGGACTCTTTCCTAGCTCCACTCGATGTAATTAAGCTGCAGAAATGTCCCCCCCCATGCATGTCATTGTGAAGCTTATAAAGATTCTCTATCTGCACAATGAGATGAGGTCAGTACAACCAGCTGCCTGGGTGTGTTCATCTAGAGATGGGATTGGGCCAAGCTCATAGATTGCTAGCTGCTCTCAGGCGTCACTGACATTGTGTTTCCTCCTGCCCAACAGACCCATTCTTTGTGTATCACATTATCCAAGTCTGTTGGGGGTAGAATGGATAGTGGTACCCAAAGACATCCATACCTTGACCTCAGAAACCTGTAAATGTTACCTTGTATGGCAAAAAGGAATCCGGAGGTTGTGATTATATCAAGAACCCTGAAGCATGGAAATTATTAGCCCATTTTTATTACTATAACAAAATACCTGAGGCTGGGAACCTTTAATAAAGAGGTTTATTTAGCTCATCGTTTTGAGATTGGTTCTTCTGGCAATGGTCTTGCTGCCAGAATCTGAAGTAATCCAGGGCAGCACATAGGAAGAAACAGGGAACGTGTGTGTGTGTGTGTGTGTGTGTGTGTGTGTGTGTGTGTATGTGTGTGTGTGTGTGTGTAGTGTGTCCTGGTCTTTCTTCCTATAAAGCCTAGATAGTAAATCTTAAGGGGTCCATCTTAATGGCTTTTCTGATCTTTATTTCCCAAATACTCTAAGAAACACTATAGGTTTTTGTTTTAAATTTCTGCCCACTTGATATCTCAAAATAGGGATTAAATTTCCACCTGTGAACCCATGAAGGACATACTCCAATTATATCCCAGCTGTAGTAGGTAGATTACTTGGGATTATTTAGTAGTTACTAAAAGTAACTACAGTACCCTAATAAGGAGGTGGCCCAGGGCCATTTGACATTTGACCGCAGAAGAGGAGAGACCAGAGTGGTGACAGTGGCGGAGCTTGGGATGATGCAGACCTAACCCAAGCACTGCTGACAGCCACTGGAAGCTGGAGGAAAATAAGGGATGGATCTTTCTCTGAAGCCTGCAAAGCATCCATCCCTGTCAACACATTGGTTTTACCCCCAGTACCCGGTACATATTTGCAGTTCTCAGAATGTTTGCAGAACACTCATTTGTTATTTGTCATTAAATTCACAGTAATTTGTTACAGCAGGAATGGGAAACTAACTCTCTGTTTTTGTCAGATTTGCTACAGAAGGAGGGGCCCCATCTCTTTGGCTCTCATTTGGCTGCTGTTGGGACATCAGGGTCACTGCCAGTCAGTGTTTGTGCCCTGATGCACCCATGCTGGCCCAGGTCACATACTACATTGTTCAAGCCTATCTCAGAAACAAGACTAATCTTAAAACTGACAATATCAGGGAACTTTTCCTGACCTAAATACAAGACTATTCCCCCACCACCCCTTGCTCATTTTGGACAGCTGTCAATAGGTTTTAGATACCTGAACTTAAAGAAGTTTTGTCAGTGCTGCAGCTAGGATTCTTAGGTTTCTTGGTGTCCTACCTCTGGGGAAGTAAGGGGGTGACAGTAGCAGTGGCTGCAAGACTTGCCTTTCCTCTTCAAGTCACTTACACCTTCTTCTCTATTCCTCTATCCCCAGAATCCCATAAAATCTCCCAGCTCTGTTTCATTCCTGGCATCGTTACCTAGTCTTTAGCTAACCAAATCACTCAGTCTGTGCAGTAAAGTCCCGATTGCTCCCTCTCCTCCCATTCTCCCAAGCTTCTTTCTCATCCTGTCAACCATATGCTTTTAACATGGGCCTCCCGGATAGGCTGTGATCTTTCTTTCTTGACAGAGCTATAGACCTTCTGAGTTAGAAAGGACATTTATGAAGAACATTTATTCCAGCCCCAGTGAAATAACTAACTTGGGGTTCAGACAGTCAGGAGGAGGAGTCATGTGGATGCAGTGCATACCCGGGCAGACACGTGGTATGTGGGCTACTCCCTGAGACACACTGGCAAGATGGGTGAGTCTGTGAAACAGACAGCTGGGAACCTTCATATTTTGAAATAAAGTCTCCACAGTAGCTTCCCTCATGCGCCTTCCTTTGTTCCTATGTATGGAAGACAAAAACAGGCTCAGAAAACTGTCCTTCAGACAACAACAGGATGGTCCACTGTGTTTGACTTTTCCTTGGAGGGTCCATGGCTGGGTTTGCCTAAACCTGGAATCCATGGAAAATCTCGATGCTCCCAGCACTTGGGTGAAGGGAATGATTGCAAAAAACACTTCACTGAGATGCTGAGTGATCTGGAAAAAGAAGGAGCCAGCAGGTAAACCAGGAAGCCCCACTTAACCAACTCTGAAGATGGGCATCTTTGATGACAGCATTAACCTTCTCTGGGCTGTCATTTCCAAGTGACAGCAGCATGCCTGGCATTTCCAAGAAGTCTTTTATCTCTTAAGAGAAAAAGGGGAAAGCAAGGGTCACATCTAAGACATTGCAAACAGAAAGGAAACCTTTAAGCAATTCAGTACCCTTTAACCTGTAGGTTTCTCTCCCCACTGAGGTGGTGCATATTTTAAAAGACTAAACTAAGAGATATTTTGAAAGAACAGGTTCAAAAAATTAGCTTAGACAGGGCTTTAGAATGGCAGAAACCACCTGCCCCGATGGCTAGGCAGGAGGAATTTTCTTCTAGAAGTTGGTTTCTGATCCTTTAGGATTCTTTTTGTTGAAAGTATCAGAGAAGCACACTTATATTTGCTTAATTAAAAGGGGAGCTATATATCTCAAGCATCTGAACAGTCCTGTTGCTGATGTGGCCTTTGGCACAGTTGAACACAGAGGCTCCGTGACATAATTGAGGGCCTAGTTGGTCTTGCTGTCCCCCTTTCTCTGGACTTGATGTCCACACAGGCTCTCCCTTTCTATTTTTAAGGCTTCTAGCAATCTGGAAATGCAGACTTTCAGGGTCAAATCCAGTCATCACAGGAGTATATTTTCCTGACTCCTATGTAACATGAAAGCAGCAAATTAGGTCTTCCTGGTCCTCATCAGCTTGATTCGTCAAACAGTTACTTGAGGACACACTGTCATCAAAATCTAGGCATGTGAATCACTTGGCATTGGCCAGGGGGTGTAGGTCAGTAGTACAGCATCCAGCAGCATGCATGAGGTCCTGGATTCTGTCCTCAGCACCACACCTAAGAAAGGCAGCTACTGATTCACGCTGTCTCAAGTGGGCCTTGAGATCCTGCCTTTCTAACAAGCCCCCGGACAGCATCAGTGCTGTCTTGCATCAGTTCTGGGCAGCAAGGGTTAGGCTTGGTGGGTTAATGCAGATGATCTTGTCCATCCCTGTGACCGGAGGGGAGCCTCAGCCTCAACCAAAGATGAGAGCTGAGGGTTGGGGTAGGTAAGCAAGGAAGCATGCCTAGATTTCGATGACAAAAGCATCACATTTCTATGATGGGCTTTCTCAGTTTTCTTCTTGAGAATAACATAAAATCCAAACGGTGGTGCTTCAGGTTGTCTGAATTTGTCTATGCCTCAGTAGTACCATTAACAGCAATGATAGGAGTGACCCTTAGATGAAGGACAGAAGATAAATACTCTTTAAATGTTTGCACATGATTGTCATCATTACTATTAATTATTAATGAAAGAAGGGCCAACATGCGCTTGATGTGGGTAGCGATATTGTTTAAGTACCAGCCCAGAGACCTGGAAAGGAAACCAGAGGAGAAGCATGAATTATGAATAAAGATCCTGCCAATAAGAGGCTGATGGAAGCATGGACTCATGCAATGGAAAGGGGTCTGGAGGCTGCAGGCTCTGGAACTGTGTAGCACGGCTAATGGGCAGCCCAGGAACCAGTGCAAAACGGTACGTGAATGCTCACCAGGGGACTGGTGTCCAAACAGCTTGTGAAAGAAGATCAATGTGAGGGCAGGACCACGGCTTCGTGTACCTTTAGAGAAACTTAATGCTTCCTTGACACCTGTTACAGAAGCAAGAAAAACCCAGACGCTTAAGGTTTTTGTGTTTTAGTTAATCATTCTAAAAATCGCGGCAAACAGAGGTGTGACAACAGAGGTGGCATCCTGAAAGGCATCCGTTTTGAATGTGGCCGGTGGGGGGGATTGGTTGCATAATTTAGATACTGGAATATCAACATGTAATAAGTAACAGTAATCACCACATTTATCTCTGCTGGTTACAGATTGTTCCATGAAGGTTCCCAGGTGGAGAACTGTAATTAGACTATTTTTTTTTTTAAATTTAAGCGATGAAGGCAGCATAGTTTCAGTCTCGCTCCTGCATTTGTCTCCCTTCCCTTGCTTTAGTTTTCAGCATCCTGATGTCCTCTGGCTGCTGCAAGCAGTGTCTCTCCCCTTCTCCTTCCAGCCTCATCCCATTTTTATCTTGCGTGGAGCTTGAACTGTTGGTATTTGGCTGCTGGGAATCTCCGCCCTGTGCAGATTCCTTATTTGCATCTTATCAGGTGCATCCTGTGCTGTCTCACTTAAATCTGCACACTAGAGCGACAGTCAAGAGGCTCCTCCAACCCCCAGCCTATGGGCTGCTTGCACTTTTGTTTTTTAAATATTCAATCTCCAGTACCACCTGAAAAAAAAATGAAGAGTTGGATACCCACTGTCAGACATTAGTGTGTGTGTGTGTGCGCATGTGTGCATGCACACGCACGCATGTGTGGTGTGCATGTACGTTGGATTTCCCCTCTGCCTTATGAAAACTCATGAGTGTGAACTGACAGTGGACAGTGCAGTAGGAAAAATACATATTTACTAATGTGCATAGGGACATTAAAGAAGGTAATTATCTAACAACCTGACAAGATCTAGAATTACATATCTGTTCTTCATATAGAAAGAGAGATGGTGACACATAGGCCATTTTGCAGGGAAGGAAGTGATTTTCTGTGGAATTGAGTGAGTCCCCAAACCACAGTAGTTTACAAATGATTCTCTTAGGAAGTTGAGTGAATGAACAACAGACAGTGGCTGGTGACAAACAGTCTAAATGTGGTGACATTCCTCAGCCTTCCTTCCTGCAATCTGAGTTTAATCTTCCCTGTCTAATGGACTCTCCGGAATAGGATCAAAGGCAATTGGGCTCCTTTCGGCAAATCCAGATAGATAAGGAAATTTCAGAGAAAAGTCCTTGTCAGTACTTGGGGTCAGCAGGGGGAAAGGCAAGGTTAGAGTGGCACTGATTCTAGGGAAGTTTCTTCTAAGTCTTCTAGTTTCCTTTAATTCAAAGTAATCGTCATGTCAAACATCACTGGAGTATTCCTTACTTACTGTGCCTCCACATTAGCTATAGCAAAAGGAGTTACTAAGGATGTTCCACAAGCATAGGTACATTTTTGGAGCAATCCTTTTCCATCCTCAAACAGCCTGTTTTCATAGCAGGAAAGTTAAATCAGGGCATTTTGTTTGTTTGTTTGTTTGAATTCAGCCAGATAAGTGGTTCTAGAGTCTTCATGTGTTCTACAGGTTCCAAGCGCCTACCAAGCTGACCTCAGGGAGGCCGCCCTCTTCCAGGATCTGTGCCCTGATGTCTGCTGACTTCTTGGAGTAAAGATGCCTTCTACTTCTTGTGTGTCTCAGAATGCAAAGCCGCACTTTATAGATGCCCTTCTCTACTTTCCCTTCCTCCTCTCAGTTGGTATTTCAAAGGGCCTGATTCTTAAATCCAGTGGGATGTAGGGAATGAGGCCCACTCTCTACCCTTGATTTGGGGCTGACAGTGAACAATGAAAACCACAAAACAAATGTGAGTTACAATGTTTAGTGGTACTGAGTCCACATGTCCTTCCAGAGCTGAGGAAAGAAGTGTGGTCCCAGAGTCACGAGAAGTAGCAGCCACACAGCTGTGTGACGCCTTGTTGCAGTGTTGGCTCAGCACGGCCCTTCACATACTCTCTAACATCTGCTCTCTAGCATCTGTGATAAACTCCCCTGAACTTGAACTGTGCCTGGACATTTCCAGAGCTGAGCACAGAGCCCTTTCCATGTAGGTATTCTAAGCACACATACTACATTTATTAATTCATCTTTTCAGAGCAGGGGTACCCGAGAAAAGAGAGTATATTCTTTTGCTTTTACAACAGCAGCCCGTTAACCTGGGACTTCTTGGAAAGCAGTTAATAAATTTTTAACCTGTCTGGACTCTAGAAAGTAATACTAGAGAAAGAGTGCTGAATAAAAATATAACAAAGATCCTCAAGTTCTACATAATTAAAATTTAAATTAATAGTATTCTTTTCCAGAAATACGTTTCTTACTGAAATAACAACAGATAGAAAAATGTGCCCCAGTCATGCTGCTCTTTGGGTCTTAACTGTCTCCCAAAGGTCCTTGTGTTAAAAGACTGGCTTCCTGGCTTGGGTCTACTGGGATGGTGGGACCTTCAGGAGGGTGGGCCAGGGGCATGTCTTAGGTCATCGGGGTGTAACTTAGAAGGGAGCTGTAGGATCCTGTACTCGTCTGCCCTAACTCTATGACCTCTCACCGTGAGGTGCCCTCTTCCTTAGCCAAATATTCTCTCTACAGTGTGATGCCTTACTATAGCATCAAAGGCAATGCACCAACCACCCACAGACTACAATCTCCAAAATGGCGGACCAAGACATACCCTTCCTCTTTTTAAGTTGATCATCTTGGGTATTTTATTACAGCAACAGGACACTAACACAGATCAGGTCTATACATGCCAATGAATTCTAAAAAGAGCCAGCTGGAGGTAACCATGGTCAGATGAACAGCAGAACTTTCCCAGGTCCCCAGAGACTTTCCCAGTGTTGCAAGTCTCCCTTAGAGAACCTACATCATGTCCTTCTGCTACAAAGATAATGCTCATCATTTCATCCTTCTCCTTTTCCTTCTCTTTTTTCTTTCCCATCCTCTTTCCTTTTCTTCCCTTCCGTGGTTCTGGGAATTGAGCTTCGGGCTTTCACACTGACCTAAGTCCTTATCCCTTTAAAATTTTTTATTTTGAGACATGTCTTGCTAAGTTGCATAAACTGTGACCAAACTTATGCTCCTCCCACCTCAGCCATCTAGAATGCTATGTTTTGCCTACATTTTTGGACATTGTATTAATACAACAATAGTTCTCATTTGTGTTTCACTACTTTGAGTCTAAAGTTCAAGATTTCACAGTAGTCCATTCCTTTGCTTTGCTGTATAATTTTCCTTACAGGAATGTGCTGCTATTTAACTATTTTATTGTTGGTGGCATTTGTTTTGTTTTCAGTTTTTGTCTATTGAGAAAAGTGCTGTTGGTAACCTTTTTGAATGTCTCTGGATCATCATACATTGAATATACTCAGGAATGTACATGCCTATTGGGTTTGCACATTTTCAGTGTGAGTAGATATTCTCAGTGTTCTACTTGGCTATACCAATTTACACACTCACCAGTATTAGTTGAAAGTTCCCATTATTCCATTTTCTGGACAACAGCTTAGTAATAACTTTCTTTTTAAAATATATTTGGTACAGGGTCTCACTACACAGCTTGGACTTGTAGTGATCCTCCTGTCTCAATCTCTCCAGCACTGGGGTTACAGGCATGTGCTACCACGCCTGGTCCCAGTGGCCAGCTCAAGGAGCCTGGGGGTAGGGTCAGCACAGCAGGATCGAGCCCTGGTACCTGCATTTGCCTAAGCAGGCACTTAGTCTGCTGAGCTATCTCACTGGTCCTCAACTTAGTAATAACTTTTAAATGTAGCCATTCCAAGGGTACATTGTGGAATCTTGCAGTGGCTTTGATTTGCATTTTCCTGTTGACTCATTGGAGTGGAAGACACTTTCACATGCTCATTGGCCGTTTGATTTTCCCCTTTTATTATGTGTCCATCAATGTGTCTGTGTGCTATTGTTCATATAATTTGGGCATGTTGTATTTGTGAGGTTTTTTCAAGTTGGAAAGAAAACTTCCAACTTTAGGAGGAATTTAAACCTTATGACCGTGACTTTCTTGCTTAAAGTTGTTTCTTTTGCAGCACCCAAGCCCTTTCTTCAGTGAGATCCTAGGGAGGCACACTAGCACGCAGAATAGGGCACAGCCAAGACGCTCTCAGGGAAGGGCAAACAGGAAGCTCAGCTCCTCCCCCCGCCCCCACCCTGTGACCCTGAATGGCATCTACTGGCCCTCCAAATCACTTATACTGTTCATTATGCAAAGGTACCTCTGTGAAGGACAAGTCAAAAAGTGAGCCAATAGAAAGGCTCGCAGACACTTCAAAAATGTTTGCTAGCATAAAGCAATAAAGATAGCAAAAATAAAATGAAACTATGAAAGGCATTTCCCCGTCTTGAATGCATTTTAATGGGTATTGTATTAATTCCCACTTAAGCTTCTTTAATGCAGACTTTACAGGATCTCCTTTGCCGTAATCACAAGATGCTTTCAAATTTGTTTTGAGTTATGGCAGAAAATGTTCACACCAAAAGGCAATGTATATGTATTTGTGTGCCCGTGTGCACTCATGTGTGTGCATTTGTGCATGCGTGTGTGTGTGTGTGTGTGTGTGTGTGTGTGTTTGGTGTGTTCAGACATGCCTTTCATCCAAATACTTGGTGATGTCTTGAATCCTGCTTTGGTCTCACAGATGCTAATAGATTTCAACTGGAAAAATACTGCAGTAAGCCTCACTTAACACAGTAGGGTAGATATTTGTTTTGTTTTGTTTTGTTTTGTTTTCAACCCCAATCCCCAAACTCCCCACACTCAGGATCATTTTACTAGCCCCTTTACACCTGCCTCATCTCCCTGCCTCATCAGAGCCTCAAGGGCCGTTTGGGGCTCAGGTCTCCATCTCCTCTTTTATTTCTCCCAGAGCTTCATGCCCAAACTTCTATTTCTTTGCTACCATCTGCTTTATTCCTCTTTTCATTTTCCTAATCTCCAGCTTCTTTTTTTTCTAATTATCCCCGACAGGAGTGCCTTGCAGTCTATAGATATAAGAATCTAACAGACATACGGAAGTAAATTTGCACATCATGGAGTTTGTGGAAGGAATGAACACACAAGTAGAGAGTATTACAGACTTTCCAAAAGGGAGCTATCAATGGCAGAGCCTGAGATGATTTTAGATAATTCTCTTGCTGAAGTTTATTTTCAAATTTAAATACTTATATATTTAAGGGTATTATGATGTAGCAAGATATCTTCCAGTTGTTGAAATGTCTTTCTACATATTTAAGTTTAGATAGTGGTTGTTCTCTGGAAGACTGCGAATAGGTGACATTTGGGAAATAACGGACGGCTCATGCTTGTTAAATCAAAATATTTTATTAGACAAGTCTACTTTGCTATCAGACCTTGAGAAGCAGAGTGATTGCATAACATATCTAACCCTATTCCCTCATAAACAAGTGCTAGAATTTAGAAATTATATAACAGTCTATAATATCAGTATTCAAGATATAGACCACAAATTCCTCGGGGTCTCAAGTCATTTTCAGTGTGTTCTTGAAATTGAAACTATTTGCATAAGAATAAAATATTATTTTCTTTTTGTATTATGTTGGCACTCACACTGTTAATGCCAAACCAAGGCTGGGTAAGACTGATGTCTTAGATGATTCCAGGCAGTGGCAGTAGGTTATTGAAAATTTCACCACACTCACAAGCAAAAGAAAAGCCAGCGCTATCTAAAAATAACACAGCAATAAACATTATTATTAAGTCCATTAAATTTCAAACTTCTGCATCTTGGTGATATTTTATCTGATCAAATGGAAAATATTAATAAAATGCACTTCTGAGTGCTAAGCAGAATGGTTGACTTGAGAAGGCCCACAATGTGAACTAGGCTGAAAATTATAGCTACTTAGGTCTTTTCTTTTTTAGGTACTAGGGATTAAACCTTGTCCTACCATTGAGCTATATGCCTAGCCCTACGGTCATTTAAACTTGGATATTGGGTAGATGTTTTCTCAGAAGTGAATATACTAGTCTTGTTTGAGAAAAATCAGAGTTCTTAGAGCCACTGATAAATTTATGTTCCTAAATGAAAATTAGAATTTTGAAAACCTTGAGTTCTCCACCATGAACTTGAATGTTTCTCAGTATCAGAAGGTTCATAATGAAGTTAGCTGTAATACATGCAAATGTGACTTTTTTTTTGGGAATTCTATCACAGAATGTGTCAACACTACGAATATCTGCGAGTTTCAGTAAATTATTTTTGTCCCTGATGACCAAATGTATGTTTGGTCATATATTGATAAAAGATGTATAGTGCAATAGAGATCAATTAGCTTTAAGAGAATGAAGAAAGTCATTAAAATGGTTTTAGATTCCACATTTTCTAACCTTTAAACAACTACGATGGTCAAATTTTGACCTACTATCAAAATGGTATTGAAAATTACACGAAAAGGCTATTAAAATACTTCTTTTTACAATGACATATCTATGTGACTGTACAAAGGAAATTTTTCTTCACATACTTCAACCAAAAAAGCACATTATAAAATTTGAGTGCAGAGGCGGATATGAGAATCCAGCTGTCTTGTGTTAAGCCAGAAGTTACAGAGATTTCTAAAAATGTAAAACATCTTCACCCTTCATTTCTTTTGTTTTAGGAAAACAAAATGTTTTTATTTTTCATAAAAATACTTATGTTCACACATGATACGTGTATTTTAAAGAGGCCAAACTATTCTTAGACTTTCTCAATTTTTGTTTCTAACCTACATGATCTACCTAGAAAAAGTCTTTAGGGTCTTCAATAATTTTGAAGATCATAGAAGGGTCCTAAGACAAAAAGGTGTAAGAGCTAGTAGTCTGTAACAGTCACTTGTCCTGTGAAATCAAAGCACTACATATCTCATCAGGTGCCCATGGCAAGTGTGTGTGTGTGTGTGTGTGTGTGTGTGTGTGTGTGTAGTACAGAGATAAGCTGATAACATTGAATCTTTGTCTTGTGAAAATTTTAGTAGCAGGTGACCATGCCTTGCAAAGGTGACCTCTAGCTTGCTCTAGAGAAATCTTAGCTGCCTTGTTTTGTGAAATTATAAAAGACTTCTGGTGAAATTGATGGTTGAGACAGAGACAAACATAGAATATAAATGTTGTTTCAGAAATTTAAAAATATGATAAAATAATATGGCTCCTCTTTCTTTCTAGACAGCCCTAAGATCAACTCTAGTGACCCTGCCCCCCTAACACCCACACTCATGCAGCCCCCACTCTCTGAGTATGGATACAACTTAGTCAACAGAATACAGTGAAAGAGATTAGAGATCTGCTGAGATGAGATTACATAAAAGAGGTGGTGTTGCTTTCACTTGCCCTTTATTTCATGTGCTGACCTGTGTGAGATCCACATGGAAAAGAATGGGCAGGTTCTTGGCTAACAACCCATGAAAAACCAATTCCTGCCAACTGCCTTTTGAGCAAACTTTGAAAGGATTTCTCTTCTCGAGAGCCTTCAGGTGTTCCAAAAATCTCTGACTGACTAATACCTCAACTGTGAGGGCAGAGACACCCAGTTGAGCCACATCTGGATTTCTGACAAGTAGGAACTGTGAAATAATAAATGTTTGCTGTTTTCAGCTACTAAATTATGGTGCAATTTGTTACATAGCAAATGACAACTAATGCCTCTAAATATGAATATTCATATAAAACTTGCATATAATTTCAAGAGGCTTTGAGATATCCTAAAACCTGTTAATAAATAGTCTCTGGATTTTGTTTGTAACCTGTTCTTTAGACAACTTTAAAGGAAAAGATAGTGAAGAAGAAAGAAAATACAAATAGCAGAGTGAGGAATGGAAGGGAAAATCCAGTATGATTAGAGTAAAGATCATTAGACCAGGGAAGTAAAACAAGAACCGAGTATTGTAATAAGAAGGAAGTTTCACCAGAACTTGCTAAGGAGATCAGCCTCTGAGGACAGCAGATGGCTTGATGAGGCAAATACTCTCATCATGAAATTAAATTGGGGTGAACTTAAAACCAAGGGACAAAATGACCTATATTCTTTAGGGATTTAGGTGTAGGGGAAAAGAATTTTTAATCCAGCTTTGGAAGAGGGGAGGAAGGTGCTAAAAAAAAAAACCCAAAGGATTAGTCAGATTTCCATTACTATGACAAAATGCCTGAGAACAACAATTTAAAAGATGAAAGGTTTATTTTGGCTTATCTTTCGGAGGCTTCAGTCCATGGGGATGGCTCCATTGCTCTGAGCTGGAGGTGAGGCAGAGCATCATGGTAGACTTGAGGGCATGAAGGAGGCAGCTTCTCTCCTCATGGCAATCAGGAAGCAGAGACAGAAAGAGAAAAGAGGCCATAGATAGGATGTATTGTTTTGGGTCATGTCGCCAGTGATCATTCCCCAACTCTCAATGTCTTTCAGCTTCCGTTGCTTCCCGAGGGCCTGTCAAGTTATGATCTTATCAACTGATTAATCCAGTGATGAGCTCGGAGCCTTCCTGGTCTAATCACTCCCCCCAGAGTCCTACCTCAGAATGTTGCTTTTCTTTTTTTCTTTTGGCAGAATCAGGAATTGAACTCAGGCCCTTTCACTTGCCAGGAAAGCACTTATTCCACTGAGCTATCTTCCCAGGCCTGAAAGCTTCAACATCATTTGTTTTTTGTCTTAAAAAAATTTTTTTTTCAGAATTTTGCTGCCCCAAGCTCTCAACAAATCAGCCATCAGGTAATGTTACACCTCGAAACTGTACCAGAACCTAGAGGTGGGATTTGAGCATTAAAGTATGTGCAGGTACCAGAAAGGGCTCTTTTCATTATATGAGGTCTAATATTGGCAGTATAATGTCCAAATCCAGAGGTTGAGTTGACCTCAGGTATGTTTGGATCCAGGGATTTTTAAAATGACAACACTGGGCCTCTTCCTTGGCTTATCTTTTTGGTTAACCCTATTGGGTAGGCTGCGTAGTCTGGAGAGAAGGCTCCAGGTTTCATAAAACTAGAGAACGATGCTCAACAGCATGTCTTCCTCTCTGGGTCCACATGTAAAATCCAGGGAAAGTCTCCCATGGCCTTTCTCAGGAGCCATTTTCTCCCCAGGTACCCAGCACTACTTGAATTGGCAGAAGATAATTACCCAGAGGAAAGAGGGGTGTTGTTGTCAGACAAGGAGAAACAATGTTGGGCAGATAATATGACATATGTCTCCCGTAGTGAGTGACAATAACCAGGGGCTGGGAAGATTGTTTAATATTTAAAGTTATGCCAACCTAATTCAATAACTGGAGACTTCACGCAGCTGTAGAGCGTTTGTCCTGGCAGTGCCTCATTACTGGAAGCTTGGGTTGTGTATATGAATTGACTTGGGATGATGGAGTCTAATGAATAGAGTCAGGACCAGGGTAGGCTAGGAAAAGGGGTTTCAGAGTGAAATGCAGAGGCTTAGATTTTTAAGGAAACAGTCCTTTCTCTTGTACATCAGCAGCTGTTTTCTTCCAGTATACAGACTGGCTCACAGAGCCTGTATCCATTTGAATAAAGAATGAACAACCGACTGCTGTCGCAAAGCCTCAGCTGCAGGTGCTCTCTAGTGTGCCGTGCTAGATTGTTACAGCTCTGGAGTCCCCAGGAGAGGCCTTGGCTTATATGGGGACACCCAATAGTTTTGAAAGGGAGAATTTGGTTCCAAGTGACAGAGATTTAATTCCCAGTCACACAGAGATGGTGTGACTATGACATTGTGATATTCTTAGATTGTAAATAAAGAGTTGTGATTTATTAAATTAAGAATTGTTGTGAAAAAATGACAGTTTGGTTGAGACCAACAGGCAGAAGAGGGCCAGCATTCTCCCAGGCTGGCCCCCAAAGAGTGCCACAGTGGAGTTTGCTTGGAGGCAGGATGATGCTAAGTAGCAAGTCAATGAGTAACTGACAGAGAATATGACAAGTTTCCAACTTTTAAAATTTAAGTATTACTGCCATGCCATATGGAAAATACAATTATGTTGAGATTGCTTATTTTAAAATATGGAAATACAATTTTTCTTTGTGGTACTAAGGATTGAGCGTAGGATATTTGCACTGAGCTACATCCCCAGCCCTCTTAATTAATTTATTAAATAATTTTTATTTTGAGACAGGGTCTTGCTAAGTTACTCAGGCTGGGCTTGAACTTATGGTCCTTCCGCCTTAGGCTGCCAGAGGGCTGGGATTACAGATGTGCACTCCCATGCCCAGCTGGAGGTAATGATTTTTAATTAGAAAGATACCATCTTAAGTACCTTCCAGGCTCCTGTTCTACAGCCATATCCTTCTGACGCCAGCCCCTGTGGTGAGTACGCTGCCTTTCAGTTGATAGCATAGGTGCACTGTGGGGACGTAGTGTTCTGTCTGTGCTCACACTTGCATTACACCAAGGCCCCGAGTGCATCCCTGACCCAAACTGAAGGCATCCAACCACAGTGCTTCTCACGTGATGTGTTTATTCTGTGTTCTTGCCCTGTCTTGCATTTTCTATGCACAAAGATCCCCAAAATTATAAGAGGAAGAGCCCAGAGAATTGAGGGGGAGAATTTGTTCCTGTGGGAACTACATTTTCAAAGCTAGAAATGACAGGAAAGATTTGCTTTGCATCTTCTGGAACATTTCCTCTGATTTCTGAAAATTACTGCTTTGGAGAATCTATCCAATGTTGGCTTTTAAGAAGGAGGGTAAAAACATATTCAGGTGTCCCCAAAATATTTTTGGAGGCTTTTTTGGTCAATAATAACCATTTGAGTTATCTACATCAGGCAGCAAGAACACAAAAATGCACAAGATGCACTTCCTGCTTTTAAGACTGACATGGCTTATAGAAGCAGAATTATAGGAAGAGGCGGAGGGAACTCAGCCAGGCAGTACGGGCAGTCTGACTTCAGGGAGTCATTGCTCCAAGTGCTCACGTGTAGGAGCTCGGGCCACAGAGTTCCTGTTCTTATTTCAGAGCCTCGGAGACATTAGCCATTTAGCCACACCACATCACTATGTGGGGGATAACTGGTTCAAACCCAGACTGGGTTTTATGCTTGTTTTTCTGTTATGTTGTACTGTTCTTCTCTCCAGCACTGGTCGGCATGCTTGATAGCTACATCCTAAGGATTTCATTTCTCTCTCCGAGCTTGTCTAAAGCTGATGGCACTAAGAGTGGTTGGAAGAACATGCTCTTAAGAGTCTAAAAACTGATCAATCCCTACAGGTTGTGAATCTTAACTCTCATATGAATCTTTTGGGATTTGAATTCATTTAAAGCTGACTTTCTATTTCTGAAGAAAAAAAGTAACGATAACGTGGGCACACATGTTGCTGGTTTTTAGCAAAATATCTTTTTAAAGGAGATTATGGGAGATTGAAAGAGCTTGTTGGGCAATAAATAGCTTTTTACTGGGCAACATTTAGAAGCATTAAAGGATCAACAATTAAGGACCTAGTGCTTGGGAATATTTTTAATATATTCCACCAATCTTAAATCACATCTGGATTTGCTCAGCATTATCGGCAAATCTTCTCTCAAGCCCATATTATCCAGTAGTATCACATCTCTCGGAAGTCCCATTATAGAAATTACTCCTAAATTGAGGTAGACACACTGATGTGGTACAATATTTTGAAATGTTTCAATGAAGCACTGTTTGATTTGACTATGGATTAATCAGCGATCTGTGTTAGTAAACACAAACCTGCCATTCATTATTTAAACACACAGGAATCATTGTGTGAATGCAGATATGTAGTAGGATGGGCAATTTCATAAATATTATATGAGTTTGTGAGTATTTAGTTTTATTTATTGTCCCGGTCTAGGAGCATTGGCCTGGCTGTCTTGGACCGGCCCACAAACAACACTGTGTATCACTGAAAAGTGTGTCAAGGCTGCAGGACGGACGGAGCCTGTGTTTGTTTAAGAAGGAGCTCGATGACGTCATGTGGGTCTCACGTTCCAGAAAGCTGGAGAGCATTTGAAACAGCAGTCTCCCAGCCCGCTTCATGCAGACCTGCTGCAGGGATTGCTTTCAAGGTGAACCAAGTTGGAAAATTCAAGGGGTGACTTGGGACACTATAGATTTTTTCTGCTTCCCACATTGCTTTTGGTTGATTAGCCCCATACGTGGTATTTGATTAATGTCTGAAAGCTCTAATTAGCAAAGTCTAATCGGCTCCACATACACCAGTCTATTGATTCCTGCCTCAAGAAAAGTAATCTAATTGTGCTCCTTATCATTAGCAAATGGTTTCCATCCTGAGATGATGAACCCACCTGGAATTGGAAGGCTTACCTTGTTAGGAGGGCCCTGGAATAGGGCAGAGGGGTTCTGAAGCTGCCTTCCTATGATATTAGGAAAACACCATCCCGTGCTTTATGCCTATGAGACTCTTCTGATGTCCAGAGGGAGAAGAGCCGCAGATATTCCTAAGTTTTCTAAATTTTCCAGAAGTAGAAAAACAGATATAGACATCAAATAAGTCATTCAGAGCACAGAGAGGAAGAAGGTAAGGAAAGCCTGCTGGGGCCGGCTGTCGTCGGAACAGTTGTGCTGATTTGTGCCTGTCCTCCTGCTCCCCCCCCCCCACAAGATGCCTTGAAACGACAATGATAAAGACATCTCCCCTATTTCATTGTAATACAAGTCCTCCCACCACCACCAAGGAGATGACAACATTGATAGTTTTGGTATGGCACTAAATACCGTGTGCAAAGAGAATATGACTTATATGAGATTTTATTTTCTTTTGTAAGTTTGCAAACTCATTTTTGGTGGCCCTTTTCAATCACTCTGGAGTGAGGAAGGCATCCTTCAGTACTCTCTGTTATGTGTTCTGAAAATACTGAGACCTAAAATTTGATCATTTGGAAACTTTCTTGGAAAAATCCCTACAGGGCCCTAAGTCCAGCCATAGAAGGGTACTTCATGGGTAGCCCTGCCTGCTCGGGGCCACCTCCTAGTGAGGACTGGTTACTGATGAGCTCTGGGCCATCCATCTTCCTGGCATTTACTCTTGTGAGAGCACTTATCAGACTGGGTGGCGATTATTTGTTTATCTGTCTGTCTCTCTTACTGGGCTGAATGACACTCGTGGGCAGGAGCTCTATTTATTCACCGGTGCAAACACTGATGTGCTTGTCCCAAGGGCTTTTCACCAGCGATGAGGTTGCATTTCCATGAAAGCTGTAGATTACCATGGGCAGACGCCCCATGTCCCTGATCCTCCTCTCCTGTCTCCAGACCTCTCCAGGGCTCTCTCAGGGTGCTTCACATTTGCCATGCTCAGCTGAGGTGGAGCCTGTGCCACTGGCTGTGTCTTCCTTTCATCAGAATCTGCACCAAGTCCCTGCTAAAGTCTCCCAAGAGCCTAGAACGCTCCACTCTCCTTGGCACACTGTTGCAACCACCCTGTTGACAGTGGCATGAACAACTAGCAAAATAAGAGGAAAACAAAAAAGAATGGTAGCTTAGAACCCAGGAGAGGAGTGGAAAAGACAGGGGAGGAGAGAAAAAGAGGAGAGAGGATGGGAGGGGAGGGGAGGGGAGGAGAAGAGAGGGAATTATCAAAGGTAACCTGGGATGCTGGAGTATTAGGAATCGCTTTTGGCTCCTCTTTAGTCCTGCCCAAGGTTAAGTCCAAGTTCTCATTTCATATTCTGAGGTGTACCAATGGCCCCGACATGGTTAACACATCAGAACACAGCATCCTGGCATCAGTGGATTTCCCAGTGTCTTTTATTTGGGCACAAATAACACCCTGTGCAGGATACCCACAGCCCTGCATAGCCAGAACCATAAAGAGCTTGGGCACAGCTCTCTTTCTTTTTATCCAATGTTAGGATCATGGCTGAGTGCTCTGTTAGAGAGAAAGAGGGAGAGAGAGAAAGAGAGAGAGAAAGAGAGAGAGAGAGAGAGAGAGAGAGAGAGAGAGAGAGAGAGAGAGAGAGAGAGAAAGGCTTTCTGGCACAGGCTTCCTCTATCCATGTAGAGAAAAGGCGCATTCCTGCCACTCAGTCTTGAAGAAAACAAAATGAACAACAGAGGAAAAAAATCAACAAAAACTTTGGCTCAGCCATAGGTAAAAATTTACAATTACAGAAAGCTTTTATTCTAATTCTAAAACATGGCATTACACTGTCATTTCACAGCTTTAGCTCTGAATAATGGGTGGGTGTTTGCTTTGCCTAAGGGTAATTAAAGTGTCCACCCAGGTTGTTTATTCCAAACACAGGAGCAGTCTGACCCAGAGGAGACTAAATTCAGGTCTCTAAATCTTTTGCTGTGTATCAAACCACAGCTTTTGCATCTTGAAGCCAGCTTCTTTCTCAGGTCCCCTGGTGGTACCTGGAGTCCACTGTGTGACCAGTACTGCTCGCTGTGTACATGATGGACAAGGGGGATGAGTGATAACATGGGGAAAACCCTTGATTTAATTAGAACATGTGGATTCCTGGGAAGGCTATTCACACTACATGAACCTGAACATTCTTAAATGCACCATCTTGAAACCCAAGAGTTTTAAAGTGATGGGTTGAAAAAGTACAGTTCAACAGGCAAAAATAATTAAAGCAGAGTCTATTAATTTCTAAGCTCTCTCAAAAGAAAGGTAAAAGAGCTGCAAGCATAGCGCCCATGCAGCCCATTAAAATCTTCCTCTCCTTGCATCCCTCAGTGACCCCGGTCCATCTGCACTGAACCTCTTCCCACTGTAGCTGGGTGGGACGTTCTTTGTCCGCAACTTGCCTACCCCCAACCCTCCAGTTGGCATCTCTTTCCCGAAATAATTCACATCTTTAGAAGGGAAGAAAAGGGGAATTGAGACTCACACCTGGAGGGTTATTGTCGGAAGTCTGCAAGAAGAGGTAGGCCCTGGATGACTCACGCATTAGCAGCGTTGGCATCATTGCGTATTCAAAATGGGTAAAATAATGCCTGCTGTACTAGCCTGTTGGGAGGATTAAATGAACTAAGTATGCGTAATTGTAAACTCCCTGCAGAGGTACGGAGCCGTCAGGATCTATGCTGCACAAGCATTATTTAGGGTCCTAAGTGCAATTTCTTTTATCTCATTCTCACAAAAGATAAGTTTTATCTTCATAATAAACATGCATCTGCTTTCCTTTTTAACCATAAGTTCCTAACTAATAAAAAGTAAATTGATGCCCTTATGGAAAGGAGCATCCAGAAGTAACTTCGGATGCACTGTTAAGTTTAGCAGTGACAGTCACGTACACAGCACAGCGTAGTCTAATAAAAGTCTGTGCCTGCACCTCTCATTTAAAACAGTTTAACTTGGCATGTGCACTTGTGAAGTATACATGACAGCATCAGTGAGCTAACTCGGAAGGATTCAAGATCTATGTATATAGAGCTTCAGTAGTAAGATCTAGAGATGCCACTCTTCCCATTCAAAAAGTGGGATTTGTGTGTACTCAGAAGTCATAGATGTCATAAGTAGCATTGATTCCCATAAAAGAATAGGAATCAGATCAATTCCATATCCATTATTTATTGTTGTGTAACGAATGGCTCAAAAACAGAGTGAGGTAGAACAACAGGCATTTGTTAACTTGCAGCTTCTCTGCTATGAGCCGGCCACCTGGAAGTGGCTTAGCTGGGCTTCCGGTGCGGAGTTGCTTATGCAGTTGCTGTCACGTACTTGCTGGTGGCTTCCAGCATCTGAATGCTTGACCAGGCCTAGAGTGTCGCTCCTAAGATGCTCACAACCACGTGGTGGTCTGCAGGATACTTACGGCCTTGTTGGCAAGGCAGGAGGCCTCCGTGAGTCACCGTGTTGGTCTCTCCTCAGTCAGCTTGAGGAGCCTAACCACATGGAAGCTGGTTTTCCCTCAATGCAGCAAACTGGGATAGCAAAGAAAAAGCTTTCCTCCCAACCTTTGAGGTAAAACACCATCATGCTTGCATCTATTTGCTAGAAGCACATGAATAAATATGGCCTACACTCAGGGAGAAGACAATTAGACTTCACTTTTTGACAGGGGCATACTGAAGAAGTTTTGGCTACGTTATAGGAAAAAACAGAAACAAACCTTTGGTATAAATTGTATATTTTATTGTTTATGTTTCAAGCAAAATAGGAGTTTTTTCAAAATAGCAGAAGCTACTTGCATTATTGGATTTTGACAACACAGTCCATAAATCTTTTTATTGGTTATGGAGAAAATGAGTTTATTGGCATAAATAGCTTCCTCCAGGTATGGAGAAGTTCAGTGTCTACATCTCAAATTAGATCCAAAATTGTGATATAAAATTTGATGTGCAGCCAGATTACATCTAAATAGTGATAGCAAAAGCAAGGCTCTTTCACTGTACTATAATTTATTTTTCCAACTTTTGGCTACATTCATGATCTCAAACATCTGGTTTTAAATTGAAAACATCTCATCAAAAATCCAGAAGTTTCCAAATATAGTTTTAAAGAAAGATATCCCAAACCCTTCAGTGAATGAGTAACTGTATACACTGAGTGGTTATCCCATTAAGAACCTAAGTTTTCTCCCCAATTTGTATTATTCTGAGGGGAACGTCTCCAATGTGGTCATGTGTTAAACTGGATATTTGTGCTGAAGCAACAAGATATATGAAGATGCACATCTTCCAAGAATGTATCTGGAAATTTGTCACAAAAACTTCCATGACCCTCTTCCAAGATCCCTTCGCCCTAGGCTGAGGTTAAGCCAGGAAATATCTTACAAGGAGACTTTTAGAGTAAGGGCTTGAAGTGGTGTGAAAGCAGAGAGGGGCTTCAGTGAGGCTACTCAGAGTTGATCAGTGTCCTCTGCAGACAGCAGGACAGGGAATTGATGTGTGGCTCATAATGACTCTAAGGCTTTGCCTAATCGCATGAGAAAACCTCGTGGAGCAGTCCTGAAGCTTCACCGAGGATGTCATCACTCTCTCTTCGGTGGCTTCGTCTGCCATATCCTCTAAAGGCTCGTATATTCAAGCTTTGTCCCCCCAAGCAGGAGCACCCCAGCTGGGATGTGGCAGAAGCTTTACGGGGCAGTGCCTACTGAAATGCTTTAGGTCACCGTGGCTGTACACATCTCGCCTTTTGTGCCCTAGCCATGAAGTAAATGGTTGGCTTGGCCACGGCACCCACCTTGATGTACTCACGCACCACACATCCCAAGCAGCGGGGTCTCCTGGTTATGGACCCGAACCTCCAAACCTTTTCTCTTATTAAGCTAATTTATCTCAGGTATTTTAACAGTAACGGAAAGCTGATGAATACGTCTAAAGAACAAGTTTAAAGAAATTATGGAAAATAAAAATGAAGCTTGTATAATTACCCATCATGCATGCATGTGTTAAACACTTGGTCCCATTAAAATATGTCACTCACATTTTCTGGGTTTTTTTTTTTTTTTGACAAAGTTTGGTGAGTTATTAAGAAAAAGTTATTTTCAATGGTATCATGACTAATGCAATAATGAAAGAAACAGATTTGAATACTAAAACACTTCCAAAGAAATCACATACAATGATGTCCTCAAGGTTTATGGAGATTTATGAGGTTATTTACTCCAGATTCATGATTCTTTTTTATTGAGAGAATACTTTCTTAGTTTCTTTACTCAAACCCATGAAGATAAGACCTTATATATTTAATACCGTGCATTACTCTTATACAAATGGGAAAAAATTAAGCTTAATATTTCCAGATCAACATGGCTGTTAATTTCTGCACAGTGCCAACTCAGCCTGGTAAACTAGGACCCTAACTGTTTCCAAAGTTGACCACAGTTAAAGTTTCAAAAAAAATTCAAGTCGTATGTATATCTGTATATCTATAAAAAGACCAAAATAGCAGTATGTCTTGCAGCAATAGCTGCAATAGCTTTTCCAGGTCTTGTAGTCATCTGAACAAAATCAGAGACACCCAGTACACTCCCTTAAAAAAAGAAGAAGAAAGAGAAACATAGCAAAGTTCTATTACTGTTTTGTTAGGGAGTCTTTTCTCTTTTTAAAAATTGGTACAGTTTAGGCACGCGCAGTGGTAGCCTTCATCATATGGAATGTGTACTCATATATGATGTATCTTGCTTTCCCCCCATTTCTTCTCCTCCCTTCAATCTCTCTTCCATCTTTATTTACAGAAGCCTTGCTTCCATTTTTTCCTTCTATTCTTTTTCCTGGTCCCCTCTTTCCTACCCTCTTTCCTTGTTCCCCTTCTCATTTGGACATAATTCGTATAAGCTCATTTCCAACTTCCTTGTCACCTCATTGGTTGCCATATTGTTACTACTTTCATTAATTAATTTAGGATTCTTTATATCACCCTGTTTCTTTTATTTGATAGCTGGTGGGGAGGTAAACCTGCTGGAATTTCAAATTAAATGAGATAAAATAAGATCAGGAGTTTTATTGTTTTCCTTTCGTTGTTTACCAAAGCTTCATATAGAGAATGTTGCTGAATAATCAACTTCTGGATAAGGGATTCTAATTCAATTTATACAGTAGGTTAAACAAATGAACAAACAAGCCTCAAAGATAAGGACACAGAGGTTCTGCACTGATGCTAAGTGTTTTTTTTTTTTTTTTTTTTTTTTTTTTTTTTTTTTTTTTTTTTTAGACAAAAGTCTTTTTTCCCACCAACAATGGAGCAGAGTTCCCT